>NC_060207.1:213323750-213647500 GCF_021130785.1 Homalodisca vitripennis | reverse complement strand
GAAATACTTATTTTTTAAAAGAGTAACATTACTTCTAACTTAGCTATATAATTTGCAAGAAATAAATTGTTAATTTAAGATGTACAAAGACATGAATTAAATCTTTACTAGCTTTAACAACATTACCCATCGTTCCGTTACACAACAAATCCGTAACACAATGATTAGTCATTTGCAATTTGTTTTTCCTCTTAGGTAGACGGCTAAACACAGAGAAAAATACCATTTAATTATGTATAGATATAAAACATTTTAAACTGCTATTGAAATTTAAAAATTGCTTTATATACTTATTTCCAGCAGTTTACTACGATATACTTATTGCGGTTCTTAGTTATGTTAGGGGAACTATATCTGGGAAAATTAAAAAGAAAAAGATCATTTAATTAGGTATAGATATAACAAATTTTTAACTTATATTGAAATTTAAAAATTGCTTTATATATATATATTTATTTACAGCAGTTTACTACGATATAGTTATTGTGGTTGTTAGTTATTTTAGGGGAACTATTTCTGGGGAAATGATACTTTTACCGACTATATCATTATATAAACGTTCTAAACATGAAATGTGCAACTAATCCTTTATAATTTATAAAAATATTTCCATTCAAACCTCTTTAATAATTTGCAATTATTTTAGTTATTAATGTTCCTACACAGGTATATATTAAAGCATGTATAATTCAAAATTTCGGACAGTTCCCATTTTTATTGGTCGCCAGAGCTTCCATTATTCAAGTTCTGGAAGTAAAAGTATTTTTTCCCAAATTATACAACAGAAAACTAGGTCACTGAAGATTATTCTTATTAATAAACCTTCTTAAAATAAACAAATTAGATTTCACATGGATATTCATTTACGGTGACCAAGGATAATTAATTGCATTGTCTATAAATTCAGTCGCACAGCCTATGAAGGATTCATAATTCACTTGTCACAGAGTATTTATTTCCGGTTCCGACCTTAATTAACTTTGGTAAATAAATGCCTGAATGGGGTTAGGTAAAAATATGACAAATATTTGTTTGAAAATAATGCGTGATAGTAAAACGCAAATAAATAATCTTTGTTGGGGTTCATGGGAGAAATACGTCCCACAGCAGCGGGAAAGGTTAGAGTGTGGAGATTAAGGTGGATTTCTCCAATCCTCACTTACTTCAGAAATACAGGGCAAACTTTCCTGTTCCACCTTTATAGCAGTCCTGATTACCGAGTGTAAAATTGTTTTTAGACAATATTTTTAATTCAGTTTTAAAATCACACATTATTTTCATTACAAAATCCTTTTTAGTGTAGCAGATGATTCTTTTTATCCACTCGTGTCAATTCTTTTTTTCAAATTAACGCAATTCTGCAAGGTCATTAGCATTTCTCTGTAATACTATTACTGTATATTTACTTTTTAAAACTTTGTTAATATATCCATTTCCACGTATAAAAAGAAAGACATGTTAATTCATTATTGATAAATTGGATGATTTGGGTGAATAGTTCTTATTGGATGTTAATAATTGTTCGTCACGTTTCAGAAGAATATGCATAAGTTAAAAACAATTATGTAACTTTTGCCCTAACACGTATCCACAATTTTAAATTTTTATGTGGCGAATTCAATCTAAAAAAAGATTATGTTATTTTAGATTTATATCCCACACTATTCGAAATATCAGGGGCCTAAAACAACGTCTTTGGCCAAACAACTTATCAAAATTAGTGTAGATAATGTTTAAACATCCAATATAAAGTAACTCTTAGGTTAGGAACCTAGTTATACATCAATCTATTAGACACCAAGTTATTTTCATATGGAAATATAATCGTATACTGAAACAATGAATAAAACCAACATATATAAGCATTTGTTTTAATTTACGCAATAAATGAAGGCTAGTGCTGCAAGACATTTTTACTTTTAATTTTTCACATAAAAATATATGCCTTCTACGTAAATCGTTCGTTGAATACTCAATCTGCCTTAGTTTTATAGTGGGAGGTAAAGAGAAGAGTAAATATTTGCTTTCACAAAAATTTCCTGTCGTTTAATAAATAATTATATACAATACCTAAATTTTGTAACGATTTAAATGTTTGTTTTAAAATTTTCCTTAGCTGTTATTCGGTTTGAATTGATATAACTCTGATAACGGGCTTTCAAATTGTTTTTTTTTTTTGTTGTAAAAGCAAAGATTCCAAAAAATGAATAAATCATATTGTTATAAAGTTTTAAATACATGCATAAATTACATGACGTTGTTTTTTATTCCCAGTAACAGCATTATAAGTACATTTTAATAAAAACACTAAAAAGTAGACCAGTTTTGACTGCTATGATGCCTGTAAGAACTACAGACGGATTGTTAGAAAAATATTAACTCAAAATCTAATGAAAAGATAGTTTATAAGGCTCACCATGGTTTCAATTCATTTAAATTTATCCTAAAATGTTCATATATTTTTAAATGCGTAAAATATAAATGCATATGTTCATATACCTTATTTTAATACATACGCTACTTATAAATTCCTTGCAAATAATATGAAATTATCATATGTTAAAATGTAAATACTTAATTTTCACTACATTAGGCAGGAAAGTGTAGCCACAGTTTATATAAACATGGTTGCCAGTCTCGAGTCAAGTTGGATTACAGCGTAACATCCAGGCGCGCTCTCCGAGGGTCAAATTTGCATATTGCCGCAACTCATGTTATCAGCAGTAACCTTCTCCTTGAATTTGCCGGTTTCAGCGCTTCCGTTCATTGTATCAGTTGTAATCGGATTATATAGACTTACTGGTGTTTTGGATTTATTTAATTATTTACACAACTGAGATTTAATTATTACTTGCTACCACCCCTGGCACGAGTTAGTTCTCCTGATAATAAAGACTACCGCATTTAATATATCCCGATTATCTTCGTATTTTAGTTAGTTAAGCCTACTTTGTGTTTGTACAGTTAGCTTTTATTAAAAATTAACCGCTGTATATTTATGCATTGATAAAAATGTTTGAAATCGGTTTATTGACCTTTTTCATCTTAATATCCGTTATCATTTGTTTAAAAAATACTAATATAAGTAATATTGCATTATAAACTACACTACTTCGAAATTATAATGATTAGCAGATGTTGATTATTCATATATTCGTCATTTGTGCTTTCTTATTCATAGGAAAACAAACAAAGCGGGCTTTCTTGCATCTTATCCAACAAATTATTACTGTTTGTAACTATAGAGTATTCTTTGTATAACATATTAATGCAATATTTTACCAAATTAATTCAGACAATCATAAAATAGATTTCTTTGAAGATTTTTTTGTATTTTAAAATAAAATATACATTAAGCAAATCGCGTTTTATTTAAAGTATAAGAAAACTTCTAAAAAGATATTGTTTAGACCGTGTTCCTTTGTATCTCATATGTAGAAACGTTACAATTGAATGTTCTTGCTCTATTGGTTGCTTATATGGAACTGACCGTGTGAAAATTAGGTTTTGGTGAGTCTACACCAATTTTACCGATTGATTGTGATTGGACTTTATTTATTCTTATTGAAATCGAAAGGATCCCTGGAAATAAACTCTAAGTTTATGCAATATTGACGCATACATATATTCCACTAAACTACTATTAATTACTCGATTGAGTTTTTCCATTTGAGTAAATTTTCCATATAACCACAAATCTAGCGTAATTGTTTTAATTTGAAACAAATAATCAAATAACTAAAAAAATAATAGTTTTTACATTGATGTTATGTGCATCCATGACGGTAGCTAGAGAATCGTTAAATAAATACATTTGTAAACAAACTGCGAACATGTGATATACTTCCTGCAACTACAACTACACGTAGCATAACTACCTCAGCGTCATATTTTGGTAATTTGGTATGAAGACTTTTTTTGTACAATGGTATGAAACTGAACTTATGGAACATAAACTTTTAACGTACTTTTGAAAAAAATTTCATAAGTAGATTTAAATTTTGCTCGAAACCTCATTACTACATAAAAATTTGTGAGTTTTAGGATTGTGCATGACGAACCGTGGAATTTGGTTGACACGCTTTTTTTCTACCTTAGGGATGTAAAAATATTTTACTGTATGTCTAAAAATACGAAATCTTGATTATTAAATGCGGTGAAGAGGAAAAGTTTTGCAAACAAGGTCAAAGAACCGTGACATGTGATGTGCTTTACTCTTACCTTGATGAACTAGTGTGTGAACAGAGCTGGATAAAAGTTTATTCTATCCAAAACTTAGGATTAAAAAGGTTGGAATCACTCGTTTTACAGTATTTTTATAAATTTTATGTCCATACAATTGATATAAAACGTATTAACCCTCCAACTGGCGGTAATTTTTTCCTGTAGTGGCGGCATGTTTTCGAGCCTCGTGCAAGGGTTTTTTAAAAAATGTATTAAAAATATAAATTAAAAGTAATATATATATATATATATATATATATATAGAAGTATATATTTTTGTGTTCAGAATTAAACATATAATAATATTAGTATTTAAATTTGGCCTTAAAAAATGTTTACTAAAAATTTTATCCATGAAATTCAAAATTTACATTTTTTTTATTTGGGGGGACCATACCTAGCAAACCAAGTTATAGTAAGAAAACTATAAAAGTGAGATAGCCATTTTGTGTCAAATTTATTCTAGTTTCAGAAACACATAAGCATTATACAAATTTATGAAACTATAATAACACACTATATAACAAAAAGCAGCGATGCGAATAAATTGTGAAAATAGGGTGTATATGTAAGAGTTTGCTAATAAAAGTTTTACTAATCCAGTTTTACTTCAATACATGTTATATTGCATATTTTATTACTCATGAAGTAAACTATACAGCAGTAGTAAAATAAATTCCATAACTTTTTTTTTTAAGAGTTGAAAAAAGTTTCATTTTGTCATTACTCAAAACTTTTGCGAAAAATTTTCAAACAGCAAAGTATAAAATGTGTTTCAAAGCTTGTATTATATCCAAATTTATAAATCTATGGTTTACATATGATGGGAATATGTAGTTTTAGAAAACCATAAACTGTGTCTAAATATATTACATATATTTTGATTCTACAACTACATGTATTACTAAAAATAACAGTATATAGCCTACGCGACTAACAATGACCCTGGAATGGTCCAAACAGTTATCATACATAACCAAAGAAAATTACGGTAAATATATATTTGGTTGTAAACATTTTTATTTCAGAACTAAAAGAGTGCCTAAAATAACGCTTAGTGAGTGAAAAACAATAACAAACTACGTGAAATGAATTTTAGCCAAGTCATTTTGCCATACCCTACACAGATTCGATAATTCATCAAACATATTTCAGTAAAAAGAAATTTATTTATTCTAAAATATATTTATTTGCACTACTGCAATATCTAACAACTCACCACACACTAAACACAACACTAAAACACAAATAAAACTTACTAATAAACACGACTCGTCACATAAACAAATCAGACGGTATCGACAACATGGCGGTCACAATGAATTGCATCATCTTCTTTTACGTTCCAAACTCCGAACTTCCGAACTTGGTACGTTGCAACTACAATACAAAGAGGAATAAAACTATAGTACTCCTTAGGCTTTTTTCCCGAATCCAATGGTGCATGAATCGAATCGATACGTTGCCGGAATATACTGTAATGAGTGAATATGCAAGGGATGCTTTTTAATCAAAGTTTTGACGAACAACAATCAACAATGGGAGTTGTCCATCAAAATTTTGATGAACAACAGTGGCAGGGTTAATAAATATATATTAGAAGGAATTAAATCGGTTTCTATTTTCCATTCTTTGTTGTGATAATCATCCCATATTAAAATTAACTATTAAAGATTATACAAAACTAAAATAATATTTCCTTAACTATATTAGTAGAACACGCTAAGAATTTATAATATATATATTATACAAATTTAATGAATGTAAATGGAAGTCATTTGTCTGGTATTTGGTCTTCCGATCATATGTTAGTTTGGTTATTTAAACACATATGAGAAAGAAACGGCCAAATACAAAATAATTGAATCGTAAAAAGTGAGGGCTCTGTGGTGTAATGGTAGCACATTCACCCGGCAAGTGAGAGATCCGGGTTCGAGTCCCGGCGGAGCAAGTACTTTTTGCGATTCAGTGTTTATTGAAATTAAATTACGCTATTGCCACTAATGACCTTCATGTATGTTTTCGTACTTATTTGACACAAGGTTTATTAATTAATATGTATAAGGAAGAGAATTTGGAGGAATTTTAAATAAATTGTTTAACTGAATACCTATAGAAGTATAGTCGGTTATTTCAAGGAACGGAGACGTAACTTGGCCAAAATGAAAATGTTATAACATAAAATATTTGTTGACAGAGAGATACCTCAACCTAAATTTGCCAATATTTAAACTACTATTTTAATATCGCGCTTCCTAAATAATTCATGCTTCATCAATGGTTTGTGCTCCTACATTCCGTAAATCTTGGTATTTTTATTTTCTGACTGACGAATTAACCTTGAGGTTCGGGTTAATAGAATGTAGCTTTTGAAACGTGTATTAATATATAGGATAAGGCTACTAAATGACATGCCACTATTGTGTAGAAATGTTATTTATTTACAATATATTTGTTTCTACATTTTCAAACATTCCAGTACACATCACAGACCTTTAATTCCTCTTATGAGAATTGGTATATTAAGTTCTGGTGTTATTTACTCGTTATTCTTGTTTGAATACATGATATGTTTTGAGTCGTCACTGCGTGTTTGGTCCCTATTAAATACTAGTAAAATAAATTAAATAACAATACATTAAAATACAACCATGTTATACAAAATACACTGCTTTGAATAAACTTCTCAATATTTCCATTTTAATATTTTTTTATGTGAAATACATATTTTTTATAAGCATAATATTAAGAGAACTGCAGTGACACTGAAATTAAGATATCTTGGCTATCAAAATCAAAATATATATGTAGTTCCTTTATTAGAGAAATTTACTCCAAAAATAAAGGCAATGCTGTGTTTTTACCTTTGATGAGCCTTAAATTGGCCATCCACCAATTCAGTAAGCTATTACGACAAGTCACCCTTCACAAATGTCATGTTCTCCGAAATGAATATGTCAGTAAACACCGCCGCTAGCATTGTCAGCCCGCGAGCTGCATCAGGTTTGGTGACACTGACTTTGATTTACTGTGGATTTGCACATTGTTTTTAACAAAAACACTCGCCGCTTTTAAATGACAACTGGTAGATAATATTTAATTTAAATCCAGTGTCCGAGTTTTGAACCGTTAAGTATATTTGATCTAGTTAAACATTAACTTCACAACAAAGAAAAATTACTCTATTAAAAAAATATATTTTGTCATTTATTCAACTTCGTATTCCTGCATACCTTACATTATTCATTATATTCTATGTTAATGAAATCAAATTTCTTTATTTACTCTAAAACCTTAGTTAATATTTACAAAAGATTTAAATAAGCAGTATAAATTTTGTGCAGCAAAATAAATAGTCTCAAATATATGTAATTAAAATTAAATTGCATTTACTTACATCTCAGTTCGACGTCAATATCACTATTTCATCTGTTGCAATTTACATTTGGTAAGGGTGTTTAATCACTAAGCCATCGTTATGTCCTAGAATCTGCAATATTAGCCTAACCTTTCATTTACTTATTTTGTGAAAAATCCAAATAAAGATCTTGATGGAAAAGTGATACGTTATATTATCGTTCATTAGAAATCGAAATTTTAGCTACAATTTTGTTATTGTACTAATATACTGTAGTTGTTTTCAGTTTAAAATCTTACTATAGTCTTGCAGAAAATGTATCAATCAACGTAACTGTTACTTTGTTGTATTTAGCATCTCCCAATCTTTACTTGTTATATGTCAGTAGTTCTGCCAGTTATATTCATATTTATTTAAATTAGTATATTAATGATATATTATTATGTAGATGAAATAGTTATTATAGAAAGACATTGCTGGAAAGCGTTCCTAATTATTCATAGCTATTCAAAGATGATTTTCAGAAATAGAATAACGATCACTATCTACATTACTTATGACAATCTGTTAATCTAAGAAATCTAAGATATGGTACTAACATTTGGTTTAAACTTTGAATATGATTTCCCGTGTTTAGCAACCAAAAAAAACAAGGTCAGACTATCTATTGTTTGATATAATTTATTTAAAATCCATAAAATATATAACAAATTTAAATCTGGCTCTCTTACTTACCAATAAAATTCAGACTTTCAATTAAGACTGTCATTAATTTGGCTTCGTATCAAAAAAGGAATTTTTTAGGATAGTTTTGAAAGAAGTATATTTAATATATAGGAAGTGTAGTGTTTGATTTAAAAGTGAATTATGGGCAGTGAAGTTGATGTAGAGAACTTAAGCTTTGCAGATCTCTGCATGTGGCTTGGAGTGAACCCAACCCTGCTTGGTGCCAGAAGACGCATAATTTATGACATCACAAAAATGTGACCACTTTATTTTTTTATCTCTCTTGTGACATAGAAATAAGACATACGGTTACCTAATATGTCAATTCTGTTTGTTTAGATATTTATTATTCCTGATTATTATTGTTTACAAGTGAATTAAAGTACGGATAGTAAGCTTAGCAAGTTTATTCATAATATTACGATGCCTGGGATATTGTTAACTATGATCAATAATTCTTACGAGGTTATAATAATTGCAATACTTATAATTATAAGCAAATAAATGTTAAACTAATAACATTGTAAACTATGCAGGTTACAATGATTAATAGTAGTAATATTTGTTTTTTGGTACTCAGAACTCGAATTACAACAATATACAGGTATCACAGGCAAGGACGTATCTTGTACGGTACGTTATAATTTTAATACTTTAATAAAAAATTTATTAAACTTCAAATGTGGGTTTTATGACAAGGTAAAATCTAGGATGTGTTTTTAGGTATTTTTAAATAACTATGGATTATATTACAGGTTAAAATATGCGCTCTTTGAGGGAAATGAAATTAGAATTAATTGGATTAAAATTAGAGGGAATTATTATTATGTTGTTAAACTTCAATAAACGATAAATTAAAACGGAAAATCAAAGCAGATATTTCTAGTACCTAAAATAATAATAATTTATGATAGACATTTGAGTAAAATGTATAATTGATCATCAAGTTATGGTTGACTTAAATTTTACTAATATAAAGGTACTGAATTATATTTTATAATGTTCCAATTTACAGGTATCACAGTGAAAAAACGTGAAGTAAAGTTACTGCAATGTTTGAAATGATACAGATTTATTACACTACAAATAATAACTATACGAGTATTTTAGTTTTATAGGAAATGCCATGGAGAAATTAATTTTTCAATATTTTGGATGAGTAAGGTTAGGGGTAGAGACTGCCTCCTATCGAAATTCATGAGGAAGAATTTATGTCACTAATCTCAAGTCATGTCCCCTTGAAAGAAGGGGAAGTCAGCTCTGAACCAGCATCTCTAGTTAAAGCAGGCATGGGATGGCACACCCTTACTTTGAGGCTAGCAAGAACCTCTGAGGTTAAGGAACGAATCCCACCAACTCCAACAGTCATCTCCCGCAGTAGACTAGACCTATCGAATTGCCCTTGCACCCTAGAATCTCGCCATTTGCGGTTAGTGATGCACCGTTCCTGAAAATTCGTAAGAATGTCCAGATTAAAGTGACACATTATTTTTCGCTGAGCCCAGTTTTTGAAATAACACCAATTGATAGCTTACGTGTGTAACAAAGTAAATAAAACATTAGAATTTAAAATAGTATATAATGTGTAAGATATATTATTGTAAATTCACTGCACGTGAGAAACTTTTAAACAGTAACCGTAAAAATACTTTTGAAATGTGTTTTGAAAATCAATCGGCTCGGAATTTACGTTAAATATTCAACACGTACTCAATACCAAGGTGTTAACTTAATCCATCAAACAGCAGTAGAAAGGGGTAACGACGCAGAAACACAATTCACACTTCCCCCATTTTATCACACTAACTCCCTACTGGATAGAGTATTGTCAGACAAAACTTGGGTAATATGACAGAATAGTCGTCGTCCAAATCGGTTATTTGCATGGACTTGCACACACCGATAGCTACCAGCATAAAATCGATTTAAAAAAATATAATTCATCAATAACTGAAATGTATGATGATTATTAAATACGATTCACAAATAATACTTTAGTCGTGCAGAATTAGTTTTAAAACGTCTACGCGCACAGGATATATCAATATTTAGCCTCATTAGTGCATCGGATAAAATATTAAATCTCCCCCCAAAAATCCTGTATACACCTGATACAGGAAAATTCAATATTTTTACTAAAAACTGAGTAATAATTTGTCAGAGAACATTCTTAAAAACAAATATTGGGGTAAGTAGATAACTTAATCAGGTTTCCTCAGAATGATTATTGTAGTAGTGTTGTATGACTATTTTCCAAAAAATTAGTTACTAATTTAGCTAACACAATCACCAGTGTTTTATGTATATAAAAGGTTTGAGAAACCAGGTAACTATAACAATGTAATATTTCTCTGCTATGTAACTAACTCAGGTTATATGTAAGGTAAAGAGACAGAGCAAACATACAAAGCCGTGGTTTGGGATTAATAACAAACTCTAAAATGAAATTTGAACAGTCCAGCTATTGTGTATTGAAAAGTTCCACGACGCTCTTGATTACTATGTATTAAATTCTAAAATATTATTACTCCATTTTTTTCTTCCTTCCTAAGATATAACATATTTGCACGTTGAAAATTGTATCTAAAATTATAAATTTTAATATTCTTCTAATTATTCTATTAATTATTCTATTCAACTTGCGAATAATTAATTCCATCCCTAATTCGGTTTTTGAGCGAGTAGTTTACTGCAAAAATATTCTAGCTGTATTAAAATATTACGTGAAATAATATTACAATATAATGATGCGTAATATAATAGATCTTGTGGTTAAGATGAATTTTGGTTAATTTGGCTATTTCCCCGTTGTGATAAAGAATACCTATTGCTTTTTAGTCTTAATATCATACTTATATTAGTAACACCTAATGAGTCACGTTTTAGTGCACTAGCCAATGGCGTAGTGTAGCGGGTACGGCGGTTATCGCAAGATAACCAGATCAAGCAACGTCGAGCTTGGCTGCTGCTTGGATGGGTGATCGCTAAGCAATCCTGTCCTTGCAAGCAGCCCGCCTGCCCGGCCATTGGTGGTGGTTCGGAAGTCACCTTTAAGCCGTTGGTCCCCAGGTTAAGTGTTAGAGAGGGCTTCTTAGCCCTAACTGCGCCTGGTAAAATAAGACATTCTTTACTTTACTTTACTTTACTTTTGCAATTTTATATTTCAGGAGGAATAAATTTAAGGAAAATCTCGATTTATCCTTTCCTTGTCAATTTTGCTTTATACACAATATTTAAATTTTCTGTATCACTAAAGATAGAGATCAAGTCTAATTCCTTTTAATATGTATATTAAGAAGTATTTAAAATCTAATTTAATGGAAAACATAGTTTACGTAGCATGGAAATGACAATATAGGAACGATTGAAAGTTAGTTCGACTTATGTCATTGGAAAACTTAGCTCCACATAAGTTAACAATATAATCGTAACGTTTCATTGATGAATGAACAAACCATCAGTAACATAATTATAATATTACTGAGCTAATATTGTTAAAAATATCAAATGCGTTTATTCCTCTTCTAAAAATACTTACGACTTAACATCTAGTTCTTTAATATAAAAAAATACTGTTTTTTATGTTTAGCATCCCCGAAATATATATCTTTATCTCCAATAATTTATTACAGAAATAGAGATCTTTATAATGTGGCTATACAACATTTTCCGAGTCTTTTTGGCTGAGTTTCGCTCGTTGAGGTGGACAAATTTAATTTCTGCCTGTCTCAATTTCCTCACAATATTTATAAAACGAACTGAGATGTAGACTTAAAACTATGCAACAGGTTAGGTGAAAGAGAGGAGTTTTAAGTCATACTTCGCCGCTATATAAAGAATTTCGTCTCATATTATGAGGCTTCATTTTTATATGAGGAACACTAAGTTTGATGATGGTGCATGTCACTCTATGGAATTTGGATTAGCATTATCGAAACATACTAAAGCGAGAATATAGCACAACAAATAAATTTGGTAACAAACCCAATACTCATAATATAAGAGGTTTAAACATGTGAAATAAGTAGTATAACAGTATTTTACAGTGACTTGGTGAGTATAATTTCATTATTTAAACACTGATATTTAATTTAATGACAAAATCTGAATCTATCATATGGAAGGATATTTCAAGAAAGATGTAGAAATTTTGCATAAAATATCATTTCTACAAGAATGAGATATATGATATGGGAATTTTTTCTCATGACTCTCTTTCTGTCTCTCCGCAAGACATCAGGAGAATGAAATGTGCTATAGAATTGAAATGCTACATGCAACCTCAGTGGAACCATTTACGACACGTGGTGTGGCATACTTCTACCTTATACTAATATCAGATTTTGATATATTAGTTTTTCACTTCGATCAATGTTCTCCTGACAAATTTCCATATGCTCATTAATCATATAATTTATACACAAATGCATCGCAACTGTGTTATTTTATGTAACAGTTTACCCTCAGGAGTAATGGTTCAAGCTTGATCTAATGTTTTTCTGTAGTATTGGTCAGATAGATAATTTTTTTTTTAATTTTTTAACTAATAAGTTCTTGTCATTTCAGTAGCAGAAAAAAGTAGCCTACTGCTGTTTTGCCAACATCAAAAATACAATATAGACTAAAATAAAATTGAAATTAATTAATACAGTTAATAATCATATTACGACTGAATAGTTTATTATTTAAATACTAAACTTTGTGAAACAACGACAAAGTCTAAATATAATATATATTTCTCAAGTAAAATGAGTGAAAACGCAATCATGTACAGGGAATCCACTGATCTGCGCAATAAAAGAATATGAAAGTTACAAGCCCTAATAAAACCCGAAGTTGACTGCAGCACAAAACACCAATAAACAACGTTATAACAAGGAAACTGAGTTATGTTGTGACATCTCGTTGTTTAAGTAAAGTTCCTAAAGCTGTAAAGTGGACCGCGGAGTGTTGTCAGTGAATAAAGCACGCACCAACTAAGTTTAGTTTTCAACTATAGTTTGTTCTATTTTGTTAGATGTTTATTACTTTACCACTTACAAAATTTTATCTTTACGTTGTAAACTATTATTACTCATGGCATTATTTCTAATCTAAATATAAGTGGTTCATATTTATTGTTTTATTATTAGTGTTATTATGGGTATTGTATACATATAAATACTCTTTCATAGGGTATACATAAATGTCTACTTGAAAATCTTTTATATCCACTTGGAGCTGAAAGGGTAATATATAAAGAGTCCGGAATACCATTTGCTTCAGTAGATATCCAATTGAATGTGATAGATCTTATACCTCTAAATAAGCATATGAAACTATTGTGTTGGATCTAGGACCTTTTCCCTCTTATTTAAAAGGTCATAGGCTATTCTTCATTTATTACTGTGAAGAAGAGGTTCATTAACTTTGGTAGATATCAAATTGAAAATCTTTGAAATTTGTGTTAATCATACTTTTTAACCGGTGTCGTCACCCCATTTACTAAATAGCATTAAAAAACTATGATTGGTTAATATTCATAGTATACAAATCGTTCACGCAGAATTTGGTACATACATCCTAACCAAGAGGTGTTTAAATGGTTCTACTGTGGGAAATGCGCCTTTATTTGGTTTCTTGCCAAATAAACCCCCTCCAAAACGATTTTAATCTTGCAATTTAGAAAAATATTCAATTTACCTATTATAGTCCGCGAAATTGTTTTTAAAAGAATCAGTTAAGAAGTTAAACCACAATTGTGGTAGATGGATTGATAATTTTACAAGCACGATAGTAAAGGAAGTTTACTGTATAAAGTATTATTCTCACGGATAATATTTAGCTTCAGTACAATTATATATATATATATATATATATATATATATATATATATATACTTTCATTAAATTGTATAAGTGGCAATAACCTAATTTAATTTCAATAAACATTGAATCACAAAAAGTACTTGCTCCGCTGGGACTCGAACCCGGATCTCTCACTTTCCGGGTGAATGTGCTACCATTAAACCACAGAGCCCTCACTTTTTACGATTCAATTATTTTGTATTTGGCCGTTTCTTTCACATATGGGTTTAAATAACCAAACTAACATATGATCGGAAGACCGAATACCTGTCAAATGACTTTTATTTACTTTCATTAAATTGTATAAGTGGCAATAACCTAATATACTGTATATATATATATATATATATATATATATATATATATATATTTATATGATTTGATTTTGTATCCTAATTGTGCCACGTATAACTTCTAAAGGTATTGATGTTACTACTAGTAAAACATAATGTTCTTCTCTTATTATATTCTTATGTATGTAAAAATGTATTTCGTAAAGTATATGAATCAGGGTGATGAAGCTTTTTCAGCCTTTAGCATACGAAAACTGCAATCTCCCTGTTTTACATCGTATCAAAATTTAAATCTGTTCCTTTAATTTTCAAGTTACATTCAAGACATAATTGCTAAGATTATGTATCTTTGCCCATTGTCTTCCTTATGGACTAAGATTTATAGATCCATTACAAGTATTGTTTTAAGTTATATTTTAATGTATGAACGATTCAACTATTAATAATATAATCTATAATATTTAATTTATACAGTAAACGAAAAAATATTTAGATATTTATAATTACATTATATTAAACTGTTAATGAATTGATCTACCTTTTTGCAAATTCCTTAAAATTAGAAGTAGTTTTTAAAACAGTTACCTGTATAATCTACAATCTATTAAATATATTTAAAAAAGAGTACATTTTTAAAACTTCACTTTATATTCTAACAACTAACCATAGTAGAGTGAAATCGAAAATGATTATCCTATAATATAAAAATCAGGTTATGTTACAATTAAATCAAAATTTTATATTTAAACTGCTTGGTTGTAATTACAAAAATATTTTAAGATGCTGTTTAGCTTAACATACTAACGTCTTGTTTACTTCAGACTAACCCAGTAAATAGATAGACCACAGTATATGCAAGCTTTCCTCAATTAAGCAACGTATACGAGTACGAAGGACTTTAATTAAGAGGTGAGACGTAAAAATGTAAATACTATGTAGATTTAATGATATTCATTATCATACAAACAGGGCAGGTCTGCGTGCACTCCACAGGATGATGATGGAGGGGGTGTGAGTGTATTATATTTTTTAATGTTAAGTATGAGTCTAAAATGTATTGTAATACCTAACTGTAAATTAAACTTTAATTTAAAAGTAGCAAAAATGTTCTACTACTAGTGTTACATAAAAATAATAAATTATAGGTTGTTTCAATGTGTTTCGTATGTTTAAATTTCCTAGGTATGATATTTGCCGTTATCTATTTTCAAGATAAGTTAACGTAAAAATTTTTAAGTAACTACGATACGATACTAAAATAACCTAGTTTTATACACATAACACAGGTTTGGTGGTAATCTGACAGTAACATACATTTATCTCATGGAATCGGGAGTAAAAAAAAAATAGTATTTGTAAATACAGGACTCAAAACCTACTCTCCACAGAACTTTGAGTAATGTATTATTTAAGATCTGTATCGTTTTGATATCAGAGATAAGACATAAGGCATTTAACGTACATTTAAATACACGCTTCAAATCAGTAGCTTAAAAACAACAATGCAACTAATATTTCAAATTAGTACTGGCATTATTAAAAGTACGTTTTAATTGTTTATAAATCCTTTTTTGGAAGATATATTTGAACAAAGCTATATCGTACATAACAATGTCCTATTTTACTTACTTGGTATGAAACGGAGCGTGTACCTTAAGCTGAGGAGTCAGGTTGTGGTGTCGGGTGTTAGTGATACACACACTTTCATCCCTTGCTACTTTGTCCCTTCTCACCACATAACACAGGTACCATTTAATCGGTAAGCTCAGAATCAGACTGCGGTACCTGGTGTTAGTGGTACACACACTTTCATCCCTTGCTACTTTGTCCCTACACTCCACTTAAAACAGGTACTATTTAATCGGTAAGCTCAGAATCAGACTGCGGTACCTGCTGTTAGTGATACACACACTTTCATCCCTTGCTACTTTGTCCCTACACTCCACTTAAAACAGGTACTATTTAATCGGTAAGCTCAGAATCAGACTGCGGTACCTGGTGTTAGTGGTACTTATACTTTTATCTCTTGGTGCTCTGTCTCTGCACTCCTCATCCACACGTTTTATCGATCGTTAAGATCAGTACTCGTACTGAGGCGTCATTTGTTAGTGGAAAATACACTTTCAACGTATGGTGCTCTGCCCTTGTAACCACATACCCTTATACCACTCATCGATAAGCTCAGGAATCAGACTGTGGCACCCAGGTGTTAATGGTACATACACTTGTAGCCATTGCTGATCGTATCCCTACACCTTACATATTCCATTTACCACTAATCGTTAAGGTCAGGAAGATGACTAAGGTACCGGATGATAGTGATAAGTAACATTTTATCACATGCTCACTGCTCAATTGTCACGTAACGCAAATGTGCATGGTTGGTAAACTCAAGGGTCAGGCTGTAATATCAGGTGTTTATTGATACATACCTCTTTTATACGAGCTTAATTAAATAGAATTCGTAACACAATTTTGGAAATGTAATAAACGTGCCTAATCCATTTAGTATTTGTAATACCTATCTGTATTTGTTATGCATGACAAGTTTGTCTGAAAATATTCAGAAAGGTTAAATAAAAAAAAGATAATATATTATGATATTACAGTGTGAAGCTTCGTATGTTGATGATGTAAGAAATTATGATTCTGCGTGCCTAAGAATAAATTACGATGCATGTTTAAAACGCTAAGCAACCCATAATTTCAAAAATTGTCTTGGAACCTGTGATGATTAGCAGTTCTAAAATTATTTCACAATATAATAAAGGCAAATTATGTTTTAGTGAAACTAATTGTTGTCTCTTTTTCAAAACAGATATGCACAGTCTGATATGAATTTAACACACATTAATATAGTAAAAACATTGCTGTTTTTTACTCTAAAATATAAAATAAATTAAAACAAAAATAATAAAAAATGAAAATCTAAACCAATTTATTAAATGATAATAAGGAGTCCATACAGTCAATCTATTAGTATTTTACTTTAATCTATATATATATATATATATATATATATATATATATATATATAAAAGAAAGTCGTGTTAGTTACACTATTTATAAGTCAAGAACGGCTGATCCGATGTGGCTGAAAATTGGTAGGGAGGTAGCTAAGAACTGGGAGAAGGACATAGGATACTTTTTATCCCGTTCCCGATTCAGGATTCCGCCCCACTGGTCTCTAAAAGTTACAGAAATACCCGTAAGAAATGCATTGCAGCAAACATATGTTATAAGTTTCACAATCATACTCTTTCAATGTTTGGATAGTGATGAAAAGATAAACGTGTGGATAAATAGGCTTGTAAACAAGTATTTTAGCGCATTTGGCAGAGAATGTTATGGCTCGGCGCCAGGTCTGGGCTAATCTCCTGTTAATGCGTATCGTAAAGTGTCTAGAGTAATTTCTCATCCCCATTCTTCTTGTTTTCTAATAAGAGATACAAAAAATAAAGAGGAAACAGATGCAATGTAATTTAATTTTCTTTTCTAATGGCCATTAGCCATCGTTTTATGTCGCATAAATTACACAACGTATCAAGGATTGAAATTTACCCACTTCTTCAAGTGTATAAAATACCAATATATTAACATGCACAAACAAAAGAAAGGGGACGGTTGGTTGCCATCAAAAAATTAAATTTGTTTAAACCTGAAAAAAATATATATTTCAATCCTCAAAATGCAGTGTTATACTTTTTGTCTTGGATGCTAATGTCCAATATCATATTATAAATTCTAACTAACCATATTCAATAATGTACTTTAAACAAATTACAGTAAAACAGTCTATCAGTTCGATTACATCTTTTCGTCAAGAACAAATGTTTTAAACCAGTTCTATTCTCTTATATGCCTTGGTTGTTTTTCTCTTATGAGACTTTTTACACGCCTAAAGCTTTCATCGAAGTGTTATTATAGATAGCCTACTGCCGAGGTTAGGTTGCGTAAACATGGGAACACCTTCCACTGTCCTCTTTGTTTGGGGAAGGCTCAAACAGAGCTGGCATCCCTTTCTTCCAAGATGATGAATAAGATATCCTTCCTCTTGCGATTTCTACAAGAGATACCCTCAAATTACTCATGCTGAACACCATTCAACTCCAGTGTAAAGTTCCTTTTAGAACTAAGGGTACTATTATTTAAACTAAATAACCGTATTATCGTTGTATTACTGTTATATTTCGTGTGAAAATAAACCATGTAGTCGTTTCTAGAAACTATACAGTCTATTTTAATCTATTATATATTCTTTAGAGGGAAAAACTGTAAACATAAAATTCTGTATATTATTTAATAATTACAAATATTAAATCAGTAGTGAACTTTTGAATAATATATTGCACAGTATTAATTTAATGAAAATAAATATATTTTAATACCCATAACATAATCTTATCACTAAAAGATTTAAAATATAAAACATTAGAAAAAAATAATTATAGCACAATGGCACATTAAACATTTAAATAGTCAAACATAGTACCGCTAAGAGTGTCCTCTTCCTTAAAAAAGTAAAAATTACTATTTCAGTCTTTTAATGTTTAGAGATATACATAATCGATGAATCTGTAAAAATTAAAACTAGTCTTACTTTTATACAGGTCAAATAAATTACTTTTTAAAAGTAATAGTAAAACAGGTAACCAAATAAATATAAAAACAAAGTAAAAATAAAGGGTATCCCCCATGTATCTTCAACAATTTATTTATATTTATATAGTGAAAATTGGTACCATAGCTGTTCTTAACATAATTGGTATCAGTCGAAGGCACCTACACTTTTAGATGTGGCTTTTTTGGATTTTACATACGTACCCAGATGTACGTATGTATGTTTGGATTGCCGATGAGGTTCCTAAGTTCCATTGTTAATATTATATGAGTAGTTTTTTTCAGTTTGAAAACAGATCATAAATAAAAATTATATGTACTTTTAGAAGGCAATTAATGGTTTTAAATTTTTGAGCAAACTAATCTGCCGAATAGATATAATATCACTAATCAACTTATCATCAGCTTACTTACGTACAATGAATTACACTCGTAAATAAAAAAATCCTTTTTTTTTAAACAATATATGGATTAGAAATAAGCGTGACTAGGATCAATGCAGTGTAGATAAACAAGATATAAACAGAAAATTGCAATATCACTGATTAATTCAAATAATGTACATGTCTGGCGACTAGAGGGTAGAGGAAGAGGAGATTACTGGTGTACCAAGGGTACCATTAGGGCACTAAAACCGCCTGATGAGTCTCTTTGGTATGTTTTATCCTTGACATCTGTTCTGTCTTGCGGTGTTTGTGGCGCTCTACCTTCACTTCTCATTATAGAGTAAAACAGTTTCTACGTAAAGTGTACACGGGTAACATATAGGGCACTTAAAACCGTCTGGAGAGTCTCTGTGGTTGTTTATCCTTTATGTCTGTCCGTCTGCGGTGTTTTGCGTGTCTGACGTTCACTTCTCTTTATAGAGTAAGACAAGATCATAAGTAATATTTCTAAAGGGTGCCAATAGGAAATCCACTAGAAACCAGGAACACGATACGTCCCCTTAACAGTAGTTAATCCTTCAAGTCTATTTTCGATTCTTTTGTGTATACTTCAATTCTCGTTACATTGTAAACAGCTCAGCCTAATGCCTAATAAAAAAACAAACCCAAAAACCGATATGTGTTACATGAGGTTGATTTGTCAATTGTCAATGGTTATGTCAATGTTCCTTTCACATTTAATTTCATAACAATTTTCTTACAAGGACTATCGTAGCTGGACTATAAATTTTTAAAACTTCTATTGTCCTCAGTTTTTAGTTGAACCTACTGTAAGGCTAGGAATTCCACCCAGGTCTTGTTGTTTTGTGATTTTGCTAATATAAACCATCCCACCTGTGTGGTTTGGTCCTGTGGAGGCAATTTCCTTTAGGAAATTATCTTCAGCTTAACAGAAAAATTTAAGAAATCTTAACAATTTGGAATTTAACCCGTAAGCGATTTTTGGGCAATTATTATTCATATATATATATATATAATATATAATATGATAGCCTTTCCGTTCAAATGGAGCTAAGTGCCAAAAATTTCCAAAAAAATAGGTTTTTTCTAATTAAAGTAAGTCCTATGTTTCCAACGTGGAGTTCCATATTCTAAAGGAGCCTATTGTGCCAACTATGTTTCATGTTTAGTCTGCAATCAATGAATCACAGATGGTTGCCGGTGGGCAACTCCCAGCTGGGCCTTCAGTGATATTGGAGCTAAAGTGCCGGCAACCATTTTAAAACAGCTGTGGAGTACTGTGGAGTTGTGTAATAAATAAAAAACGTTATAAAATTGTTATTATGCTGTAAAAATGGATAATCATAAGTTAAAAGCGTTTAGTGAAAATCCTAAGGATAATTAATCTTTTAAAATGAAACAACGGAAAGCAAGGAATAAGTGGAAAGGCCATACATTAATTCGAAGCAAAAGAGAAAGGTTACAAAGAAGTTTTCTGCAAAAGATCCACCTTTTACACAGGTAGGTTAATTAGTAAGCTAAAAGTTGGTTTTTTTCAATTAATTTTGATTGTAACTTAAACGAATATTATATTTATTTTGAGTAAGTTTTGTTGTTTGTAGTTATAGATAATGAATAAAAACTACATAAATTTATAGCAAACATAAAACCTAACATAAGTTATATTTTTTACCGGAATTTTAATTTATAAACATCCAGGAGTAGGTATGCACATGAACTTTGTGTAAAAGTAAGAATAATAGTGGTATAATTTAACAGTATGGCTACTGATATCCCGTATCTCAATTTAGCCCCACTACTACTCAAACTACACGGATAACGGTAGCCTATATTTTAAGAAATATTAGGCCTAGAGGGTAAAACTCATAAATCGTTTAAGCCGTAGATAAAATTCTTGAACTGAAATCCCAAAACCAATGTTTTATTCTTTTCGTATAATAATTTAATTAAACATTTATCCTATATAAAACTTATGTCAATCTTGATTACCCATATAACCATACTATTTCCTAAGCAATTTTATTACTTTCAGGAAAAGTGCAAATGCAAGTACAAATGCAAAGGTGAATTATCTGATGACTACAAAATGAAGTTATTTAAAGAGAATCTCCATGAGCTTGACAACGAAAACGACAGAACACATACCTTGCTTGGGCTGGATAGAGATTCTCCCCAGTGTTCAGAGGAGGCGACATGAGGTAAATATGATACCCCAAACAGAAAGCCGACGTCCCAAAATTACTGGTGAGTTAACATCGTGCCGAAATGGGAAAGGGACACCATATCAAACGGGTTATGTATAAACACATTTATGGCTATAATTTGGAAATTAAGTTCATATCCTAAAATAGTACAAAATCTTGTGGCAAAATAAAAAAATGGGCAAAACTGTTGTTGAAGGATACCATGGGAGGATTGAAAAACTTTCAAATACACTCTGGCTGATAGAAATTTTGGTCCAAGGACCCATATTAACATCCATACCATCTGAAACCTAGCCACTCATCAACAGAAAACCGATCCTCGATTATGGAATACCTGATCAATATCTCGAATCTGTATCGCCTAGTACAAGGCGTTTATTGGAAAAATTTTCCTAATATTAAAATCTCATACAATTTTCTATTCCACTAGTTTTATTTAAGAATGAATTTTTCCAAATCTAAAAATTGAGGAAACAGCTCTGTGTTGATCACAGGTAAAAAATGTGACCGCCTTAAAACTCGAAATGACAAGTAAAAAGACTCCAGTCGTTTTTAGGGACAAAGCGAAAAGATTGAACAAGAACAACACCAATCGTAAGAAAGTGAATCAGCCATATACATCAATGACTCTGACAGTATCAGTTCCGCCTCCTCTCCTAACCAGTAATACTTGCACTGTTTGTAATTGATCTTCAAAAAGTAAATTCCCAATCCCGGAAAATTAACTCATTCAGAACATTGTATTTATGCACGTCAGTTATCATGCTACAATTATGGCAATTCACGTTGACTGAACACCAGTGATGGCTAATTATAGTGCCTTTGGCATGAAGGCCAATCGTCTCGTGGTGGAAACCAAATATGGCGTCTTGTTTGTTCAGAGTAATAAACAACATGAGACATGACTAATAGAAGCGTCAGATCACAATTATTGGAGTGATAATTGCTGCGGCAAATAAAGAACAGAATGATGGTGTTTCATGTTAAATGTATTTGATTTCCCTGGACGTTATTATGAACCAAATTAACCACCAAGTTTTCTTGTGTGTATGGGACATAGTATTTTCTCCAGCTGACTAGTAAATTTTGCAATTCATTGAAAAACGTTTGGGGAAGGCGTGTACAAGCTGGAAACGCCATGACGATGTTAAGCGTGCGTATAATCACAATCCCGCCACGAAAGGACCATATCAAAGTTGTAGGAAGGCCTGAACAGCCATTTCCTTGACTTTGATTCAAGCTGGCTTCTTCCATACATAAACACCAAAAAGTTAGTATATCCTACAGCTTCCTTCCTGGATCCGTATAGAAAAAAGAAATAACCAGGAGTAGTAACAAAACAAAAAAGACGTTCAATTAGATTGAACCATGTGATAGATCACTACTGTTTTCAACCCTGGTGTAACTGATAAGGACTCTACAAAACAGTCAATCTTGGAATCCTTAACCTAGAAAACTGTTAGATTTATCAATCGCCCAAAAAAGAAGTATTTAAGGAAAATGTTTTACCTTTATATAAAAGAAGTAAACAGGGAAATTTTTTGAAAAAATTTGTAATAAAACTAACTGATTACATATGACATTTCTATATAATGTTAACAATATTTCATTTTTACCCTGTACGGTTTTTATAATTAATTGTAAACCTTTTTCATTAAACATTTTTTACTACCCATGAAATCTGTGTTCTTTTTTTAATAACCCTGGGACTTAAGCTCTTTTAAGAACATCTATGCATAAAGGCAACATCAGCTCTTTCCGCCAGAATTGTCAGATTAAAAAATTTTTTTTTTTAAATATTTTCATTACAGACATGGTATGAAAACAAGAACTAAAGAGAGTTCATCAGGAGTAGGGTATATAAAAACCCTCCACCCCCCCCCCCTCTCGCCACCCCCCCACTCAAAACCCGTCCCACGCCCGTAACCACACAAACACTCCCCCCATAAAACCAACCAAAACCCAACCTCCCCCACCAACTCCACCGCCACCCCCCTAGTAAATGTATGTTAACCCTCCCCCACGGACTTTTAAACACAGGCGCACATAGCTCCCTTTGAAACTGTGAAGAGCAACATATATATACAAAAGTATACATTATGTTGTTACAATTATACATATCAGTAACGTTTACCAACCAACTATACAATATATTACCTAATCTTACTACATGACCAAATATTTATGAATAAAAATGTGAGAACTTATATGTCTATTAGCAAACCGTAATGGATCAGACACTAAGTCAATAACAATGGCCCGGATATGAACGATTAACTTTTCCGATGGATCTACCACACATTTTGTTCTGGGCAGTACTTATCTCGGTCGGTAATGGAAACCGGCGACCACAATAGGCGATAAGTGAATTGGAGGTCTTCCTGCATCGTTGCTCCTCTTCACGTGATGTGGTTTACTGAATTGCGGTTAAAACAACCGTTCACAACCGAGCTTCTGTTACATTATTTAAAAACGACCACCTATTACCCAGGAATAAAAAAACATAACAAAACGATTATAGCTCTTACTCAAATGACCCACAAACTCACCATTATCACGAGCATTCCTGATTCATACACCTATTATATCAGAGAAAGTTAGAAATTTTTGACCGTACAGTTTGGCCACATCGCTCGTGAAAGAAAAAACTAAAGGATTTTCTTAAAGATCAAACATCCACATCCTTTTAAACTGTATCGGAATCCCTAGAAGAACTATATTATTTTTGATGGGGAAATGTTTTTACGCACTTTCTTGTGTAGAGCTCTGTCTGGTCATTGGATGTGTTTCGGACCACAACCTATACAGACTAAAATATCTCCCCTCATCACCTTACCTTATTCAGCCCCCGCGAAACTATCTTTAGGTATTACTTTTCGGGTTAAAGCATCAGGTATTCTTTCGGTTGTAGTTTAATAAGAACTTCCATGACAAAGGAGCTGACCTTCTTCTAGTTGGTTTCTGAGGCAATTATTAACAGAATTGGGGTAATTTAGTTTCTTGATACAACCACTAGCTCTGCGCGCTGTGACTCGAATTGTGGGCCTGTAAAGAACACACGATGCTCCACATTCTCGTCATTCTATTCAACTCCACTGTAGGACAGGCACTCCGGGGAGTTCTCATACTTGTATTTGTACTATTACTCCTGGAAACACCCGTGTCCCAAAAGGATCTGCGTTGGATAATAGTTAACTGCCTCATGGTTGTGCTCGTACTACTTGCTTACTTCAGGGATAAGACAACTTGTCCATCTCCCCTCAGTGGAGGGGTCCCAAGTTTTCTGCAAGTGTTATAGGCTCCTTAGCCGCTCTTCCTTATTGAGTTCTACAGCAATCAGTGGTGGCAATTCCTGAAGGTGATAGAGAGATCTCCGCTCCTAATCCACGATCTCAAAAGAAACTACTCCGAAGATTGCGCATAGTGCGTTTTCTGATACTGTGAGGAGTTGCACTCATAGAGCACTCAACCGGTAGACTAATGTCATCTTCCTTCTAGGCGCTTGTAGCGCTAGGTTTTCAGCTCTTAGGGCAAGGTCATTATGTCCCTATCGACGAGACAACAGACGACAGGAGTGCTCTACAGCCGATTGTACCAGGGAGTGTCGGGTAACAGAGGGGTGTCCCTCAGGGCTCAGTGCTAGGGCCTTCTATTTGGAACATCATACACGATGGGCTTTTAAAGGTATTTATTTGTAACTATTTTGCACTTATATTATGTTTTATAATTTTGTGTGGAATATTTAAAGTCAATGGTAGTTAAAGGCAAGGCCCTAATGAGAATTTTCATAAATAGTGTGTTTTATACTAATGATAGATAATTATACCAAAAGTTATCTTCAGAAATTGCAATCCTTTTATAATACATGTGCCACTAGTTACAATCACAGTAATGCAATAAAAATTTAAAATTGCAATTTTTTAATGATTTCAAATATTCGGACTAAATGTATAGGATAAGTTTAGAGAAACATATATCTATCGCACAATACAGAAGTATATATTTGAGTATATAATTGCATGTATCACACGCAATTTATTTATGGATGTATTCAATTCAGGGTATAGACTGGTGTATTTGACGAAGGCCTAAATAAGATTGCAGGATTTGGCGCTCATTACCCTAGATAAGCTGCCGTGACACATAATACTAGAAAATCACACGTTAGCTTTGATAAAATTGCTCTTTAAAAATCTTCTAACAAAAATCGAACGACTTCTGCAAATAGTCATAATCAGTGCGGTATAAAACTCATATTAATGTAAATCCGTAAGTACGTTTTAAAGAGTTACAGCATATCATACAGAAAGAATTTGTAAAAACGAAATCTATATTTGTTGGAACTCTATGATCTTTACGTATAAAATATGAATTATAATATAATGATAAGTAACTTATACAAACATGAAGCACTACCGCACTCACTAAAGGATTGTATTGTTTTGTAGAAAAAATGGGGTATGCAATCATATACATTTTTATAATACGTCATATAGTATTATGAGTCTTATACGGTATATATTGACTATATAAAAATGAATATTGTTATTGCTATGTTAGTCATCACTACCCTATGATATGAATAATTATACATAATAATACATTAAAGTGAATAAAACAACATTAAAACAGATACAGGGTTTCTATAAATGAACTCAGGAGAGTCCTTCGATTTTCTGGAACTTTAAGGCTCTCTTTAACCTTGACTTTCTCGAACACAAAGATTATTTTGGACCGTTCATTGGTTGTATGGTAAGAGTAAACATTTATAATTTTTTTTCTACCAAATGTATTACGTGCAGTTTTTCTGCGTAATTGCAATATTCTACCACATAAATGTTCTCTTCGGTAAATATCAGTCTGCATGTTTTTGGAAAATAAAGTGTTGTGCATATGCAAAGGTAAAACCATGTCAACGTATAAATAGATTTACATAATATTTAAAATAAAACTTTCAATATATTAGTATATTTGAAATTACGTTTTACTTATGTACGTTTGGTGTAGACCTTGTGTTTTTTAGTTCCCAGTTTGGTATATATTTGTTAACAGAGTTCGACATTTTTATTATGAATATATATGATTTTAAAATAAGCATCTTTATAAGTGTAGACCTGTTTTTAATACATCTGTAGTTTGATTATCACAGAAGTGTGAAGACACTTGTCATCACAAATCTTGACAAACCACACCCTCAAGCTCATCAGATATTCTTCAAACCCATGTGGGATAAAAGAAGTGGTGTCATTTTCAGTAAAGAAACAACAAAAATCTTTCAGAAAGTCTGTTTTTGAGGCGAAATATCTAGTTATTAACCGTAATGATGCAAAATCCACAAAGGTTAAATATTCGGAATTAAATATTAAATCATTCGGAACATTAAAAAATAGCTCTATTCTCCTTAAATTTATAAAAACGTGCTTAGCTTGCTATAAGGAACTAGAAGCATATTTTAATTGTACAAGGGTGAAAATTTGCCTTTGATATTTAATTAATAGTGAACAAAAAAGAATTTACTGGGAATGTTGACATTAAGAAAGAAGCATGCTGTGATACAAATGTCAACTATGCTCAAATAGTGACCACTACATAAAAAAGTGAAGGAAGGACATCATAACTCGACCTCGCACACAACTGATGGTTTCCGCTGGAAGGAAAACTTCATCAGCCACAGGAAATGAAACCTTTTCTTGACTTTAAATTTTCAGCTTTGACACTTTATGTGCCATTATAACAAAAATATACTGATGTTTTATAACTCAACCGTAATTAATTCTCTCGATTATAATTAATATTTAGTGGAATTGAAATGGATTTAAACCCTATACATGTATAACAAATCCGTAAGTGTTACAACATGTTTGAATGTTTAAGACGATTGTTAATGAGTACATTACTTATACATATAAGCATAGCATAGCAAGCATAGGAATATTTTAACTACGAAATACCACTCCCAAATACAGTAAAAAGTAATTAATTAAAGGAAGTTTTTATTACGGTAAAGATAGCTAATATTTTTGACAGCTAATAGAGTCACATTGATTTGTATTTGTATCAATAAATATAAGGTTACGTTGTGTGATGAATATAGTATTGATAAATTGGATTATATAACTTTCATTGTAGCTGTAAGCAGGGACGAACTATAAAATTTATTAGTTTACTCGTTTTACTTATCTACAAGAATTGTGGATGTATAACTTACATGTAAGGTACAAGAATTGGTTACCTTTGCTATTGTGAGATTGTATATTTACAGTAGTACCTGAAGGAACACAAAGGTAGTCCGGGCACTACATGCGCATGAATTCAACTGCAGTCTCCTATGGTATTCCTCACATTACTCTTTATATATCTCCATCTCCTCATTTTCCTCTTGAGACATTTTAGACAGTACCTGGCTGTGTTAAATTTTTATATTGCAACGATAATATAAAACACAATATACCATTCACATCAAGATTTATGTTATGCTGAAAGGAAATAAGGTGTTCTCCCTTCTTCTTATTTGAATAGTTGAACACTTTCAAACGTCTACAATGAGACTGACATAATTGTGCTGTGTTGATGAAATTTATATGTTTTTAATTACTCTCACCTCACTCTTCAATGGAAAATTTTAAAGAGAAAAATCAATTGAGTAGCATAAATTAACAGGTATGGACCTATGAAAGCAATATACCGTTGCTTACACTAAATTTAATGTTCTATCTAAGACTAAAAAATATGTATTTCTACAGTGGATAAATATACTCCCGTCTGTTTAACACGGCACGTCATTTACTACTTCTTTAAGCAATTAAGAAAATATGTGCTTTTTGGATGCTTTAAAATAATTCATTTATTATGATAATTTATAAAATCAGGTTCTCAGAATCTTGCTGTACGCGCGGTTTCCATAATGACCAATGAGGTAACACATATTTATATGCAATAATCCATCTTATTATTTAATTATTTTAATAATTTCAGTAGTTTTTGCGCCCTGAAATGTATGTTTATAGCTCTGTATTGTTGTAATTTGTTGGAGATCTGTAATAAGTTTGAAACGCAAACTATGCGTACATAGTATTTACTGCAATTTAGCAGTACGAACTTGGATAATCCCAACATGTGTTATGTTAACACTCCCAGTAACACGTGGATGCAACAGAATGATTACACGTGATGCAGATTAATATAGATAGACTGCTGGGGCTGAAATTGTTTAGTTTATTTCCTAAAAAAACATACTTGTTACAGTCTCTTAGCGCCATAGCAGGTCACTTTTCTCGCACGAAACTTGGCTTTCACTTTTGGAAAATATTTATGCCTATAAGCTCTCTATTACTGATCTAATACAGCGCATTTTCTCGCTTTTCGATCATACTATCCTTATTTATTAGTCCGCAAGTAAACTTTACCAATTTAAAACTCATTAGTGTAGAATTAAAAATCGTGGAACCCAAACTTGCTATACTCAATAAAAACCTGTCTTAAAAATTAAATTTTTCAGGATCAATTACTTGTTATGGCTCTAAAATGAGCCAGAGGCTCCTGTGTATGCTTTTGTTTTGCATTGGAACTGTCAAGTGCTGTAGATTTTGCATACATTTAACTCTAAAACTTGTATTTTTTTAAATATGGCATGAAACAGTTAGTTTTACTTACGTTTCTCATTATCATTGTAGAAGCCTTACGTTTTATTAGTCTAAACTAATGATATTTTGCATAAATACCAATTATTTTATGTTCATTCAGTCAAATTAATAATAAATACTATTTATTTATCATATTTAATATTAGGTCAATAGGTAATATAGTAGTAAATAATAGTAATAAAGGTAAAAATGCAAGATACAAGCAAACAGATGATCAAGGTGAGATTTATAAAACCCGTATTTACATAAAAACCCTAGTCTATAAATATTTAGCTCACCTAATTTTTATATCATCCAAATGATACCCACATGATCTTAAATCCTGCAAGATCATTTATTATTATGCAAGCTATGATTGTCAACACCTTAGCAAGTCAGAAAGTAGTTAAGAAGGAGGCATCTTGTTTTGAGGTATAACAATATTGATCGATTCTATTAATAGTATCTTTGAAATGCTCGTTAAACAATTCACTCAGTGTATAACATTCAATGTAAATAAAATTAACCCTATATATTTAAACAACCAAAACTTTAAAGCCCCAAAAATTTAAGAATAAATGGAAATATTCCACGTTTACAACGCAAAACGTTTAACTAGTGCTCAATTATATTAAAAAGAAGATTATTTATATAACTTCTACCCACTTAGAATATTCTACGGCATGCTGGGTAAGGAGGGATTCCATTCACTTGAGTGAACCAATATCTGAAAATGAACAGATGGCCGACACAATGCACCAGACCTCAGTGGATAGAGATGGACTCACGATATAAAACCTTACAAAATATCTGCTATTGTTGGAGGTCTCTGCCTTCAGGTCTACTTGAGCAATACATAGCCCAATATAAAATTATATACAAGATATCACCTCAAAAATTTTATATGGATACAAATTACGTATAAAAAAATCTTGTTCAATAAAATGATACAATAGTCATATATTTTGTTCCAAAACTCGTCATACGTTCTTTCCATATTAACAGAATTATATCGATGATTGATATAATTATACAAGAAATATTTTACTTTGTTCAAATTAGAAAATTACTATGTTATTATTTATATTGTGAGAAACGTCAAGAGAAATTTTAACCATACACAAACCTATGTTTTAGTGACAAATGAATACACTTAGTAAAGCTGAAATTACGTTCAATATATTTATATATAAACATTGATTTTTAAAATCTATTTTAACGAGAAGACTTGCGTACTATTTTATACTATAAAAATACCAAAAATAGACAGCTTGAAAAATATAAACTTTACTGCACTTAGTGAATGTAATAGTAAACTTAACATAAAATGAATGGCAAATAAAAGAAATTTTAATTAGAAAAATATAAAAATTTCAATAGCTTAGAGAAAAAACCTTTAAATTAGAAACTTTTAAAATACCTTAAGTAAAAGAGAATATATTAAATAATAAATATGAGCTAATTTTACTCGTTACAAGGTTGATCATCATATGTAGTTAATTTATTTCCGATCTATTCTTAACAGTAGTTGCCTATATTTATAAAAATAGCCCTTCCGGCACAGTAAAACTAGTAGACAGAGTTTTGAAAACTGAAATACTAATTGTTTTCTCGTACTACTTAGATGCACTTCATATCTGGAAAACCATTTGAGATGCAATAAATGGTATATAACAAAAAGTTGACATTAATTAATATCAAAATTTTTAAAATCAAAGAATGCCTTATCGAATGTAACTAGTAGAATTTAGGGCTAGTAAGCCCTCTCTAATAGTAACCTGAGGTCTATCTACTTAAAGGTGACTTCGAACCACAACCAATTGCTGGTCCGCTCAGCGGTCACCCATCCAAGCAGCCGCTCAATGTTGCATGATTCCGTTATCTTGCGAAAACCTCAGTACCCGCTACAATGCACCATTGGCAATATCACGAAACAAATTTTCAAGATACAAAAGTTTTATATAGCAAACTTTTAGGAAATGTAACAGGTAACAGGGCGACTTTTTGTTTAGTTGTATGTTTTTCAATAACGGAACTCTGAATTGTTTAAATCTGAATGGCCGTCATAATATGGAAATTTAACGTCACAACAAGCTGGCTAACGAACTTAGCCAAGGTATATTTTATAAAATCAATTTTTGTACACAGTTTCATTTTATTTGTGATTTTTAGGAACAGAATGTCAGAAATAAATAACTAACATTTTACTTATGAGTATAAATTATTATGGGATTATAAGCAATTTTTTAACCACTTATGAAAAATAATATTTTTAAAGCAATTTTGGACCAAATTATAACATTAGAGGCAGATAATAATGACTACCACTGCTTAACCCAGAAAGTATGTCCGTATTGTTGCCAAACCGAGTAAGATTAATGTAAAACAACAGCAATAAATTATATACACATCAAAGTTACTAAGAGGAACTTGTCAACAAGCGTATCTTGCTGATGGAGACAAAAAAAAATATGATTAATTAACAAATGTCTCACTTTGCCAGAGAAGGATGAGTTGTAACTAAAAGTAAATTTAAAAATAAATTCTTTTTCTGTATAAATTAAAATAATTTTTAACTGAGACGTAGCTTGTTCTGGTACATACCAGTCCTAATTATTTCATAAACTAACAACTTTTAAACTTTTAGATGTTAACTTAACCTTATATAATACATTTATTACAAGAAAAATAACAGTAATGATTTTTTTTCGATATTTTTATTAATTAGTAATGTAAAGTTTAGTGCCTCTAGTATTTAGTGAACTACATTGGATACTATAACGCAAGGGTGCATTGAAACGAGTGTTAACTTTGAAATCATACTCAATTGTTTTGTTATATATTTTTACTCTATAGTCCCGTTAAAACATATATGAGGAATTTACTGAAGCTAGCCATGTCTTTCAACGATCTTAATAAATGCGTGTGAATAAGCATTTTCATGGCTTTCGGAAATAATGCAGGGGTTTGTGAATGCATTGAATTATAAAACTAATTACACCATATTCATAAAATTTGCGCATTGGATTATATACATTAATAAGTTCACTTGAATTGACATAGGCTCTTGTCAAAAAGAGTAAAAGGTTGTCTATGAATAACTAACCATTCAGAACTATTAACAAAAAAAATATCTGCTAGATAAAGCAATTATTGTGACTTTCTCCTTGGGAGACATATATTTGGAATCCATCACTTCAGTAAGCTATTAAGACAAGTCACAACTCACAAATATCATGTTGCTCGAAATGAACATGTTAGTGAACACCTAAGCTAGTATTGTCAGCCCGTGAGCTGCATCAGGTTTGGTGACACTGACTTTGATTTACTGTGAATTTATTATATGTTTTATAAAATACTACTGGACTAAAAAATATGTTTGATAATATTTATTTTAAAAGAAGCATGTAGATTCTATGTGGAAGGCGATCAAAAACATAACAGTAACAAATACTAATGGTTATTTAATTTGCCCATTATACTAATTAAATACGAGTAGATAAATTAACATATTATTGAAATAATATTTCTTTTTGCATTCCTGTTAACACGCAGTTTCTCCTTAATTATTTACTATACCAAACTTCATTTTGTAGAAAAGAAATAAAAATATATTAATGTTATATATCTTCTGATAAAATAGTTCATATTACGTCCTGAAGACTAGTAGTGCTTATTGAAAGGTGATCTAGTGCGTATTAAAAGGTGAATCTAGTGCGTATTAAAAGGTGATCTATGTGGTGTATTTTATTATCTATAACAGGCTATATGTTTAAGTACTTAATATTAGTTCAGATATTTAGTAATAGAATCATTTTCTTTTTTTTATGTTATAATTCTTACATAGTAGTACAGATTTCCTAGTTTTGTAAGTAGCATATGCTTTGTTAGTTAAAGAGATAATTTCCCTCAACATTCTTACATTCGCCCACATTGCGAAATTTCAGTTAGCTACAACAGTAATTTGAGTTAGTCAAGGAAAAATGGTAGTAATAATCTTTAAATAAAGTTATGTAACGTCTGAACTAGACTTAATTAGTAGCATACAATTAATAATTATGTATTTTAAAATATAAATTTTGGTATTCTTTGGTTACAAAATTTTGATAGTATGGTTTTTTAATTGTTTGTTTTGTCACTTGCCTTAAAATTTAAATAGCTTGAGGTTTTATATTATATTTTTATATTTTACTAGTAGTAGTAGAGTATAATAATAAATAAATAAATAAATATATATATATATATATATATATATATATATTTGTAGGAATACATTAAAAGAATAAAAATATAATTCGAAGTGTACGGATGTATTTAAAGTGAAATATAGTCAGTGATTACGGTTTATTAGATAGAATTTTTTGAACACTATAATGCATTTGAAATATAAGGTATTCGAGACAATATAAATCAGTAAAATTAATAATATATGTACGTTGAAATGTAATAAATATTTAGCGGTTAATTTTATAAAGTTAAGATTATTAAGGCTTGAACAAGTATTCAATATGTGTTTAGAAAACTGGATATGATGTAAAGAACTCGAGCTTTGCAGATCTCTGCGTGTGGCTTGGAGTGAACCCAACCCTGACTGGTGCCAGAAGGTGCATAATTGATTACATCCCAAGAAATATTTCTCTTCGTTTCTCTTTACAGTTATCATTTTAAGTATATGTGTAGACTATTGCACAACAAAGATCAAGAAAATATTTCAAAATCAATTTATTTATATCTTAGTAATATTGTTTGTATAGCCTTGTTTCCTATGAAGAAAATATATGTGTACATAGATGAGTCTCATAATCCCACTTTTGTCATAAAACAACAAGATAGGTTTTATAACAGCCTTTAATTTTTTAAGGTAGATAGTAACTTTATCTTTTATGTGTTAAACTTAATATTTGATAAAAATGTACAGTTAAAGTACATTTTTACCAAAACTTTGAATTTTTATGTCTAAATATTTTCCTACTCTGTATTCGACATGGATTACATGCAACGCTTAAAGATGAAGTAGCATTACTATCAAAGTACTATATGCTTTCATACTATTAATGTAATCTAATTGAAAATAATATTAACATTAATTTAAAATATGGTCTTTTTGTCATAAAACAATGTTTTTCAGACCAGTTGATTATATACAACTACTTTCAGCACATACCATAGTAAACATATTTTTTAATCCAAATGTCTGTTTATTATAAAGACCTTCTTGTGACTGATTATACTGTAAATATTGGAAAACATTTGTTAAATTGGCATTGAAAGAATAACTTAATACACTATACTTGGTACATTTGCAACAAATCATGGCAAAATAATTTTAAAATCTGACCTTAAAACTTGTAACTTTTTGAAATGGCGTTTATATCCCAGTAACTTGGGCTATTTGACGTAAATGACGTAAATAGTTCCTAAATCGCTCAGGAATATGCCGAACCCAGCCGGAAACCAGCCCAGTTGAGTGAGAGATCAGTCTAAGAGCCATACTTAGTAGCCTGATAAGTGCATAATGAATAGCTACCCCTTATAGCACTGTAACTAAACTATTAAGTAAACTAAGCAATTCTGATTATTGGTTATTTATTTTTGACCTTTCCTACTCCTAGGGCAACGATGTAGTTTCAATCAATACATACAGGCAATACATGCCACAAAATTTAAAAAATCGTGAAAATTGAAACATGTTAAGCAACTAGCTTTCGTAAATACTATTCACCATTTTAAAGCTTACAGGAATACTTTGTTTACAGAAGTAAAAAGATCAAATTAGTACATTATGATACTGCTAATAATAGAAGTGAGTAAACGCCAATAATGATTGACATGTGTCAAGCTGACCACAGCAGACCTGATCCAATTACCAGACAACGGTGAGCATTTGTAACTACTTCGTAGTTAACCTCAGTTTATGTTTACTGTATTTAGTTGCATAATCCAACAAACAACTAATAAATCACTTGATAAAAAATCACATGGAACGTCTACGAAGAAAAAGTTAATAAGTAGTAGTTTGCCAATAATCTGCTTTATAAAGCAGTGCTGTTAGAAAACAATGTAATTTTTTCAATTACTTTGCATATATGAGTTTTCCGAAATATGTGTCTTATATTACTTACAAGGCAGTAATACGCCACTCCTTGTGTGAAGTAACAAACTTTGCTTGAATTGCATATATGTCAATTCGATGCTGTAGGACATACGTTTTTTATACTGGATATAGAAAGGAATAAAAGAAAACATACCCAGTTAAAGTTTAAGTAGTTTTTAGTCTTCAGAGTTTCATAACTTTGTAATACACAAAAACATACAAGAACTGTTAAAATTTAATTGAAAAGTTTGTTATTAAACCCAACCAACGGCTTTCAATGTTGGCTTTTTGTCTTTACAATACAGATATTACTTAAATTAGTGTTTATGCAAAACTTATCACCCAGCTAGCTTATATACTAGGTAGTTCTTAATGCTAGAACTTTGTTTTGAATAATATCAAAGTTCATGCTAATTTAGTTGCTTAAGCTTTTAAATAATTTCACTCACAAACAAATTCCTTGTACACGTTTATTTTAAGTTACGATTCAAATAATAATAATTTAGTTCAAATTAGTAAATTTTAATTTTGTAAATTACTGTAAAAGAATAAAACAGAAAATCTATTGTTCGAATCTGAATGTTTCCCTGAAAATCTTCTAAAAAAGATAATCCACTGAATAATATGTAAAATTTCTTTTAAAGCAAAATCTATCACATACAAGACAGTAAAAAATCCATCGAATTCAAAGAAAAATAGATATAATAGTTACTAAAGAAAAGAACAAAATCGCAAAAATCGATCACAATTATTGAAGAATGCATTACAAATTTTGTCTAATCTGATTCCAAAAATCTACTGCAAATATTGTCTCATCTGATTTCAAAAATCTACCAAATGTTGTCTAATCTGCTTCCAAAAATCTATTGTAATTGTTGTATAATCTGCTCGGAATCAACAACAAGTCTTTTATAATGTAATCAAATCTGCTTTGAATAAAAGAAAAATCTATTAAGTATGTTGTAAAATATGTAAAGAATAAACAAATATCTGTTAAAATTGCAGTCAAATTTGCTTGGAATCGATGTTATTGAAGTGAAAACTTCTTAGTAGAGGGCGCGTTTGAGCGTTTTTGGGGTAGAAAGGGTAAAATCCTCGGTTCGCGTCGCCGTCACCAACCATGCTAATGATACTAACCTGCAATGAAAAAGAAAAGTCAGTCTCGCTGTGTTTTTTTTTTTTTTTATTTAAATTATTTAAAATTTAAACCGTCGAACCCCTCTTGGCCGCGGACTACTAACCCCTTCATGAAAAATTCAGTCCTCGCTGTGTTAAAAACTGGTCGCCTGCGGAGTATGAAAATCAGACTGCGAAAATCAGTGACCTTTTATACTACGCTTCCCTCTCCCCTCGCGATTTAAAAGTGAAAGCCAATGTCGTACAATTCCTGTAAGATTGCTCCAAATTAAAGCTCTTAATATTCGCAATCTATTGGTTACATTTTTAAAATATTAAAAAAATTTCGAAATAAATTTTTGATTTATTGTTTACATTTTATCATAGCGTTCTTACAATGACAAGAAAAAAGTAGTAAGCGAGGATTTTTTTAATATTTTTTGGTCAGACAAAATTTGTCAGCGAGAAATTTGTGTGAAAATAGATGAAATATTTTTTTTTGTAATTTTTTAATTTTTTTATTGGAAGTTTATTTAGGTCCTTTAGCTAGCCGTATGAATGATGATGAACGTTTTCTTTCTGTCCTTCTGCCGGAACTGTAGTTTTGGCGCATTGGCTCACTGATTACCTATTAACTCAATAAATTAGTTTGTTGTGCAATAAAAATACCCTTTACGAAAGAACCAGTAATTTTAATTAATTTATTAGTTTTAAAACTATTTGATTTAATTGTTATTTGCCAATTATGTACTTTAATTAATCCGTAGCAATAACTGTATTATTTACAACGGTGTTCCAACTCACACACTGTTGTTCACCATCACGGTCCTCGGTGTTTACTCTGCACGTTGTATTCTTATGTTTAACTAACTATTAATATTGAGCAATTACAACAAGTATAATGATTGCATTGAACTTTTTTTTTTTCCATTAAAATAAAAATTCCTTTAAGAGTACTTACAGTACCTTTTTACAATGGAGCGAAAGACCGATTCCCTTCCACATCACTCTGGCTCACTATCCTCTTCCACTATCGCTGGTCTCAGAATCACCGATGTTTATTATAAAACTTTCACTAATACATCGACTATTTCTGACTTAAATTATGTGCGCGTTGGACGCCTTTTTTTTTGGATAAGTATAATTTTGTGAGTCAACGTTCAACAATACGTATATAGTAGCATTCACATCTGTAATTGGTAAAAATGTGACGCGTTGTAATACATTAAGTATATAAGTCTATTCATGGTGAGGTTGTTGCATTGGTCAATTGTCAGACTGAAGGAGTGTGAAAATCCTCCTCAAAGCTCTTGGGCCTCATGCTTGATAGTGGCCTAACACTATCTGCTCATGTAATGCTGTTTTTGTCGGCGAACACTTGGTCGACTGAGAATGCTATACAAACATAGGCACATGTTTTCCTAGAGAAGACCAGGCTTCGCCTTGTCCGGCTCTTGGTGCTCTCTGTGATCGATTTATGCCCCTCCCTGTCCTATGGCAAACAAAAAAAAAAAAAAAAACAAAAAAAAAAAAAACAACCAACCAATAACAAACCCCAACCACAAACCAAAAAAAAAAACAAAAAAAAAAAAACAACACAAAGAAAAAACAAAAAAACCCAAAAAACACACAAACAAAAAAACCACAAAACCAAAAAAAAAAAAAAAAAACACAAAAAAAAACCAAAACAAGAAAACCCCCAAACGAACACCCAAAAAAAAAAAAAAAAAACACAACCATAAAATAAAAAACCAAAAACAGACCAGGTCAAACACCCAAAACCAAAGAACAAAACAACAAAAAAAGAACCAAACAATAAAAAGAAAAAAAACAAATAAAAAAATAAACCAACCCCAAAAAAACAACCCAAAACAAAACCAAACCACAAAACAAGAAAAAAACAAACAAAAAAGCAAAACAACAAATATAAAAAAAACACACAAAAAAAAATAGAGCAAAAAAAAACCAAAAACAAAAGACACCCCAAAACAAACAAAAAACAAAAAACACAAATCCCCAAAACACCCCTAACATCAAAAAAACACCCCTAGACACCCAAAAACAAAAAAAAAACAATCCAAAACCAAAAAAAAACGAAAAAAACAAAAAAACAAAAAAACCAACCCCCAAAAATACACAAAAAAAAAAAAAAAAAAAGAAACAAACAAAAAAAAACCAAAACAAAAAAAAAAAAACAAAAAACAACCAAAAACAACCCAAAAAAAAATACAAAAAAAAAACCAAAAAAAAAAAAAAAACCCCAAAACAAAACAAAAAAAACAAAATACATTGTGGCTAAAGGAGATTTAGAAAACATTACAGAGGGTTCCAAAATATGTGTGTAAGGAATGTATGTGGATTAAGAGAAGGTTTGACCCATGTTTCGGGAGGCCTCGACGATCGCTGGGTTTGTTGACTGTAGCTGATCCATTGTATCCTGCCGCACCCTCATGCATGCCCTGGTTTAACAGAATCCAGACCACTGGCAGGGGGGCCGGGATTTTATCTGAGAGAAAAACTAAAAAGCAGGTCTCAAGTCCGATCCTCGCAGAACTAGACCGGATCAAGTGTTGGAGATGCCTCGCGTTCCCGCCGAGAATTTGAAAATAAAACGATTAGCGTACTTGCTTCCCCAAATTATATAATGAACTGTCCCCAGCGTAACAGGGCCAGGGTGGTATCTGAAACGACATACAAAGAAAATATATACAAGTATTTAATGTACAATACAAGGTGGATATAGCCATATATAACTGTAATGTCTAATATTATGTTTTATTTATTAATTAACTATAAAGTAAGCTTTTTAATTTTTTAAGAACTATAATAGACAATGAGTCGTTTTGTAAACCACCCAATTATTGTTGAAAACCGCTCCTAAATAAAGTCTTATTTATTTATTTTATTTATTAGATTGTAAATACCTAAGTAATGTTAAATTGACCACGTGGGAAGTTCAAAAGAGAGTATGAAACATAATGATATTTTTATTACAGATAAATTGAAATAATAAAACAACGAATATATTTTTAAACATTTTTAATATTTGTACGAATATTGTATTTAAAATTTAAGCATTATTCATTTTAAATATGTTTTTATAAATATTTAACCCTCTTCACAATCATGAAAATGTTATTATTACAGATAAGATTTATTCTTACTAGCCGAGGTAAAATTAGATTTCTAGTTATTTGATAATATCTTTTCCTCGTGGATTTTTTTTTAAAATTGGAAAATTAAAAACGCTCACATTTACAATTATAATGGCCTGCTACTAATAACGTATAGTTAAATTACTCTCTAACTTAATAGTTCCGTTTTCCCACTCTATCGGCAGTCCCACCACGACAGCTAACTTGCTACTGTTTTTATTTAAAAAATATATATATATATTAAAAATATATATATATATTATATATATATATATATATATAAATTATATTTTATTAGCTACGAATAAAATTTGGAAAAAACTTCAAACGATATATTAGATTTCCGATGTGTCTTATCAACCTTTAGTTTTGAATAGTTAAAATATCGCATTATCTAAAACATTCGTAGTTTTACATATTTTCCGAAATAGCAAATATTTTCTACATTATAAATTGCTATAAAGACAAATTCCTACATTATGATCCCACCTTCACACATCCCAACTTCTATTATGAAGCTTACGTAGAAATAACAAAGTCTAAATAAGAATTCAAGATGACATTCTCCAGGCTACAGGCCATGGACTATTAAAATTAGATTTATTGTTATGCGGAATTGAGGATTTGGACATACTTTTAAATGGCCGCTGTCACTGATTTTTTACATAGCTCCTTGTTTGCAAGTCGTAGTAAATGACATTTACAGGCACATATTAAATGGTAAGATAATGCGGTGACACAAAAAGTTCTACTTCAATCGAAATACGCTTAAAATAAAGTTATTTAATTTTTAAAAATACCATAAATATGTCATATATTCCATATTCCTATATTTAACCAATGCAAATCTTATGGAAGATTAACAACTGATACATGGCACGGAAGCAGTGAAACCGGTAAACGTAAGGAGAGGTTACTGCTGATAACATGAGTTGCGGCAATATGCAAATTTGACCCTCGGAGAGCGCGCCTGGATGTTACGCTGTAATCCAACTTGACTCGAGACTGGTAACCTTGTTTACATAAACTGTGGCCACGCTTTTCAGACTAAATTTAGATTTATTCCATAAGGTATTTTAATAAGAGTTTTTATTAAAAATACAACTGAAATAAATTATTAGCTTCCGTACTAATAGTAAGTTTCTTTATCAAGGCGTAGTAAATCTGATATAATTTACAAACATATATTAATACATATTGTAACTTTTTAATATTGATGATAAAAATTAAAAAAAAAATTGTATTACCATTATTCTTAAGGTCTCTATCTATCTATCTCAGACCCAAAGTCCAACGACTTAGACCGCTCGGCCATCGGCACTCGATTAGGTATTTTAATCGATTTTAGGTTGCGAAATGCTTAGCCGTTTAATATAGTCTCCGAATACAGAACACGTAGAAAAAGATTTTTATAACTCGTGAAGTTAAATGCATTGGAGTAAAATATATAGAGACTTTTGAAATCAGAATCACATAAAAATGGCTGAAAATAAAATTTTGATTTTTGGAGTATGTACATGAACTGTTGTTTTACGTTCGTTTTGAATATCTTCGTTGCTGCCTTTTCTATGGATACCTACAGATGAACATGACTCCAATCCCGTAAGTCAAGTCTCTCACGGTGTCAGATTTCGGATGCTGCACTAAGCGGAAGCTGAAATAGAGCCAACCTCAACGTTTGCATTGAATCAACCCTTCCCACCATAGCTATTTTATGTGTATCTTCATAAACTGTTCTGTGTGCGCCACACATGCTTGTTCTCTCTATTTACATCCTCTGTCTAAGGCCGTGGCAAATTAGTCTTTAACGTTACATTGTTGTGCGTAGAACTCTGTTGTATTCCATATGCCTTGTTTGGAAAATTGTTTTGTTATACAGTAATTATTCATTATTTCAATGAATATTAAAAATGTATATACCACTAATTTGGTTTAATCTTTTGGATTTATTTATTTAGTAAAAACCAAATAAGTTTTAGTTTTTCCTAAGTGCAAGACTATTACCCCTAGTCTAGTGTTAGTTGTAATGGTTCTGAATCAAAGAAAATAAACGTTTTCCTATGCACGTTTTCATGAAACCAATTAAATAGTGAAACAGTGAATACTTTATACTGGAAAAACTTCGTTATCATATAAATAACTTCAAACACACGTCTCAAATTTCACACCATATGTCACATAACAGGCTTCGCTGAGTTTTCATATATACAATTTCGACTTTATACCTATTTCTTTAGACCACATGCGTATCTATGTCATATATTAATATGCCATATCATTATACTCTGTATTTACATATTTATTTACTCTGTAATTTTTTCGTTATGATCATAGAATCCTAGAATCCATAATACCAATTTAATTCATGAAGTGTTATGCACCATCAGCAAACACTATAATGTCTATATAAAAATGAAACTTCCTGCAAATTTTTAGGTCTGTAGGTCAGTTCTTGAAAAAGTATATAAATGTAGATAAACATGTAGAGAGAAATGAAACTTTTCCATCCTTTCGAGTCACATGATCAATAATCACATTTCTGTTAATGTATATTCCTCGTTTGGGCATATTTAACGTATATTTAATGCCAATAAACTTCTCTCTAAAATCTTTATACTATTCTTGACAGGACTTTTTGTACTAGAACATCAATCGAAACTGAGTTTATAGAGAAACAGTTCCAGTTTACTAATACCATATTTTTTCACATTTCCGGAATTTTTTTGTAAAAGTATGGAAGTTCTCTTATCTGTCTGCACTGTTTAATATGATAAAATAATAATACTAATAATCATTTTAAATAAAAATACAAGTCTAAATTAACTCATATCGACAACTGTCCACTTTCGTTTAGACTAAAAATGTCCTTTCCGGCCCAGTCAGAAGAAAGGTAGATTTCATTTCACATGTAGCCGCCGTCTATAAGTGTCATTATTAGTTTAGATTTATAATTTGCACAGCTCGGACTGGACCATAACTCTCAAAGTTTGCTTTTTATTATAATGGTAATACGTAGTTAGTAACCCAATGTCGTAAAACCTATGTAATTACTCTATCATAGGTTTATGTACCACACAAATTTCTTTGATATAACGCAACTCGATTTAGTTACAAATACTAGTTACTATAAATTTATAGTAATAATATTGAAATTTTAAAGTTATTTAAAAATAAGTTAGAAGAAACTTTGTGTAAAACTGCTGGCGATTTTAATAAAAACTTCAAAGTTGATTTATGTTATAAAATACCTGAGAACATTGTACTGGCAAAAAAAAACTTGACCAATCTGTAAATAATACGTGGTAAATACCACGTATGTACTGCATCTAAATCTATGTAGAAGCAGTTATCGAGTTGAAAATATTCACGAAGTGTTGTATACCAACAAAAACTTTGTACGCCCGCTACCTGGAAATCTTATAGTGTGTTAACAAAAAACACGTAATAGCAAACGTTATTATAAATCACCTGAGAATTATAAAACACCATCTTGAGCTATAATGTTTAATAAGTGCTAGGCCTATATAACAATTCATTTTTCTAATTTTGAATACCATCTTGTAACCTTAAGATATACCACAAAAGTTAAAAAGAGTAAAAGTTGATATTAGTTAGATATTAGACTAAAAATGTCCTTAAAAACCTAATATGTTAAAAAATGTAATTTTTTGTAATGTAAATAAATATTAGGTGTTTATATGATTTTTGCTTTAAATATTTTCATGTGTTACTGCATTATTAATTTTAATAATGAGAAAAAAAGTAAGAACTCAATAGCCTCGATATAATGTACTGTATAATAAGTTGGTATAAATATTTAAGGAAGTTCTCGGTCTAATAACAATATAATTAACTTAAAATGATGCTTAAACACACACGCGGGAATTTAGTTTCATGGCTGAAATAGTAAGATTTATAAACGGATATCTTCGCACTTAAACCGGAAGCGATTGTTTAACTCAGTGACAAAAAAACAAGCGTTCATCACAATTTTGTATCATACTATCAAATATAACTATTATTCCATATGGTACAATTCCCTCAGGCTTTATATGCAATAAAAAATCTTCACTTCCTTCTAAATAATATTACAATCAATAGATCATAAAAAGTAAAAGATTTACATAAGGCTTCAGCGATCGGTGATTTGTTGCTTCCTGAGTTTAATTAAAATACCCGTCGCAGAACGTAGGTCACATTTCGGACCCGATGCCGCTAGATGGCAGGGTAGTGTTTCCCGGTCTGTGTTAGCAGCAACTTCACCGAACAATAATTTTACTTTATTCAAAATCGTCACCTTTTATCCATTTGTATGAAATAAAATAAAATTTACTATTCCAACTATCAAAAATAAAAATTAAACATGTAACTTTTTCCTTAAAACAAATAACATTAAAACTGAGCAATTCTAACTTAAAACTAACATAAAAACAGTAGCGGAATCTTCCCACCATCCTGTATTGTTTTACACATCCGAAAAAGCTTCAATCGGCGTTCGGGGTTAGTGATAACATTACGGGACGGTCACGTATATTGATTTTGAATTATCTCGTCCACCATCTGGTTTTGAATTGTAAGATGTCGTTCATTCAGCAAATTTGTATTGTATATGTATAGTGTCATTGTACTTAATACACGGATTATTAAAAAATATTTTTATGTAATCGTATAAACTGTAGCATATTAATTTTTCTTTTGTTTTATTTGTTTAATAACTCGTTCTTTGCCCTTGCTTAACTATCTGTTGATATAAGTAAATAAACGTTTGATTTACAATTATTATTGAGTTTATTTGTCACATGTTTGATACAGGGTCTCGTGCATTATACTGCCATGGGCACATAAAAAAATTATATCCAACATAGAAAAAGTTTTGGTGCATATCAGGTTTGAATTTATAAAAAAAAACAGGTTTGAATTTTGAAAGACTTTGAATCATAAATTGAGTAGATCTTACTTGAGTTCAAGTCCAGTTTTACTTTGAGTGTTCCATTGACATTTATTCATCTTCCAATCATCCTTGTTGGTTTAGTGTGGATTTATTACTGGCAATGTTCCTTGAAGATTAGAGAGTTCTGGTTGCCAGCCAATATTATAGTGGTCATCCTCTAGTAAATGTCCATAATATTCTTCTAAAAAATTCAAGGTTCACCAATTTAACACAAATAATAAAATGTGTGACTATATTTAATAACTCTAATGTTGATTAGCTTTGTGTTTTTTAATAAATTTCTTGACGAAAAAGTTTCTTCTCAGTCTCATATTAAGTCATGATTCAAAAGAATAAATTCCATTATTGTAAAGTCACCAGCTGATCTAAATTCACTTTATAACTCAAGGTGTTTGTAAACTTTGCATACAAATTCATTGTTTTTTATATCTATTTCTATCTTATATTTTAGATATTTTTTATATTAATGTTAACTCTAAAATAGGTTGCTAGTTTATGTTAATTTTAAAATGTATTGAATTAAATATGTTTATTGTAAGCTATCAAAATTGTATGGGTGTATTTTCTTCTTCTTGTATGGATTCCTGTGTGTGTTTGTACATATGTTGTATAAACTCCTTTAGTTATTTATTAATATTTTATACAAAAAACATAAAATAATATTAACTATTAACTTTTCAAAACAAAACTGTAATAAGCTCTATAACATTTTAGTTACTACTCGATGGGTTTTCCCATTTAAAATATTTAAGCTACAACTCACTTACGTTTCGGGTGGGGAGAGAGTAATCTTGAAATATGCAAAGCTTAAGGAACATAAAATTACTATGGCAAGCCCCTTATTGACGTTTGAAACTATTCAACCATTCAAATAACATGAGAGGATTGGAGGCCTAATTGCCTCACTGTAAAACATACTCGTAAATCTTGGTGCGAATAGTATATAGTGTTTTATGGTACTATTGTATTGTATTAAAATAATGGTTAATAGTAACTTGAAATATATAGGAAATATTAGATCCACTTCAACTCCAGCAGGCATTATTACTATCGGGAATATTAGGTACGAATGGTACGGACTGGCGAGTAGTACTGTGTATAAAATATTATATATCAGAATATTTTTGTTGAGTAGCACATATAGTGTCAAAGCTGAAAATTTAAAGTCTAGAAAAGGTTTCATTTCCTGTCGCTGATGAAGATTCCCTTCCAGCGGAAACCATCAGTTGTGTTTGAGGTCGAGTTATGATGTACTTCCTACACCTTTTTTGTAGTGGTCACTTTCAGAATAGAGTTGACATTTGTATCACAGCGTGTTTCTTTGTTAGTGTCATGTTTTCAAGTAACATATCTTTACATAATTTTAATTTAATTTTACTAAATTCACACATTATCCTTTTTATACTTATGAGTAATAAACCTCATTAAGATATCTAAAAGGGCTAAGGTGCACCGCTACGAAAAACATATTTCTTGAAATATTTATTTTATTTTAATTAATGGCCATTCACACATTTTATTTTATTTAAAACAGGTTTAAATAAGGGATGCTCTTTTGTGATTGTAGATTGTTGATATTCGTGTAGGAGTAGCCTCAAGATGTATGTATTTGTGATGGCAAGTGACTCAATATAGATATATTTGTTGTGAGTAGACGCCTCAAGATGTTGGTATTTGTGTTCGCAAGTGACTCAATATAGTGATATTTGTTGTGAGTAGACGCCTCAAGATGTTGGTAATTTGTGTTGGTAAGTGACTCAATATAGTGATATTTGTTGTGCGTATACGCATCGAGATGTTGGTATATGTGTTGGTAAGTGACTTAATATAGTGATATTTGTTGTGCGTATACGCATCAAGATGTTGGTATTTGTGTTGGTAAGTGACTCAATATAGTGATATTTGTTGTGCGTTTACGCATCAAGATGTTGGTATTTGTGTTGGTAAGTGACTTAATATAGTGATATTTGTTGTGCGTATACGCATCAAGATGTTGGTATTTGTGTTGGTAAGTGACTCAATATAGTGATATTTTGTTGTGCGTATACGCATCAAGATGTTGGTATTTGTGTTGGTAAGTGACTCAATATAGTGATATTTGTTGTGCTTATACGCATCAAGATGTTGGTATTTGTGTTGGTAAGTGACTCAATATAGTGATATTTGTTGTGCGTATACGCATCAAGATGTTGGTATTTGTGTTGGTAAGTGACTCAATTATAGTGATATTTGTTGTGAGTAGACGCCTCAAGATGTTGGTATTTGTGTTGGTAAGTGACTCAATATAGTGATATTTGTTGTGCGTATACGCATCAAGATGTTGGTATTTGTGTTGGTAAGTGACTCAATATAGTGATATTTGTTGTGCGTATACGCATCAAGATGTTGGTATTTGTGTTGGTAAGTGACTCAATATAGTGATATTTGTTGTGCGTATACGCATCAAGATGTTGGTATTTGTGTTGGTAAGTGACTTAATATAGTGATATTTGTTGTGCGTATACGCATCAAGATGTTGGTATTTGTGTGTTGGTAAGTGACTCAATATAGTGATATTTGTTGTGCGTATACGCATCAAGATGTTGGTATTTATGTTGGTAAGTGACTTAATATAGTGATATTTGTTTGTGCGTATACGCATCAAGATGTTGGTATTTGTGTTGGTAAGTGACTCAATATAGTGATATTTGTTGTGCGTATACGCATCAAGATGTTGGTATTTGTGTTGGTAAGTAACTCAATATAGTGATATTTGTTGTGCGTATACGCATCAAGATGTTGGTATTTGTGTTGGTAAGTGACTCAATATAGTGATATTTGTTGTGCGTATACGCATCAAGATGTTGGTATTTGTGTTTGTAAGTGACTCAATATAGTGATATTTGTTGTGCGTATACGCATCAAGATGTTGGTATTTGTGTTGGTAAGTGACTCAATACTGTATAGTGATATTTGTTGTGCGTATACGCATCAAGATGTTGGTGTTTATGGTGGAATTTACAACAAAATGTGGGTTTTGTCGTGGTGCTCCAAGATGTTGGCATTTGTGATGGCATGTGGCTCAAGATGACTTGGAGATTAAGAGGCAGCAGACGTTTTAGTGGGCTTTTCTCACAATATTCTCTTCCGTAGTAAATGAACGTGACATTTTCAATTAATCGTCGTAAGTATACGCCATCCCAGCCAATTGCAATGTTTTGAAGTAGCCAACTTCGTCACAAAATTTATGAAGCTACAAGTTCCAAGATTAAATATTTCTTATTATCACCTTCAGACAAAGTGTAGTTACGTCGTTATTCTTTAAAATGATGATCATTAGGTACTCATTAGGTGGAGAAACAAAAAAACTCATAGTCTCTATAGGAACCGTTAGCGGTATATATTTCGGGTTGCAACAACATTTTTGGATTAAAAATCTCCTTTATAATATTATTACCACGTATTCAATGTTATGTGACAGCTCCTTGGAAAATGTTTTACAATCTGGGATAAGAAAATTGTTTTTAATTTCTCATTTTAAATTTAATAATTTAATGTTTACAATTCAATGGTGACCTTTAAAGTTTTTTGTTAAATGTTTCTTCGCATTGCAATAAATTGTCAAGATATAATTTTCTTTGACTTTTCCATTTCCTAAATGATTTTTCAGAAAGCTGCTTTTTAGCTAAATTTGAGAGATTCTGTTTTAAGTCAGTGTTTACATTACTTTGAGAGTGGCGTTTTCAGAAATGGGACAAATTTCTGGTATTAGACTACCTTTTTTATTATTGGCATGTTTTGATAAGCTCAGAAATAGCCCATTAACCGCCAAATAACCTCATCAAGATTAGTAAGTTCATTCTCAAGTTACCAAAAACACTTTCGGCTCCAAAAAGCAATAGTCCTCGTCCACTAAAATCCAGAATCTTCCCGCTTTTATAAATTAACAAAGCAATAATGATCTGTTTCAGCGCAGTTTTGCATCTAAAACATAGAAGGCGTCACAGAAAATAGATAAGAAGATAGGTATTAAAATGATAGAAAACTGCTAACGTTCTTAGGTGATCTATAAATCTTCCGTAGTACTATAATATAAATAAGTGCAGACCAACCATAGAATATACGAACTTTGAAATATTTTAACAATTGGGTACCACAGAAAAGGTAAAATTAGGTAAAGATTCTGAATTAAAACACACAAATGCAAATCAATTTCGAAGAAATAAAATATATTAAATTATAATGCCAATCCATTTATAGCAGATTAGCGTTGTTTTAATGTTAAATAACGCACATTTTATATTCCAAAATACGCAAACTGATATTTACTGAAGAGAACGTTATATGTGATGGATTATTTCGATTAGACAGAAAAAACATTTCATATAAAACATTTATAAATGTTTACTCTCACTACACATACAATCAACTGTTTAATCTTACAATAAAAATATATACATCGTTCATGGAAGTTTTAAATTTAATTTCAATCATTCTAAATTATTATTTGCTGTAAAAGCACAATTTATTTTAATTGCGATTTGAAAATACTTTTCCTGATACATGGTTGCACACAAATGAATAACATTTAATAGTACATAATTTTATACGATTTGATCAGATTTTATCAACAAGTGTAAGAGGTATTGGCAAAATATGTGTGTGTGTGTGTGTGTGTGTGTGTGTGTGTGCGTGTGTGTGTGTGTGTGTGTGTGCGTGTGTGTGTGTGTGTGTGTGTGTGTGTGTGTGTGTGTGTGTGTGTGTGTGTGTGTATGTGTGAACTATCTTCAACGCGGGCTTTTGTATGGTCCGTTAAGTTCTTATTTCATTATTTATATTTTTCGATTTATTGAAACGATTCTCTGAAAGTGTGGACAACAATTTTTTTATAAACCCTTTAATATGAAATGTAGTTATTTCTCGATACGAAAATGTGTTATATCTTTAATGTTTTTACGTTTGTATGATATTAAACCATGAAATTTTTACATTCTGCAATAATACATTATTTCATAAAGGTAAGATTTTTATTTGTATTTACTTTCTGATTTTAAACCTTTCATTATTAGCATTATGTATAATTTGATAATTAAACCATACAAACTTGCCATTCTTGATATGGAAATATGTTATATATTTCCTGCTTTTAGGTTTGTATGATATTAAACCATGAGTTGACATTTGCAAGAATATTATTTCTATATTTTTAATAGTATTCCATTATGTATACTTTGTTATAATAAACCCTTTAGTATGCAATGTAATTAAGTCTCGATGTGAAAATAAATAAAATATAAATGAAAAAAATAAATATTTCATAAATATTTTTTGTAAGGGTACTCATGAGCTCTTTTAAAGCTGTTGATGAGGAAGAATACTGAACTTGAAAAAATGGTTCCACGCCCCCTTGAAACAATTAACAAAACCGCCTACACTTTTAACCAGGGAACAGGAACCATACTTGAAATATACTAAGGATAATAAATCCCCTTAATAATATTAAATTCAAATTATATTAACAATATATTACTTAGAAACATGATAGTGACAAAACATGCGCTATGATACAAATGTCAACGCTGTTCTGAAAGTGACCATTTCACAAAAAGGTGTAGGAAGTACATCATAACTCGACCTCACACACAACTGATGGTTTCCGCTGGAAGGAAAACTTCATCAACCACAGGAAATGAAAAACCCTTATTCTTTACTTTAAACTTTCTGCTTTGACACTATATGTGCTACTCAACAAAAATATTCTGATATATAATATAATATATATAACTCAGTCTTCATTTCTACTCGTAACTAATATTCCTGTTTAAAAGTAGTACCTGCTGGAGTTGAAATTGATGTAATATTTCCTACATGTTTCAAGTTAGTACGGAATAGAACATTGTTCTAAAACGACACCATACTAATATAAAATACAGCTTTTGAGTCGTTACCCGTTAGCCATTTAATGTCGGTGTCGTTCTTGAAAGTACGTGGTTGGGGAGCGGTCCCTCAACAAAGTCTCGTCCCCTTTGTTTACCCGTTAGCTTTCGGAGCCGTATGAAGTAAGCACTTTGGAAAGTTTTAAAGTTTTAACCCGTTAGTGTGCAATATATGTGTCACACTCCGATGCAAGTGGCTGTTATCCGTCTATCCGTGTACATCGGTGGACCCCGCGGAAGTCCTGAGGATCCGAGTTAAATGTGCTGTCCCGTGTCCCAAGCAAGTTTGCATCACACCTAATAAAAAACCTTAACATTATTATCAACCCCATCCGTCTATCCCTGCATTTTCCTCTGTAACTCATTTTAATGTTAAGTTGTTAGGCTCACTCGAATTCATTTGCATGCCTGCCGCATTTGCAGCTTTTGATTCTTATTAGCATCCCTCTCCTATTCATAGTCCTCTGAGTCAGGATCCGTTGATTGTTTTAATATTCTAATTTCACTTTCACTCTTATTAATTTGCCTCCGAATCCGGAGGAGAATATTTTTATTTTATTGTGAACTCGGTAAACTCACTGACCCATTTGCATACAACGATTTTTTTTAATAGGGCTATCGGAATTTGTCCACCCGTTCTCGAGAGTATCAGTTAGAAATACACTTAGTTATCAATTTAGATTTATAAAATCTATGGGCATTCACCACTAATAATGTATTTTATACTGGGCCTATGAGCAACATGATTATACGAGCAATTTTCAAATTATATGAACAATTAGTTTAATTTAACAAATGATTTAATAAAATGTACCTCTAAAGATTACCAACCAACCCTTATAATTTCACTGGAACTATAAGTTCTTCAATACTATTACTTACCATCTTTAGTGATCTTATTAAATAGCTTCATTCCTGGACAACTACAAAAAATTGTAACGGATAAAAAATGTATTTGTTGGAATTAATAAAATATTGAAAATATTGTTACATTTATTTTACTATTAAATTGTTAAGAATTTATCTAATAACTCGTAATCATATTTTCATAAATTCGTAGATAGGCGCAATTCAACAAACCAGCAGTAAAAAGGAAGAGCATTGTAGTAACCACCATTCACATATTGCCTATTGTGTCGCGCTTCAATACCGACCCGATAATGTACTGTCAGAAAATGTGTGTAATTCAAGAGAAAAGTTATCGTACATATCGGGCATTGTTATTGGCTTTCAATGTCTGTTCACACAGGTTGTTTATTATCAGCATAGATGTCACAAAGTTATCATAATTTGTTCAAATCATAGCAGATAAGTGAATATCTATATAGTGTACTGAGACATACGAAAGCATCTGCAAGTACAATGTAACTGACTTTAACAGATGAATAACAACAAACATGTGCATTCCACCCAGTGTAGATGGTTATAAATTATTACACTTAAGTTCATGGCTTTGGAATATGATTTAAAATACATTTATTATCTCTGATAAAGCCAAATCGTATACATAAAGTATAATGGAAAGTGATGGAAGTTTACAAAACCATTAAGGCGTAGTAAGGGATGATATTCGTAATAGGAATAGAACTATATATTTATCAATGATCTTAAGAATGCCCATCTAAAGTTTCAGCACAATCGATCCAGTAGTTTACGTAATTGAGTAACATAAACACAAATAGACACAATTTTACTTGTATATATTAGTGTAAAGGGAAAATATTTTAATACAAATATGTGTCAAATTGATATTTTATATATAAAATATTCCTCTATAAGTTATTGCTAATTGAAAATTACATAGCATTATGTGGTGGTTACGTGGCATATAATTGTGGGAAATATAAGTCTCTATTAGCTATCTTTTATAGCTATAGTCCACCGAAAAGATGAAGACTTTTGTCTTATTTTCTTTTGATGCAGTAGACCGAGATATTACTGTCTTGTCTTGGTTCAATGGTTTCGTACTGCTGCAATAGACTGAAATATTGCGGATTCCGTCTTGGTGAATCATTCAAAAACTGATAATGGCGGAGTGTAGTGGATACAGCTGTTATGGCAAAAAAAGAAACAAGCAACGACGAGTGGAACAGCTGCACGATCCCAACCTTGGTCTTGTTTTGGAGTATTGGAAGGTTTAATCGTATTGCTGCAGTAGACTAAACATCGCTTGTAAATCACTAAAACCTTCTTAAAGTAGTCCCAAAGGACATTGATTTTGTCTAGGACAATTCGATAGCTGAATCGATTTGCTACATTATAACGAAAAGTGACGTAGACACGTATACAGACTGACGTTAAGGATCAATTAAGACAGAGACACTCGGACGGTCTGGTGCTCTAATTCTAACCTTGTACACATTATATAGAACTGTTTACTCTATAAAGAGAAAATGACTTAGAAACAAAAACACCACAGATAGACTTTCGTAAAGTATTAAACACTAAGGAGATGCACAGGAGGTCTAGTGCTCTAATTGTTCCCTTGTAATACATTACGTAGAACCGTTTTCTCGACACAGAAACACTGCTGGCAGACAGACGGCAAGGATCAAATACCTCACAGACGCTCAGACGGTCTAGTGCTCTAATGGACACCTTGTACACATTAATCATCCCTCTTGTACCATCTGTCTCAAAACATACATTTCTGGGAGTCACCAGTGATATTGCATTTCTATTGATATATAGTTTAACCTTACGCTATCATCTTGGAGTTTATTTCTTATTCATACCTTGGGGTAGACAATACTTTTCTTTTAATACACTAGTTTAAGCCATTAAAAAGAAATACACTGATATTATCTTTTTTATAACTTATCGTACCAAATCAGATGATAATTAGGTGAATGAATAGGAAAACTTTGTTTTAATAATCTTTAGAATAAAACCACTCAAAATATCAACATTGAAGTTATAAGCCCTTGTATAAGAGCCTTATGGCCCATTCAAATTAAAATAAATGGAATATCCAGAGTGTTTTTTGTTAGATAAGAAATTTAAACATAAAATAATATATTTTGAACCTAGTAAATAAAATCCCTATTGATAACCAACGAATTCTTTTAATAATAAATACTTTAAATGATTGGAAGATGTGAATTAATTCATATATGTAATAACATTTAAAATATCTATTTCATTACCTGAGATATATATTTATGACAACATAAAATTTATTTAAAAAGAGTGAATAATTTTAAATCTAGGAACCGAAGAAGAATGTAGTTCAAAAATTTAAACAATAACAATAAAACAAAATTTTTTGAAGTTACACAATCATTTTATCCTTTAAAGAAATTGTCATAATCTCATTAATAAAACACCCTAAAACGTTTGATTATTTAACTGTATTTTATTTGGAAACGTGGTATTACTATGCACTTCCATTAATATTTTAGATTTATTTTTTTTTCAATAACTAAACCATTATTATATGTGGGTTTATACACGCACATATATTATATTAAATATAATTCTTTATATATTATGTAATATAAAAAAAATTATTGTCAGTTAATACTGAATATACAGTATTAGTGATAAATTACTTTTACTACGTCATATACGTGCCTACTCAATTACATACACAACCTACCGTTTCACAGCTTTGCACCTTACAAGGATAGATATTATACTTCCTAGAAAGAGCATGTTTTAACTTCTTTTAGCATATAACCGTAATAAATGATGAATGATGTAACCTTATTTCGACACCGCCGTTCTTAGTGACACCGCCAAGAAATAAGTAAACAATAGACTTGTGTTGTTTTTTTAAACGAATACTGTAATCGATGACACTAAAGAAGCAATAAATCGATTGTAAAAACTAAATAAATAGAATGTGCGAAATAGACTATAAAATTTTTAACTAAAACTAAATTTCACCATTTTAACATCTTTTCGTGGGAAAAATATTCATTTGTTATTAGTAACGTCTGTTTTTACCCACAAAAAGGACTATAATCTATAACAGTAAACAAGTAAAGAATTTTTTCTTTAACATAGTGATGATAGAGTTAAGAAGCCTTCTCTAACACAACTTGGGAACTAACGGCTTAAATGTAACTTCTGAACCTCTCACTAAAGAGTAACTGAGTAATAGTGCGCTCTTAAAATATTTGTATTACCCACAACAATTTTATAATAAATAAATAGCAAATTCTGTTGAAGTAAATACTTTATTATTCAAGCAAGTGCTCAAAATGTTTTAAATGTCCATTGCAAAATGCGCATTTGCAATGAAGTACAGCTGTAGTTGCTGCATATTGCATGCGCAACAATCAATTTATAATTATTAGTTTCCGAAATGTTGGGGATCTAAATGTATGTATCCACTTCGTGTTCATTAAGTCAAGATATTTACGTCAAGGAATTCCAAGATAAGGAGAATTCAACCACGCTGCTGTAGCTGACATTTGGGTTTTAATTCGAGATCAGACTTTTCATATAACTGTGACGCGTTCACAATTTTGGCCACGATTATTAGGTCAATCCTCATTCCTCAATATCACTAGGGAGAATATTGCAAGTGCAATAGGTTTCCATTGCACATATTTGTAGCATACTTTCCGAGCACTTGTAAATATATCGTATATACAATAGTTAGCACATTTGTGTAAGCCTTTTCGGACACCTTTCAGACACTCAAATAACAGTTAGAAGAATGCATTAGGACTGCAAAGTGTAGAAGTCCCCGTAGGATGAAAGATTTTGATTGTTAAATGTAAATTTAAGGTGGTAAATATTTGATTTTTGAAGAATTTAAGGAACTACACATAAGACACGAACAATAAGTGTTTTAATTTTCTTTGTATAAAGTGTATTATAGAAGATGGATGATTTGAAAGTATAATAGAATTCCGGACACTACATTAAATGTTACAAGTATGTACATACCATATATATTGAGGTCAGATAGGTACCTACTTTATTCCAAGATACAAATAGATAGCGAGAGGGAAAAACTATGGCAAATGTTTGAAATCCTATTTATTGATATTTTAAATGGTTTCAAAATTAAATTGCAACTCATTTGTTTTGACTTAATTTTCTGGCATTTATAATTAGAAAATATGAGAGAACGAGGATGAGAAATTACTTGAGACACTTTACGAAACACATTAACAGGAGATTAGCCCAGACCTGGCGCCGAGCCACAACATTCTCTGCCAAATGTGCTAAAACGCTTGTTTACAAGCCTATTTATCCAGTTATTTATTTTTCATAACTTTTCCAACAATAAAACTACAAGCTATAGAATACACTTAATGAAATTGGAAGCATAAGAAACTAAAGCTAATTATAAGACTTTGTCCTTAAGACACCTTACAGTTAAACACAACACATGAATCAAAAAATGGATTCTTATAATTTTAGAAATTGGTGGTTTTACCTTCTTTCAAACATAACCTTGACAGAATTAAACGAAATTTAAGAATATTAGAAACCAAATTTTTATACAGCAGCAATTAGAAAATATTTACACGAATAAAGATTGGACTGCTTATGTTGAATAGTTCGTATTCGTAACAGATTTTAATAGTTTTAGATTAATTAATAGTAATAAATCTTAATAAATCGTTCTAAAGCTTACACATGCTGACTTATTTGAAGTTATTACGCAATTCATAAATCAATAGACTGCAATTGTCACAAAATGTCCTAAAGTACAAAATTTGAATAGTTCTTTGAGATTTCATGGATTTATTATAGTTTAAAAGTTGTGTTAATTTAAAGTTAGACGTTCTCGTATACGTACCGTGATTAGAAACTTAGATGAGAAATGTCCACTGGTGTGTTCATAACAAAGTTTAACACAATTCCTTGCAGGAAACTATAATAAACATAAAGTCTTATCGGCTAAATAAAATTCAATATTTTATTTTATGTGGCAACGTAATATGTTTATTATTATGTGACGCTTTGCCAATACTATGATTTATCTCACGTAATGTTTTTTCAATAGCTTTTTCATAGACTTTTATCTTCGTAACGGGTTCGAAAAGGAATGAAACAAACAATGCTCATGTTGATATTTTATAGAATAATTGCATAAATCATTGGTGGTATTGTTATTGCCTCAAGTCAACTGGTACTGAAAAGATTTTTAATCTTCTTTTAGTTGAGTAAGGACTTTTAATCGGTGAAATTTTGGTGTTAAGCACAAATAATGTGTGCATCTGATTACAGTGCATCTGAGTACAGAGAAACTTTTAAAGGGTCAAAACTTACGAAAATTCCAGAAGAATTTTCATATAGATATGATAAGAGAAAGTGAATATGAAAATAACTTTCAGTGAGTGAAAAATTATTTAAGTTAGGCAAAACGGACACACAAACACACACACACACAAATATATGTATAACGGTTACAAAAAGCAGCTTTGAAACGCCTTTTACACTAATATAAATTTAAATATTTAAGTTTTAATAGTTCAAAAAATGAAACCCGGTATAAAATAAATAATTATTTGGTCATTTGGTCAAACGTTTTTATAGTTAATTATGTACTTCAATGTATTCAAATTACTGAAGAAAAGAATTCTGAAAACTCCAAAATAGTTGTCCAGCCTCAAAGTGCAGACACTCCGTTCAAAGAATCCGTTTATGTCACACAAGGGTGTGTTTCTTTTACGGTTTCCAACCGTTTATTACATTCATGCCTATACAGAGGAGAATTTCCTTTTCTTTAGTGACAAAGGCATTTTATCATACCAATAAGGAGGACACTAATAAATGCCTTTGAACACTCTATAAGCCTTCACGTCACTTCAACCCCGCCTTAATTAGTTACTAGTGTTATGTTAATAATAGCCTGTTCGATGAAACAATATCGTAGACAGTCAGCAATATTTTCACGTAGAATCAATTAAGTTATAAACTATTATTATATCAGAGGTTAAAAAGCACCACATATCTATAGCAGATTGGACAAAATATAACTATAATAAGTATAACTAACTATAAAGTTATAATTGTTGTAATGTGCAAGTTAACAGTTCCTACGCTACTCGTAAAGATATTCATGCATATATTAAACACATATAGGCTATCTTTGGTTAAATGAACTTTAAAACCTTACTATTATTATGATTAATTTGTTTTTTCTTTTTTTAAAGTACTGTTTAGTTAGAATAACTAATTCTTGATAGTCAAACTTTGAAAAACTCATATAGTACAGACAAGGATACCTTAATTATTTTTGTTATTACTCAAGCGTCTACCGCCTTACTATGAAACTGAAGACATATTTAGTAACTAATGAGTCAGCATGTGTAGATAATTACTCCTCTCTTTCATCTTCTTCTCTTGAAGTTTTCCTCCGATCTAGTTTTCTCTTGAGAATCCGCTAAATACTATTTCCACAAATTGGGAGGCACCCTATCGGCTTTCTGCTGTACCTTCATTAAGTAGAAGAAACATAATCCAACTGATTCATTCAAAGAAATTCGCACAATACTACATGCTAAAATACCCCACAGACACCTCCACAGATATTTTACATTCTTTCTTCGACTCTATCTGTCGTAAAATGTGAGCAGTACCAAACCTATGTTATTGATCTGGAAATGTTTTATTTATACCAATTAAAAAAGACTAGATATCTCCCATGAGTTTTATTTGTACTTACTTTCAGCATTAATATGAGTAAAAATTGCTAATATTCTGCCAGGATACAATTTTTTTAGTTTTTCATTAATGTTTTATGTAGTATACGTTCCAAAAAATTTTAAAAATATGTGTAATTAAATACGCAGTTCAGTATGGGGTCAGCACGAAAGTGCGATGTATTATCGTGTTATTCATAAGAACTACTCTTGTTTATAGAATAAATATCTTGATATATAATTAATTGATTAAAAAGTAAAATATAGATCTAGAGGTTCATCCGATAATTTTTAAACATTTTTACATTACACTGCACTATCACGAAACAATGTGGTTTCAACTAAAACACTGAATAAATATTTCTTGGAACTCATATTTATATATTGGATCTTTTGTCCCAGCAAGCCTCTAGAGGTAACATTGAACCACGGTTTTATGCAGAGGAGAATTTTGCAACGTGTCTGTAAATTATTAGTTATAGTAGAGTAGTTGAGATCTATTTTATAGACTGGAGTATCAATGGTCGCTAACTTCAAACATTCTTTGTAACCTTTAGTTAATAAAAACTAGCTTAATACGCACTTGGCGTTAGTAAAACTTGACGTTATGTTTGAAGTTCAGTTAGTTCGTTCATATTTTTTTTTATTTAAAGTGATTTTTCAAAGTTAAATAAATTGGATTAATGTCAAAAATGAACGAGGTATATTCACACTCAGCCAAATTCTAGCGAAGTTAGTTTTGCCTATAGTTAGTTTATATATCAAAAAGAGGCTTCATGCAAATTCAAGTAAATGGCTTCGTTTTATACTGTAACTTTCAGGTAGAGATTATAATATTGTAAGATTTTGCTAACACTCAGCCAATACCACAAAGTTTCTTTTTAAGTACTCAGAGTACTAGTGGAAGAAAGTGTTTATTTCTGGAACTAATGCACTATTCTTTATTTAACCCAATTAAATTGCTAAAATGTTTTTGGGTTACACCAGTCATTTCTAAAATCATAGGATTTCATTTCTCACGAGTAAAGTATTTCATATAAGTAGTCCATTGTCCATTTCCACTCTATTATAAAAGTAAAGGATCCAAACAAAAATAATACAGACAATAAGTCATTTCTGCACACTTAGCCACAAGCTCAAACAAAGGCTGCTGTCAATAAATACGGGGAACGAGGTTTTACTCTGCCAGCTCTAAACCAGGGACAACATAAACACTAAATCCTGTATATTGTCAGATAACTAAATAAAACTGCGGACGTGTTTTGTGTTTGCAAATGACAGCTTTGATGTCGATTTAGCACAAAAAATCTGCTTGTAATTTTAATTATAGTGGACATACGTTTGGATAAATAAGCATGCAGCAGGATAAATTTAGAGGTAAGCCTAAATTGTAAATGCTAAGCAAATTTTTATCAATATATAATATGGTATTGGGCAACAGGGTAGTAAGAAAAGGTGTACTAAACGTAGGAGAACGTTTAGAGCTACAGAGCTTATGGCAAAGAAATATAATGTAACCATTGTAAAGGGAATCTACAATAATTCCTATTATTTTAAAAGCACAAGATATGCTAAAACTGGAGGTCTCGAATTATACTCTTCAATATTTTAACTATAAACCAATGACATATGATACATTGTTTTAAACCTTCTTAATAGAAACATCTTAATGAATGTTGTTTAACAAAATTTACTTTAATGTTTAAAAATAACAGACCATCGAATCCTAATATAGGAATGATCGGTTTACATGCAAAGAGCTTAAATAAATAATGTTTTGTTAAGTAATTGATCAAACAACAAAAATCGTATTTTAATTACATGAAACATTATTGCAAATTTTATAAATAATAACGATAGCTAATTTGGAACGTATTTTAGTTATTAAACCAAATTTATGTTAGATAAAAATCCTAAATTTTAGTATTGAAAATTTGCTTTACGCACTTATAATACGCACTTACTGACGTATTTTAGTATTTTCTAAAGGTATTAAGATGAAATATAATTGAGATGAAAACTTATCTTTGTGTAAAAGGTAAAATCGTATTATAAGATACTGTGTTTGAATTTTATTTTTGTCGATTCTAAGACTTTAGATCATTTATCATCGTATGTAATCATTTATCGTCATTTATATGTCACAGGAATATAATATTACGTTTCATTGAATGACATCCTATCTATTTTAGTAATTTTAAAGAAGCTTGATACGTTAGCTTAGGAATGGAAAAAATGGCTAAAGGAGGCAAACTTACACGTTGCACGTCCGAAAATTAAGGATATACCTGAAAGGTCAGACAGTCCATAATTAGCACAAACTTTCACTGCAAAATCCATTCTGCATATAATAGAAAAGGTGAGAGACTATATACAAAATAAAATCACTATATTCCATGCAATACCAACACGCGGACAGAAAAATGTAAAAACAGCGATCTTTAGTAATAAGCAAAGTTAGAAGCCTTAATATTTCATATGTTATTTATAGTGTTTATTCAAATTTCACAAACTATGAAAATTAAGAAAAAGTTTATCACACACCATGGCTTTGTAAACTAGATCCATAATTATGAAGGAGTCTGCTTTCCATCCCCTCCACAACTATCAGCATAATACCAAAGCACAAGTTGAAGGTAAAAACGCTGGATTTTTATTTCGAAATAATATGAGTTAAAAAGTAAGTGTATGCAACGAGACTCAATTGCTACCTGTTCGAATAAATGTTTGTACCTTCAATGCAGTTTTTGTTCTGTATTCTTTCTGTCACCGTTAGAGTGATTGGCATCATTTATAACATTCAGTAACTTAAAAAACTTAAAAGTTAGTTTTAAAATTTGATCCAAGTTTTAAAATACAATAATCTAAAGTAACTATAACAACAGTCACAATGAAAATAATAATATTATATAATATGTTTTCTGTTCGTGTTTCCCAGCAACGAAGCCATAAATAACATAACCACGTACTCCGCTTGTTAAAATTGATTTCATTTATAGGTAAGAGCATACTTACTGCTCTGTTATAGTATGTAAGTATACGTAAGCAAATATATGGAATTTATATACCTCTTTCTAGGTTGTTAACCATATTTACTTTTTAGTACAATAACATCACTATTAGTATGTTATATACAGTATTTTTAACAATTACTACTGTATTAATGTTGAGAGAATAATGGTTTTCAATCGATGTTTAATAGTAAAACGATAGAACTTACTAGTCAGGGGTTCATGAAATAGTTGTGAGGTCCGACGCTAGATAGCACCACTTACATTGCTACGATACAAATAATTACTACCTGAGCCGCTCACTCCACAGAAGTCAGTCCGCGCGCTCTCTTTTTCCTTGCCTTAATTTGTAGTATTGAATGTGTTTTCTCTTGTTTTATGAATACCATCAATGATACACTAAGTACTGAAGCGAAGTAAATTGTCATAAAATTCCATGTATGGAAACAATTGAAAGCTATATTTTAACATTGTTAAGTAACCAGTAAATGAGAAGAGAAACAATATCCATTTCCAATTATTAACAGTATTAGGGTTATAAAATGGCATTAGATAGTTTATCATATCCAGTAATACTAAAATTATTCAACACGTTCACTGCTGAAGTGATACCATTCTGTTATCACTGTGATTATATAACCAACTTTTCCTAGTATCAGAACTGGAAATAACGATAGAGTTATTGTAATCCTCCACTTTAATCATCAGTTTGGCTATATACTTCGTAACTTTATATTTATCAATATATACCCCTAAAGTAGTAAACATGATATCTGTCAGAAAATTAAAATACTTTAATATCCATGTATCAAGTCGGGAGGAGTTTACAAGTGCCCTTGTATAAACAAGGTTTATACGTAGCTGGAAGCATTTTTCTGCCCAGACTTAGCTTTAGTAGAATAATAATATAAGAACTAATAAGAACGCGCTTGCATAATGAGGATAAATGGAACAATTTGCTTTATTAAGTGTACTTTGGAAAGTTTTTCATAATAGGGTATCTTGTTGTATAAGGCTTTATCAAATATATTAATAGTAATAATCTGATTATTATGAAGAGTCAAGTTATTACCATTTATACGGTTTGTATTTGGCGAATCACATTACGATCAATTACATAATCTTATTGAAAGCACAAACCCGAAAACTAATAATTTGTTTTAAATGTTGTAGTATATATTTTTGTATATATATATATACATTATTAAATCAATTTTAGGGCAATCTTTCAGTTTATCCTCAATAAATCTGAAAATTTAAACTTTCATAGACCTCACTTCTTGAATTTGGAGTCCATGTCCTGATCTGATGAGATAAAAATAACGCTAATTATTAAATTGGAGGTGAACTAATCATTCTTTTTGTAGCAATTATTCCTACCGTTGCTTCATTATAAAACAAATAGCATGGTTGGACCTATGCTCACGTCCCGTGATTTCGTGTTATTTTCGTATTTTGTCGTAAATTGGATGTAATGAATTCTGTGTATATGACTTTGTGATTAGGGTTAAATTTTTTCCGTATTTCAGGTTCTAATCGTTTCCCAGTTGTACGTTTAAGGTGCGAACTCAGCGTATGCAGTGTAGGTGGTATGGGGTATGGAGATTTCAAACTTTAACAAATGAGAATAAAGTGTATTGGAGATGGAGAAAGATGGTAATAATCAGGTATGATATATCAGGTAATAATCAAGACTTGCTAAACGGCTTAGATTATAGAGCCCGATTTTAAGAGAAAATGTCTGTCAGTTTTATAAGAACTCTTCTTCAGTTTCGGTTGACAATATCAATAAAGGATTTGTTCATGGCGCTAATGTGTTATGGTCAAAATTTAGATAGTACTTTGCTACCGTATAGTAATATCAAAGAAAACCTTGTTTGACGATTAGCCCGAGATTTTGGAAGTACTTAATAAAAAGGTGAAATCTCCACGAATTTTAAAAATTCATCAATTGAACAGGAATTAAATTTATTTTAACATAAAGAAATATATTTAAAGTAAATATTTGAAACGTTTCTATCCTTTACAGTAAATATTTCTAACGTATTGTTATTGAATTTCCAGTTGTCGAATGTTATAAAATAACTAAACTTAAGGTTTAAACAATAAAAAGTCATTTATTTAGGTGCCAATTTACAATCAAAGAATAAACTGAATTGTGAATAAACTTACAAAATTCAGCACTAGGGACCTGGGATTGTGTCAGTAAACATAGTAGTACACTCAGTTGTGCACCTGATGGTAAAGCGAGTATGCCTCTTCACCTAGATTGCACTGCATTCTGTAGTCTAGGTGTCCATGATGTGGAAACGATCCAAAGAATTCGTTTTGAGCTCCTTCGTTCTTTGTCGCCGACTATTTTTGGATCCCAACGAACATGACTTCTGAATTCAGGATCCAAGTCTGCTACAGCACCAGATTTAAGATCTTGCATGCACGGGAAAGGTGGACTCGACCTAATTCATTGATTCCCATATAATCGCTAATTAAAACCCCGTTATTTTCTCCCCGTTACATGTTTCTTTGATTTTTAAATGCGCTATCCTTTACCGCTACGGATTTCTCTCTGGTTTAAAAGAATAAAGATATGTTCTTTACATAAATTTGAAAGACTATTTTCTGTGTCAGGTATTAAGATGAAAATATTTTTATTGATTTTTGTGAAGGAAACTTTTGTGACCTTAAAATGGATAAAACCCATAAATAACCATAATAAATACATTTGTTCGCAAATCAACTTTTTATGACAATATGTTCACAAGGATCCAAGAATTTATATTTTCTTAAATTTGTAACAAAATACTGTATTAGCTTTATAGTTAAATTTTTGCCTTCTTAAAAGATATAATCTGTAAGGTTACGCTTTTCTGCCTAATATGATTAAAACATAAGTTATATTTATATAAATATAAATAGTTTTTTATATAAATATTGGGAGTGCCGATAGCCGAACGTTGGACTTTGAGTCTGAATATTAGAGACAGAGCAGGTTCGAATCCTGTCTGTGACCCTTTGTGGCACATTTTATCAGTAACATCAACCTTGTACTAAATCGACTCTCCCCCTTATTCTGTTTGATAAGATCCTCGCCCAGTCCAGAGGCCCATGAGGACGGGCAAAATAAGGCTTAAAAGGGGATCGGCTTCTCCTTTATAATATTATATATATATATATATATGATGTTAATGTTTTTATAGTTCTATTTATATAATTTTTGTTCTCCTGAAGACGGTTTAAACTTAAATATAGAACAGTATCTAAGTTTTTAATCCTATTATGATTGATATGATTACCCCCGCGCACGCACACACACCAAATAGGACTATAAAAAATAATATAACATTACATTTATGTTATATTTATATTTTATATACATGTAATATAAAATATTTTTTAATCATATTTGGAATAAATCTTAGCCACAATTTGTGCAAACAAAGTTATCAGTCTCGAGTCAAGTTGGATTACAGCGTAACATCCAGGCGCGCTCTCCGAGGGTTCAAATTTGCATATTGCCGCAACTCATGTTATCAGCAGTAACCTTCTCCTTACCAGTTTGCTCGTTTCACTGCTTCTGTTCTATATATCAGGCGTTAATCTTAAATAAAGTTTGTATTGTAAGATAAGTATCGATATACACGTTTTTATAACGAATACAAATAATGTCGTTTAATTTCTAGTGTATTTTCAAATATTACGTAACTTACTTTTAAACTATAGTGATTTAAATAAAACTAGTTGGAAACCCGTACTGTTTTACTATTTTATAAACTCCCGTAACGTTCATTTACTACGATCTGCAAACAGGGTGTAATGCAAAAATTGTATGTCAATATCAGCGTTTATTTACACCTGTTATTTGAAATATGAGACATTCTCATTTACATATAACATGAAGTTTAATTTTAATAGGCTCACGGCTAGTAAGTTAAAACAAAAATGTTGAGTGAATTTGTTTGAAAACGAATTTATTTATAAGTAAATTCATACTTAAGCTGTTAAATTAACATAAACTAGTATTAAGAACTCTTTAGTAATTCTGTGTGGATAACTTTCCGTACACATTACTTCAATTTGGTAGTATCCTAATTGTAAAGATAAAAATCAAACATTAAAAGCCTTTGGTAGGGCTTGATAAGAAACTTTATAAAGAAATTTTAACCGTTTCCGTGAGCATTTGTATTAAAAAGAATCACAAAAATTGACTGAGTAGCTTTTATTTTTCTCCTTACCATATTCACTAATCTTATAAACCTCCAGTTAGTTTAAAGTTTCTAAAAGTAAAACACACACACACACACACACACACACACACACACATACAAACAATTTATAACGTAAGAGATTCCAATCAACAATAAATTGTCACAACTCATTGGCTGAGTGTTAGTGAAGCCTATTACTCGAAATGCAGGAAAATCTCTTTTCTGTCAGCCTGTTCATACGACACCTTGAACAGACTGTTATAAATTAAAAATGTTGTATTATGCTACATTTGTGTACTGGGTGAGGTTGACTATCTCTACATGTTATGTACTTATATCTCACTAACTATTTTAACACTTTCTTTCTTTCTTATTTCGTTTTAACTTGACCCCACATAATCAAATTAAATTCATTTCATCTTTTTAAAATATCCCAAAAGCACAATACCATACGTCAAATTAAAAGTAAAGTTAAACTGAGAATTATTTTTTGCATACAAAGGTAATCTGTAACCAAATGTACGGGTTGTTCCAAAAACAGTTTAAATGAGCCTTCAAAATTAATTACTGTGTTAGCCTAACCAAATATGGAACAGTAAAATATTGTTAGAGTCAACTATTGATCTTTTCTTAGGTAAATGTATGGTAAGGGCATTGTTCATTGCATTTTATAAACTTATATTATTTTTTGTAACAAAAAACAGCTAAATTCCACTTACTTTTGGATAAAAAGATTATTGACGGAGATTAGTAATGATATGTATGAAAGAGAACCGTTGACTGAAAACATACCCACACTACATATTGTTCAATATATTACGAACTAAATTGTTTTATAGTTGTATTAGAAATAAGTAATAACTAATGTATCTATACAAATTCCAGGTTTAAAAGTCGCTGCTATAGGGTAAACAAATAAACTTGTTCATTGAACCAAATATAATAATACTACTGAAATAGTGTAAACTAAGTTTATATGGCTTCTGTGATAATATTGTGGTTACATTTAATTCCCATAAACCATTATCGAAGATGGCATTATCGAAGTGTAATAATATTTCTGATATAATCGATCGATAGTTAATAGTAAAAAAAAGTAGAACACATTTTACTGAACGTAAATGTTGTGTTATACATTTTTTAACATATAACGATGGCAAATGTGTAAAATCCTATTATCTCCGATTCGATTTTACACGATAAAATAAAAATATATAAATCTCTCAATTCAAAATACAATTTCATATTTGATTTAAATTTTGGTCAAATACAGGTATTTCTATAAACGGTTGTTGTAGATTATGCTTTTTTCTATTGATAACCTAGTTATTTCTGTCCATTCCATATAAAATACTCTGCGACAATTAAAAATATAATATATCAATTGTGGGGTTGGGGTTGTTAGTGTTGAAGAGGTCACTGCTATTCTCGGTAGGTATACAAAATATGAATACGGTTTAAACATTTTAGTGAACTAAATATTTGTCAGTGGAAGTATAAGTTACAAACAGTAAAGTAAAACGACAATGTTTAGAGATATTGTATACTCAAAACACGAATAAAACAACTTTATAACTTGTTATATCAAGTAGACTGAGTTTTGTAGGAGACAAATATTGTTAACTAAAGTTTCTCTAGCTGTAAAATATACTGACTAGTGTTGTCTAAAAATAAATACATGAACTACACATAACTTTAGCTCAGTTTTCGATTGCAATGTGTTCTTGTTCTGTTGGAAGATTATGCACACCTTTTCCAGGAAATTGGGAAAAAATACTCGTAACAATGATGTGAAATTTAAATCTCGCAATTGATTGCATGAGTATTAACCTAACCTAACCTAACCAATATTTCAAATAAAAAAAATACATTCCATAGACATTTTGGTCTAAAAGGTTAATTTTGGTTAAAAAAACAATTCTGGTCTAGGGTATTCCGGCGCCGTAATAGTGTTTAAACTATTTCCAAAATCAATAAAAAATATACATGCATCCACCAAAATGTCCAATTTCATTCCATATGAGTGGTTAAGAACCATGGAAAATTGATTTCTTCATATTAGCGGCGTGAGGAACAATATATGTCAAATTAAATAGTTCTAATACGATAATGCAAATCCACGTAAAATCCATTTATGGCTGAGCTGCGTTAAAAGTCATGTATTTTTTCTGAGACCATAATACACGACATGTGTGCCAAATTTAATAATTCTAGAACATGAAGAAGTTGACAGGCTAAATATAGTTTTTCTAGGGGCTGTAACTCCATTTCAAACCCTATGGGTATTTTATTTGTATGAACATAAGTTTTTGTATTTAAATCATGAGGCATACCTGTGCCAAAGTTCATACCTTCTGAGACATCGAAAAGTTAGACAATTAGTGGCATTAGTGAATGAGATCTTTGTCTTTTATAAATATATATTTTAATACTCTCTTAAGTAAATGGTTTGTTTAAACAACAACACTCTATGGATACAAAGCTTAAAATTTTAGTAACACCTTCAAAGAAAATATATTTTAACTTTTAACTTCTTGCTATTTAAATCTTTCAAATAACATACTTTTGCAATATCATAAAGAGTGAGACTATGAATACTAGCAAAGGTAGGTTAGTACTAACTTGCAACGAGATATTCCCAACATGTCTTTATAATATCTCTCTCCCCCACTATTAAATAACATTATTATTCCAGCAGAGAATTTTATGAAATGGTCGATAAAGTGACCTAAGTTACGATCATTGTTATATACATAAAACTAGAACATTATGCATGTATTTATAATTGTTTTGTGGTTCGAAGGACATCTCAGCCTATCAAAAATCTTCAAATCTTCCATACTTTAATTTATAAATACTAGCAGTAATGAACATTATGAAGTAACTTTCATTATTTTATCATACGTTACTTCAGTTATTGTGTATTGTAAAAGTAACTTGGTTTTGGTCATACCTTAAAAAATAGAAGTGTCACAACAGATGATTTTATTTTTGTTATAATTACTCAAAACTGTATCTAATAATCTTAATTCTAATAATATTATAAATTTTAAAGTGCCTTACCCCCTTACTTTACTACTAGAACCAAAATTAGTTATCTTTTGATACAAGTAGGTTCTCACAGCTATGTATATGTGTATATTTTATTTATTAGAAAAAATGCAAAATCAGCAATGGAACAAAACACATTTAATTAGTATAAAACAATGACCATAAATATACACTTTTAAAATATTTTGCTGATCGTGGAAAGAAGATAAACTCAAAATTAGGGTCAAAGATATAATTCACTCAAACCAGAAATGCTCATGCAAGTGCAAAAACTTCGAAATAGCATGTGAAACCGCAGGTAACTGCTAGATGTAATATAAATCTCAATATTTCAATTATGTTATTCTATAATGTTTAATACATAAAAAACATGCGTGTATGTCTATTATCAAATATATTCAGTTCAGTACATAAGCGTAAAGAACTTTAATAAAGTGGTGACATGAAAAAATGCAAATACGAGCTGTATGCAGATTTATTGATGTTAATTATCATACAAACAAGGAGGCCTTAGCGTGTCACAGTTGTGGGTGAAGGGAACGAAGTGTTACGTGTTACGTACCATATGGTATGATATAACAATTTATTGCGCTACAAAACGGTAAAGATTGCAGTATGTTGCTGGAATACTAGGTGAGAATAATATTACAAAGAATATTTCATACGTCATGTAAACTGTCCATACGTGATCACAGTTCTGATGATGATTCGTTGGGGTAAAACTTAGGAGAAAAAGCACACAGTGCATGATCCTCTTTAAGTAGTTTTTGTATTGTTCCTGTCGTTATATCTACCAATAATTATAATACTAAAACGTAAATATTTATAGTATTACAATTGGGGACATCTTATTAAAAAGTACATTCGGATTTATCGCAGTAATTGCAAATGGGAAAGATAAAATAAATGTTCCGGTACAGGCAAGAAATTTACTTACTTTAGATCGCATAGTAACCTCTATTCGGTTTAGCAAACAAGCTATTCATTGTTTAAAGTTTATTTTTGACGATGGAAGGTTTGTGAAGGAATCAGGATTTTTCCGGACATTTTCCATCGTTCAGTTAAACAAAAAATCAGTAACACTACGTGTCAACATCTGCAATTTGATCTCTTCCTCAGGTAAACAACTAACCTAATACAAAATTAGAAACTAGGTAAAATAAAGAAATCATAGCAAAGCGTTGTGACACGTCTAAGTCAGGAATCACAACCACTATGTTGTGTGCACTAATAAAAAAGCTATACACAACACTAATCGTTAAAACTGAACTGCAGAAAACAGGTCACAATTCGTTTTTATTCGTCTACCAACCATCTACAACTAACCAGAGGCCCATAACAAATGGGAATCGTCACGGCAGAAACTAGGTGGCGGAAATAAAAAGGAATGGGGATAGAAATTTAACCCTACTATTATTATTATTATTATTGGTTCATGCCATACGAACTTCTTAAAACGATACTGTGACTCCGCATTGGTTTAATACAAATATCTGATCAGTTTGATACTTTTGGTTTTTATTACGAGTAGTTCAATTTTTAGAATTGGCAACTAAAGCGGCCTAATCTCGACTTATGGTTGACTGATTGGTTGATCTGCCAATTTAATGCATGTTGCCTCTCTTAATTTTCTTTTAAAGAAATGTGGTTCCCACTGTATTATGCTGGCTTCATTGCAATTCATATGATGGTCTTCGGACCAACGATGGTGTGCAATTTTCGACTTTTCTGTGAGACCCATTACCGTGGTTTCTTTGCATCATTTTATCCTTACGGTAATGGTCATTTAGCTCCTCTATTTATTACCTATTGCAACTACATTTTATACTGTAAACACAGATTTTGGAATCCTGTGTGCCCCATTTAAGTTTTGTTTTTACCAGACTTTGTTTATGTGTTTTAAACGAGGTTATAATATTGTACTTTGTACCTAATCTTCTAATTTTCTTCGACAATCCCGGCACATAAGGGATTGACATGAAAGCATATTTATCACTATTCTGTTTTTCGTTCTAAGAAGTGATACTTCTGGTTCGTTTGCACTTATTTATTACTAATTGAGAATATCCATTTCTTCTAAGATCCGATACAACTTTCTTACAAACAAACTATGTGCTCAATTCAGATCTATATTCATGTTTTGGTTTGTCTACTAAAAGATTTGGCCAATTGATGTTTATTTATCATACTTTTACGTGTTTTAGTTTGGCTGCTTCCATAAGATGTGCCTAGATAAGATCAATTCATCGTCTACTTACTGCTTCAGTTTGGCTGCCACAACATGTGTCTAGTTGCTTAATCTTCTTTACACGTGTTTCAGTTCTAAATTTTTACCAATTGCATCTGGTTAAGATTGCTTCATCATTTGTAAACGTGCCTTAGTTTACCTGCCAAAACATGTTTCTGGTTGGTATCGGTTGATCCTCTTTTAACGTGTATGAAATAGGCTACCAGAATATGTGTCTGGTTGAGACAGCTTGATCATATTTAAACGTGTTTAAGTTCGGAGCTCAGGGAGCTCAACCCACTGTAACTGTCATTCTCTGAGGTAGACTAGAGCTATTGATTTACCCGTTTACCCCGAATATATCGACATTTGTTTTTATTGATTTGCCTCCGCTTAACGTCTATGTGATGTTCTAGATGAAACGAACTCATTGGTTTTTGCTATACACAGTGAAGTGCAACTGAAAGATATACCAGCTAGAAGTGAATCTTTCTTCTAGGGTCGCAATTGTACTACTTGTGCTTGCAGGATACTTAGGTGCATAACGACTAGACTGCCAAAATCACTGCCTTAATAAAAGACAAGTAAATGACAGCCTAATGGTGCATCTAGACAACCATATGATATAGTTAAGTTAAGAGTTAGTTAAGTTAACTATAAGTTAAGATATAGTTAAATTAAACCAAAGCAATTATTACTACAAAAATTAAAATATATTGGAATACAAGGGAACTCTTGGAGATGGTTCAAAAGTTATTTGTCCGATCGGTATCAAGTTTTTTCTGTTTTAGGCCATACAAGCGTTCCTCAAAAAATTGAGTATGGGGTTTTGCAAGGCAGTAATCTTGGACCCTTGCTTTTCTTAATTTTTATTAACAATCTAAGAAGATTGACTCTGTGTAAAGGACAGATATTTCTTTATGCGGACGACACCGCTTTGTTATTTGAGGGTGAAAGCTGGGAGGAAGTGAGGGATGTGGATGAGCGCGGTCGACTCACAGTTAATATAGCCAAAACTAAATGTATGCCAATCTCTATACGAGCTGACGGCGATCCTTTTGTTTTTAAGCTACGGTTGCATACTTGTGGTGGCCAGGATGGATGCGTTTTGTGTGAATGTATTGATAGGGTGAGTGACTATAAATACTTGGGTGTAGTTTTTGACAATCGTTTGAACTGGTGTAATCACGTAGCTTACATGCGGAATAAACTTCGTAAATTTATCTTTATATTTTGTAATCTGTAGAACAAAAAAAAAGTAGAACACATTTTACTAAACGTAAATGTTGTGTTATACATTTTTTAACATATAACGATGGCAAATGTTTAAAATCCTATTATCTCCGATTCGATTTTACACGATAAAATCAAAATATATAAATCTCTCAATTCAAAATACAATTTTATATTTGATTTAAACTTTGGTCAAATACAGGTATTTATATAAACGGTTGTTGTAGATTATGCTTTTTTCTATTGATAACCTGGTTATTTCTGTCCATTCCACATAAAATACTCTGCGACAATTAAATATATAATATATCAATTGTGGGGTTGGGGTTGTTAGTGTTGAAGAGGTCACTACTATTCTCGGTAGGTATACAAAATAGGAATACGGTTTAAACATTTTAGTGAACTAAATATGCCTTACCCCCTTACTTAATACAGAACCAAAATTAGTTATCTTTTGATACAAGTAGGTTCTCACAGTTATGTATTTGTGTATATTTTATTTATTAGAAAAAATGCAAAATCAGCAATGGAACAAAACACATTTAATTAGTATAAAACAATGACCATAAATATACACTTTTAAAATATTTTGCTGATCTTGGAAAGAAGTTAAACTCAAAATTAGGGTCAAAGATATAATTCACTCAAACCAGAAATGCTCATGCAGGTGCAAAAACTTCGAAATAGCATGTGAAACCGCAGGTAACTGCTAGATGTAATATAAATCTCAATATTTCAATTATGTTATTCTATAATGTTTAATACATAAAAAAACATGCGTGTATGTCTATTATTAAATATATTCAGTTTCAGTACATAAGAGTAAAGAACTTTAATAAAGTGGTGACATGAAAAAATGCAAATACGAGCTGTATGCAGATTTATTGATGTTAATTATCATACAAACAAGGAGGCCTTAGCGTGTCACAGTTGTGGGTGAAGGGAACGAAGTGTTACGTGTTACGTACCATATGGTATGATATAACAATTTATTGCGCTACAAAACGGTAAAGATTGCAGTATGTTGCTGGAATACTAGGTGAGAATAATATTACAAAGAATATTTCATACGTCATGTAAACTGTCCATACGTGATCACAGTTCTGATGATGATTCGTTGGGTTAAAACTTAGGAGAAAAAGCACACAGTGCATGATCCTCTTTAAGTAGTTTTTGTAATGTTCCTGTCGTTATATCTACCAATAATTATAATACTAAAACGTAAATATTTATAGTATTACAATTGGGGATATCTTATTAAAAAGTACATTCGGATTTATCGCAGTAATTGCAAATGGGAAAGATAAAATAAATGTTCCGGTACAGGCAAGAAATTTACTTACTTTAGATCGCATAGTAACCTCTATTCGGTTTAGCAAACAAGCTATTCATTGTTTAAAGTTTATTTTTGACGATGGAAGGTTTGTGAAGGAATCAGGATTTTTCCGGAAATTTTCCATCGTTCAGTTAAACAAAAAATCAGTAACACTACGTGTCGACATCTGCAATTTTATCTCTTCCTCAGGTAAACAACTAACCTAATACAAAATTAGAAACTAGGTAAAATAAAGAAATCATAGCAAAGCGTTGTGACACGTCTAAGTCAGGAATCACAACCACTATGTTGTGTGCACTAATAAAAAGCTATACACAACACTAATCGTTAAAACTGAACTGCAGAAAACAGGTCACAATTCGTTTTCATTCGTCTACCAAACCATCTACAACTAACCAGAGGCCCATAATAAATGGGAATCGTCACGGCAGAAACTAGGTGGCGGAAATAAAAAGGAATGGGGATAGAAATTTAACCCTACTATTATTATTATTATTATTATTGGTTCATGCCATACGAACTTCTTAAAACGATACTGTGACTCCGCATTGGTTTTAATACAAATATCTGATCAGTTTGATACTTTTGGTTTTTATTACGAGTAGTTCAATTTTTAGAATTGGCAACTAAAGCGGCCTAATCTCGACTTATGGTTGACTGATTGGTTGATCTGCCAATTTAATGCATGTTGCCTCTCTTAATTTTCTTTTAAAGAAATGTGGTTCCCACTGTATTATGCTGGCTTCATTGCAATTCATATGATGGTCTTCGGACCAACGATGGTGTGCAATTTTCGACTTTTCTGTGAGACCCATTACCGTGGTTTCTTTGCATCATTTTATCCTTACGGTAATGGTCATTTAGCTCCTCTATTTATTACCTATTGCAACTACATTTTATACTGTAAACACAGATTTTGGAATCCTGTGTGCCCCATTTAAGTTTTGTTTTTACCAGACTTTGTTTATGTGTTTTAAACGAGGTTATAATATTGTACTTTGTACCTAATCTTCTAATTTTCTTCGACAATCCCGGCACATAAGGGATTGACATGAAAGCATATTTTTCACTATTCTGTTTTTCGTTCTCAGAAGTGATACTTCTGGTTCGTTTGCACTTATTTATTACTAATTGAGAATATCCATTTCTTCTAAGATCCGATACAACTTTCTTACAAACAAACTATGTGCTCAATTCAGATCTATATTCATGTTTTGGTTTGTCTACTAAAAGATTTGGCCAATTGATGTTTATTTATCATACTTTTACGTGTTTTAGTTTGGCTGCTTCCATAAGATGTGCCTAGATAAGATCAATTCATCGTCTACTTACTGCTTCAGTTTGGCTGCCACAACATGTGTCTAGTTGCTTAATCTTCTTTACACGTGTTTCAGTTCTAAATTTACAATTGCATCTGGTTAAGATTGCTTCATCATTTGTAAACGTGCCTTAGTTTACCTGCCAAAACATGTTTCTGGTTGGTATCGGTTGATCCTCTTTTAACGTGTATGAAATAGGCTACCAGAATATGTGTCTGGTTGAGACAGCTTGATCATATTTAAACGTGTTTAAGTTCGGAGCTCAGGGAGCTCAACCCACTGTAACTGTCATTCTCTGAGGTAGACTAGAGCTATTGATTTACCCGTTTACCCCGAATATATCGACATTTGTTTTTATTGATTTGCCTCCGCTTAACGTCTATGTGATGTTCTAGATGAAACGAACTCATTGGTTTTTGCTATACACAGTGAAGTGCAACTGAAAAGATATACCAGCTAGAAGTGAATCTTTCTTCTAGGGTCGCAATTGTACTACTTGTGCTTGCAGGATACTTAGGTGCATAACGACTAGACTGCCAAAATCACTGCCTTAATAAAAGACAAGTAAATGACAGCCTAATGGTGCATCTAGACAACCATATGATATAGTTAAGTTAAGAGTTAGTTAAGTTAACTATAAGTTAAGATATAGTTAAATTAAACCAAAGCAATTATTACTACAAAAATTAAAATATATTGGAATACAAGGGAACTCTTGGAGATGGTTCAAAAGTTATTTGTCCGATCGGTATCAAGTTTTTTCTGTTTTAGGCCATACAAGCGTTCCTCAAAAAATTGAGTATGGGGTTTTGCAAGGCAGTAATCTTGGACCCTTGCTTTTCTTAATTTTTATTAACAATCTAAGAAGATTGACTCTGTGTAAAGGACAGATATTTCTTTATGCGGACGACACCGCTTTGTTATTTGAGGGTGAAAGCTGGGAGGAAGTGAGGGATGTGGATGAGCGCGGTCGACTCACAGTTAATATAGCCAAAACTAAATGTATGCCAATCTCTATACGAGCTGACGGCGATCCTTTTGTTTTTAAGCTACGGTTGCATACTTGTGGTGGCCAGGATGGATGCGTTTTGTGTGAATGTATTGATAGGGTGAGTGACTATAAATACTTGGGTGTAGTTTTTGACAATCGTTTGAACTGGTGTAATCACGTAGCTTACATGCGGAATAAACTTCGTAAATTTATCTTTATATTTTGTAATCTGTAGAACAAAAAAAAAGTAGAACACATTTTACTAAACGTAAATGTTGTGTTATACATTTTTTAACATATAACGATGGCAAATGTTTAAAATCCTATTATCTCCGATTCGATTTTACACGATAAAATCAAAATATATAAATCTCTCAATTCAAAATACAATTTTATATTTGATTTAAACTTTGGTCAAATACAGGTATTTATATAAACGGTTGTTGTAGATTATGCTTTTTTTCTATTGATAACCTGGTTATTTCTGTCCATTCCACATAAAATACTCTGCGACAATTAAATATATAATATATCAATTGTGGGGTTGGGGTTGTTAGTGTTGAAGAGGTCACTACTATTCTCGGTAGGTATACAAAATAGGAATACGGTTTAAACATTTTAGTGAACTAAATATGCCTTACCCCCTTACTTAATACAGAACCAAAATTAGTTATCTTTTGATACAAGTAGGTTCTCACAGTTATGTATATGTGTATATTTTATTTATTAGAAAAAATGCAAAATCAGCAATGGAACAAAACACATTTAATTAGTATAAAACAATGACCATAAATATACACTTTTAAAATATTTTGCTGATCTTGGAAAGAAGTTAAACTCAAAATTAGGGTCAAAGATATAATTCACTCAAACCAGAAATGCTCATGCAGGTGCAAAAACTTCGAAATAGCATGTGAAACCGCAGGTAACTGCTAGATGTAATATAAATCTCAATATTTCAATTATGTTATTCTATAATGTTTAATACATAAAAAAACATGCGTGTATGTCTATTATTAAATATATTCAGTTCAGTACATAAGAGTAAAGAACTTTAATAAAGTGGTGACATGAAAAAATGCAAATACGAGCTGTATGCAGATTTATTGATGTTAATTATCATACAAACAAGGAGGCCTTAGCGTGTCACAGTTGTGGGTGAAGGGAACGAAGTGTTACGTGTTACGTACCATATGGTATGATATAACAATTTATTGCGCTACAAAACGGTAAAGATTGCAGTATGTTGCTGGAATACTAGGTGAGAATAATATTACAAAGAATATTTCATACGTCATGTAAACTGTCCATACGTGATCACAGTTCTGATGATGATTCGTTGGGTTAAAACTTAGGAGAAAAAGCACACAGTGCATGATCCTCTTTAAGTAGTTTTTGTAATGTTCCTGTCGTTATATCTACCAATAATTATAATACTAAAACGTAAATATTTATAGTATTACAATTGGGGATATCTTATTAAAAAGTACATTCGGATTTATCGCAGTAATTGCAAATGGGAAAGATAAAATAAATGTTCCGGTACAGGCAAGAAATTTACTTACTTTAGATCGCATAGTAACCTCTATTCGGTTTAGCAAACAAGCTATTCATTGTTTAAAGTTTATTTTTGACGATGGAAGGTTTGTGAAGGAATCAGGATTTTTCCGGAAATTTTCCATCGTTCAGTTAAACAAAAAATCAGTAACACTACGTGTCGACATCTGCAATTTTATCTCTTCCTCAGGTAAACAACTAACCTAATACAAAATTAGAAACTAGGTAAAATAAAGAAATCATAGCAAAGCGTTGTGACACGTCTAAGTCAGGAATCACAACCACTATGTTGTGTGCACTAAAAAAAAGCTATACACAACACTAATCGTTAAAACTGAACTGCAGAAAACAGGTCACAATTCGTTTTCATTCGTCTACCAAACCATCTACAACTAACCAGAGGCCCATAATAAATGGGAATCGTCACGGCAGAAACTAGGTGGCGGAAATAAAAAGGAATGGGGATAGAAATTTAACCCTACTATTATTATTATTATTATTGGTTCATGCCATACGAACTTCTTAAAACGATACTGTGACTCCGCATTGGTTTAATACAAATATCTGATCAGTTTGATACTTTTGGTTTTTATTACGAGTAGTTCAATTTTTAGAATTGGCAACTAAAGCGGCCTAATCTCGACTTATGGTTGACTGATTGGTTGATCTGCCAATTTAATGCATGTTGCCTCTCTTAATTTTCTTTTAAAGAAATGTGGTTCCCACTGTATTATGCTGGCTTCATTGCAATTCATATGATGGTCTTCGGACCAACGATGGTGTGCAATTTTCGACTTTTCTGTGAGACCCATTACCGTGGTTTCTTTGCATCATTTTATCCTTACGGTAATGGTCATTTAGCTCCTCTATTTATTACCTATTGCAACTACATTTTATACTGTAAACACAGATTTTGGAATCCTGTGTGCCCCATTTAAGTTTTGTTTTTACCAGACTTTGTTTATGTGTTTTAAACGAGGTTATAATATTGTACTTTGTACCTAATCTTCTAATTTTCTTCGAAAATCCCGGCACATAAGGGATTGACATGAAAGCATATTTATCTCTATTCTGTTTTTCGTTCTCAGAAGTGATACTTCTGGTTCGTTTGCACTTATTTATTACTAATTGAGAATATCCATTTCTTCTAAGATCCGATACAACTTTCTTACAAACAAACTATGTGCTCAATTCAGATCTATATTCATGTTTTGGTTTGTCTACTAAAAGATTTGGCCAATTGATGTTTATTTATCATACTTTTACGTGTTTTAGTTTGGCTGCTTCCATAAGATGTGCCTAGATAAGATCAATTCATCGTCTACTTACTGCTTCAGTTTGGCTGCCACAACATGTGTCTAGTTGCTTAATCTTCTTTACACGTGTTTCAGTTCTAAATTTACAATTGCATCTGGTTAAGATTGCTTCATCATTTGTAAACGTGCCTTAGTTTACCTGCCAAAACATGTTTCTGGTTGGTATCGGTTGATCCTCTTTTAACGTGTATGAAATAGGCTACCAGAATATGTGTCTGGTTGAGACAGCTTGATCATATTTAAACGTGTTTAAGTTCGGAGCTCAGGGAGCTCAACCCACTGTAACTGTCATTCTCTGAGGTAGACTAGAGCTATTGATTTACCCGTTTACCCCGAATATATCGCCATTTGTTTTTATTGATTTGCCTCCGCTTAACGTCTATGTGATGTTCTAGATGAAACGAACTCATTGGTTTTTGCTATACACAGTGAAGTGCAACTAAAAGATATACCAGCTAGAAGTGAATCTTTCTTCTAGGGTCGCAATTGTACTACTTGTGCTTGCAGGATACTTAGGTGCATAACGACTAGACTGCCAAAATCACTGCCTTAATAAAAGACAAGTAAATGACAGCCTAATGGTGCATCTAGACAACCATATGATATAGTTAAGTTAAGAGTTAGTTAAGTTAACTATAAGTTAAGATATAGTTAAATTAAACCAAAGCAATTATTACTGCAAAAATTAAAATATATTGGAATATAAGGGAACTCTTGGAGATGGTTCAAAAGTTATTTGTCCGATCGGTATCAAGTTTTTTCTGTTTTAGGCCATACAAGCGTTCCTCAAAAAATTGAGTATGGGGTTTTGCAAGGCAGTAATCTTGGACCCTTGCTTTTCTTAATTTTTATTAACAATCTAAGAAGATTGACTCTGTGTAAAGGACAGATATTTCTTTATGCGGACGACACCGCTTTGTTATTTGAGGATGAAAGCTGGGAGGAAGTGAGGGATGTGGATGAGCGCGGTCGACTCACAGTTAATATAGCCAAAACTAAATGTATGCCAATCTCTATACGAGCTGACGGCGATCCTTTTGTTTTTAAGCTACGGTTGCATACTTGTGGTGGCCAGGATGGATGCGTTTTGTGTGAATGTATTGATAGGGTGAGTGACTATAAATACTTGGGTGTAGTTTTTGACAATCGTTTGAACTGGTGTAATCACGTAGCTTACATGCGGAATAAACTTCGTAAATTTATCTTTATATTTTGTAATCTGTAGAACAAAAAAAAAGTAGAACACATTTTACTAAACGTAAATGTTGTGTTATACATTTTTTAACATATAACGATGGCAAATGTTTAAAATCCTATTATCTCCGATTCGATTTTACACGATAAAATCAAAATATATAAATCTCTCAATTCAAAATACAATTTTATATTTGATTTAAACTTTGGTCAAATACAGGTATTTCTATAAACGTTTGTTGTAGATTATGCTTTTTTTCTATTGATAACCTGGTTATTTCTGTCCATTCCACATAAAATACTCTGCGACAATTAAATATATAATATATCAATTGTGGGGTTGGGGTTGTTAGTGTTGAAGAGGTCACTACTATTCTCGGTAGGTATACAAAATAGGAATACGGTTTAAACATTTTAGTGAACTAAATATGCCTTACCCCCTTACTTAATACAGAACCAAAATTAGTTATCTTTTGATACAAGTAGGTTCTCACAGTTATGTATATGTGTATATTTTATTTATTAGAAAAAATGCAAAATCAACAATGGAACAAAACACATTTAATTAGTATAAAACAATGACCATAAATATACACTTTTAAAATATTTTGCTGATCTTGGAAAGAAGTTAAACTCAAAATTAGGGTCAAAGATATAATTCACTCAAACCAGAAATGCTCATGCAGGTGCAAAAACTTCGAAATAGCATGTGAAACCGCAGGTAACTGCTAGATGTAATATAAATCTCAATATTTCAATTATGTTATTCTATAATGTTTAATACATAAAAAAACATGCGTGTATGTCTATTATTAAATATATTCAGTTCAGTACATAAGAGTAAAGAACTTTAATAAAGTGGTGACATGAAAAAATGCAAATACGAGCTGTATGCAGATTTATTGATGTTAATTATCATACAAACAAGGAGGCCTTAGCGTGTCACAGTTGTGGGTGAAGGGAACGAAGTGTTACGTGTTACGTACCATATGGTATGATATAACAATTTATTGCGCTACAAAACGGTAAAGATTGCAGTATGTTGCTGGAATACTAGGTGAGAATAATATTACAAAGAATATTTCATACGTCATGTAAACTGTCCATACGTGATCACAGTTCTGATGATGATTCGTTGGGTTAAAACTTAGGAGAAAAAGCACACAGTGCATGATCCTCTTTAAGTAGTTTTTGTAATGTTCCTGTCGTTATATCTTCCAATAATTATAATACTAAAACGTAAATATTTATAGTATTACAATTGGGGATATCTTATTAAAAAGTACATTCGGATTTATCGCAGTAATTGCAAATGGGAAAGATAAAATAAATGTTCCGGTACAGGCAAGAAATTTACTTACTTTAGATCGCATAGTAACCTCTATTCGGTTTAGCAAACAAGCTATTCATTGTTTAAAGTTTATTTTTGACGATGGAAGGTTTGTGAAGGAATCAGGATTTTTCCGGAAATTTTCCATCGTTCAGTTAAACAAAAAATCAGTAACACTACGTGTCGACATCTGCAATTTTATCTCTTCCTCAGGTAAACAACTAACCTAATACAAAATTAGAAACTAGGTAAAATAAAGAAATCATAGCAAAGCGTTGTGACACGTCTAAGTCAGGAATCACAACCACTATGTTGTGTGCACTAATAAAAAGCTATACACAACACTAATCGTTAAAACTGAACTGCAGAAAACAGGTCACAATTCGTTTTCATTCGTCTACCAAACCATCTACAACTAACCAGAGGCCCATAATAAATGGGAATCGTCACGGCAGAAACTAGGTGGCGGAAATAAAAAGGAATGGGGATAGAAATTTAACCCTACTATTATTATTATTATTATTATTGGTTCATGCCATACGAACTTCTTAAAACGATACTGTGACTCCGCATTGGTTTAATACAAATATCTGATCAGTTTGATACTTTTGGTTTTTATTACGAGTAGTTCAATTTTTAGAATTGGCAACTAAAGCGGCCTAATCTCGACTTATGGTTGACTGATTGGTTGATCTGCCAATTTAATGCACGTTGCCTCTCTTAATTTTCTTTTAAAGAAATGTGGTTCCCACTGTATTATGCTGGCTTCATTGCAATTCATATGATGGTCTTCGGACCAACGATGGTGTGCAATTTTCGACTTTTCTGTGAGACCCATTACCGTGGTTTCTTTGCATCATTTTATCCTTACGGTAATGGTCATTTAGCTCCTCTATTTATTACCTATTGCAACTACATTTTATACTGTAAACACAGATTTTGGAATCCTGTGTGCCCCATTTAAGTTTTGTTTTTACCAGACTTTGTTTATGTGTTTTAAACGAGGTTATAATATTGTACTTTGTACCTAATCTTCTAATTTTCTTCGACAATCCCGGCACATAAGGGATTGACATGAAAGCATATTTATCTCTATTCTGTTTTTCGTTCTCAGAAGTGATACTTCTGGTTCGTTTGCACTTATTTATTACTAATTGAGAATATCCATTTCTTCTAAGATCCGATACAACTTTCTTACAAACAAAACTATGTGCTCAATTCAGATCTATATTCATGTTTTGGTTTGTCTACTAAAAGATTTGGCCAATTGATGTTTATTTATCATACTTTTACGTGTTTTAGTTTGGCTGCTTCCATAAGATGTGCCTAGATAAGATCAATTCATCGTCTACTTACTGCTTCAGTTTGGCTGCCACAACATGTGTCTAGTTGCTTAATCTTCTTTACACGTGTTTCAGTTCTAAATTTACAATTGCATCTGGTTAAGATTGCTTCATCATTTGTAAACGTGCCTTAGTTTACCTGCCAAAACATGTTTCTGGTTGGTATCGGTTGATCCTCTTTTAACGTGTATGAAATAGGCTACCAGAATATGTGTCTGGTTGAGACAGCTTGATCATATTTAAACGTGTTTAAGTTCGGAGCTCAGGGAGCTCAACCCACTGTAACTGTCATTCTCTGAGGTAGACTAGAGCTATTGATTTACCCGTTTACCCCGAATATATCGCCATTTGTTTTTATTGATTTGCCTCCGCTTAACGTCTATGTGATGTTCTAGATGAAACGAACTCATTGGTTTTTTGCTATACACAGTGAAGTGCAACTAAAAGATATACCAGCTAGAAGTGAATCTTTCTTCTAGGGTCGCAATTGTACTACTTGTGCTTGCAGGATACTTAGGTGCATAACGACTAGACTGCCAAAATCACTGCCTTAATAAAAGACAAGTAAATGACAGCCTAATGGTGCATCTAGACAACCATATGATATAGTTAAGTTAAGAGTTAGTTAAGTTAACTATAAGTTAAGATATAGTTAAATTAAACCAAAGCAATTATTACTGCAAAAATTAAAATATATTGGAATACAAGGGAACTCTTGGAGATGGTTCAAAAGTTATTTGTCCGATCGGTATCAAGTTTTTTCTGTTTTAGGCCATACAAGCGTTCCTCAAAAAATTGAGTATGGGGTTTTGCAAGGCAGTAATCTTGGACCCTTGCTTTTCTTAATTTTTATTAACAATCTAAGAAGATTGACTCTGTGTAAAGGACAGATATTTCTTTATGCGGACGACACCGCTTTGTTATTTGAGGGTGAAAGCTGGGAGGAAGTGAGGGATGTGGATGAGCGCGGTCGACTCACAGTTAATATAGCCAAAACTAAATGTATGCCAATCTCTATACGAGCTGACGGCGATCCTTTTGTTTTTAAGCTACGGTTGCATACTTGTGGTGGCCAGGATGGATGCGTTTTGTGTGAATGTATTGATAGGGTGAGTGACTATAAATACTTGGGTGTAGTTTTTGACAATCGTTTGAACTGGTGTAATCACGTAGCTTACATGCGGAATAAACTTCGTAAATTTATCTTTATATTTTGTAATCTGTAGAACAAAAAAAAAGTAGAACACATTTTACTAAACGTAAATGTTGTGTTATACATTTTTTAACATATAACGATGGCAAATGTTTAAAATCCTATTATCTCCGATTCGATTTTACACGATAAAATCAAAATATATAAATCTCTCAATTCAAAATACAATTTTATATTTGATTTACACTTTGGTCAAATACAGGTATTTCTATAAACGTTTGTTGTAGATTATGCTTTTTTCTATTGATAACCTGGTTATTTCTGTCCATTCCACATAAAATACTCTGCGACAATTAAATATATAATATATCAATTGTGGGGTTGGGGTTGTTAGTGTTGAAGAGGTCACTACTATTCTCGGTAGGTATACAAAATAGGAATACGGTTTAAACATTTTAGTGAACTAAATATGCCTTACCCCCTTACTTAATACAGAACCAAAATTAGTTATCTTTTGATACAAGTAGGTTCTCACAGTTATGTATATGTGTATATTTTATTTATTAGAAAAAATGCAAAATCAGCAATGGAACAAAACACATTTAATTAGTATAAAACAATGACCATAAATATACACTTTTAAAATATTTTGCTGATCTTGGAAAGAAGTTAAACTCAAAATTAGGGTCAAAGATATAATTCACTCAAACCAGAAATGCTCATGCAGGTGCAAAAACTTCGAAATAGCATGTGAAACCGCAGGTAACTGCTAGATGTAATATAAATCTCAATATTTCAATTATGTTATTCTATAATGTTTAATACATAAAAAAACATGCGTGTATGTCTATTATTAAATATATTCAGTTCAGTACATAAGAGTAAAGAACTTTAATAAAGTGGTGACATGAAAAAATGCAAATACGAGCTGTATGCAGATTTATTGATGTTAATTATCATACAAACAAGGAGGCCTTAGCGTGTCACAGTTGTGGGTGAAGGGAACGAAGTGTTACGTGTTACGTACCATATGGTATGATATAACAATTTATTGCGCTACAAAACGGTAAAGATTGCAGTATGTTGCTGGAATACTAGGTGAGAATAATATTACAAAGAATATTTCATACGTCATGTAAACTGTCCATACGTGATCACAGTTCTGATGATGATTCGTTGGGTTAAAACTTAGGAGAAAAAGCACACAGTGCATGATCCTCTTTAAGTAGTTTTTGTAATGTTCCTGTCGTTATATCTACCAATAATTATAATACTAAAACGTAAATATTTATAGTATTACAATTGGGGATATCTTATTAAAAAGTACATTCGGATTTATCGCAGTAATTGCAAATGGGAAAGATAAAATAAATGTTCCGGTACAGGCAAGAAATTTACTTACTTTAGATCGCATAGTAACCTCTATTCGGTTTAGCAAACAAGCTATTCATTGTTTAAAGTTTATTTTTGACGATGGAAGGTTTGTGAAGGAATCAGGATTTTTCCGGAAATTTTCCATCGTTCAGTTAAACAAAAAATCAGTAACACTACGTGTCGACATCTGCAATTTTATCTCTTCCTCAGGTAAACAACTAACCTAATACAAAATTAGAAACTAGGTAAAATAAAGAAATCATAGCAAAGCGTTGTGACACGTCTAAGTCAGGAATCACAACCACTATGTTGTGTGCACTAATAAAAAGCTATACACAACACTAATCGTTAAAACTGAACTGCAGAAAACAGGTCACAATTCGTTTTCATTCGTCTACCAAACCATCTACAACTAACCAGAGGCCCATAATAAATGGGAATCGTCACGGCAGAAACTAGGTGGCGGAAATAAAAAGGAATGGGGATAGAAATTTAACCCTACTATTATTATTATTATTATTATTGGTTCATGCCATACGAACTTCTTAAAACGATACTGTGACTCCGCATTGGTTTAATACAAATATCTGATCAGTTTGATACTTTTGGTTTTTATTACGAGTAGTTCAATTTTTAGAATTGGCAACTAAAGCGGCCTAATCTCGACTTATGGTTGACTGATTGGTTGATCTGCCAATTTAATGCATGTTGCCTCTCTTAATTTTCTTTTAAAGAAATGTGGTTCCCACTGTATTATGCTGGCTTCATTGCAATTCATATGATGGTCTTCGGACCAACGATGGTGTGCAATTTTCGACTTTTCTGTGAGACCCATTACCGTGGTTTCTTTGCATCATTTTATCCTTACGGTAATGGTCATTTAGCTCCTCTATTTATTACCTATTGCAACTACATTTTATACTGTAAACACAGATTTTGGAATCCTGTGTGCCCCATTTAAGTTTTGTTTTTACCAGACTTTGTTTATGTGTTTTAAACGAGGTTATAATATTGTACTTTGTACCTAATCTTCTAATTTTCTTCGACAATCCCGGCACATAAGGGATTGACATGAAAGCATATTTATCTCTATTCTGTTTTTCGTTCTCAGAAGTGATACTTCTGGTTCGTTTGCACTTATTTATTACTAATTGAGAATATCCATTTCTTCTAAGATCCGATACAACTTTCTTACAAACAAACTATGTGCTCAATTCAGATCTATATTCATGTTTTGGTTTGTCTACTAAAAGATTTGGCCAATTGATGTTTATTTATCATACTTTTACGTGTTTTAGTTTGGCTGCTTCCATAAGATGTGCCTAGATAAGATCAATTCATCGTCTACTTACTGCTTCAGTTTGGCTGCCACAACATGTGTCTAGTTGCTTAATCTTCTTTACACGTGTTTCAGTTCTAAATTTACAATTGCATCTGGTTAAGATTGCTTCATCATTTGTAAACGTGCCTTAGTTTACCTGCCAAAACATGTTTCTGGTTGGTATCGGTTGATCCTCTTTTAACGTGTATGAAATAGGCTACCAGAATATGTGTCTGGTTGAGACAGCTTGATCATATTTAAACGTGTTTAAGTTCGGAGCTCAGGGAGCTCAACCCACTGTAACTGTCATTCTCTGAGGTAGACTAGAGCTATTGATTTACCCGTTTACCCCGAATATATCGCCATTTGTTTTTATTGATTTGCCTCCGCTTAACGTCTATGTGATGTTCTAGATGAAACGAACTCATTGGTTTTTGCTATACACAGTGAAGTGCAACTAAAAGATATACCAGCTAGAAGTGAATCTTTCTTCTAGGGTCGCAATTGTACTACTTGTGCTTGCAGGATACTTAGGTGCATAACGACTAGACTGCCAAAATCACTGCCTTAATAAAAGACAAGTAAATGACAGCCTAATGGTGCATCTAGACAACCATATGATATAGTTAAGTTAAGAGTTAGTTAAGTTAACTATAAGTTAAGATATAGTTAAATTAAACCAAAGCAATTATTACTGCAAAAATTAAAATATATTGGAATACAAGGGAACTCTTGGAGATGGTTCAAAAGTTATTTGTCCGATCGGTATCAAGTTTTTTCTGTTTTAGGCCATACAAGCGTTCCTCAAAAAATTGAGTATGGGGTTTTGCAAGGCAGTAATCTTGGACCCTTGCTTTTCTTAATTTTTATTAACAATCTAAGAAGATTGACTCTGTGTAAAGGACAGATATTTCTTTATGCGGACGACACCGCTTTGTTATTTGAGGGTGAAAGCTGGGAGGAAGTGAGGGATGTGGATGAGCGCGGTCGACTCACAGTTAATATAGCCAAAACTAAATGTATGCCAATCTCTATACGATCTGACGGCGATCCTTTTGTTTTTAAGCTACGGTTGCATACTTGTGGTGGCCAGGATGGATGCGTTTTGTGTGAATGTATTGATAGGGTGAGTGACTATAAATACTTGGGTGTAGTTTTTGACAATCGTTTGAACTGGTGTAATCACGTAGCTTACATGCGGAATAAACTTCGTAAATTTATCTTTATATTTTGTAATCTGTAGAACAAAAAAAAAGTAGAACACATTTTACTAAACGTAAATGTTGTGTTATACATTTTTTAACATATAACGATGGCAAATGTTTAAAATCCTATTATCTCCGATTCGATTTTACACGATAAAATCAAAATATATAAATCTCTCAATTCAAAATACAATTTTATATTTGATTTACACTTTGGTCAAATACAGGTATTTCTATAAACGTTTGTTGTAGATTATGCTTTTTTCTATTGATAACCTGGTTATTTCTGTCCATTCCACATAAAATACTCTGCGACAATTAAATATATAATATATCAATTGTGGGGTTGGGGTTGTTAGTGTTGAAGAGGTCACTACTATTCTCGGTAGGTATACAAAATAGGAATACGGTTTAAACATTTTAGTGAACTAAATATGCCTTACCCCCTTACTTAATACAGAACCAAAATTAGTTATCTTTTGATACAAGTAGGTTCTCACAGTTATGTATATGTGTATATTTTATTTATTAGAAAAAATGCAAAATCAGCAATGGAACAAAACACATTTAATTAGTATAAAACAATGACCATAAATATACACTTTTAAAATATTTTGCTGATCTTGGAAAGAAGTTAAACTCAAAATTAGGGTCAAAGATATAATTCACTCAAACCAGAAATGCTCATGCAGGTGCAAAAACTTCGAAATAGCATGTGAAACCGCAGGTAACTGCTAGATGTAATATAAATCTCAATATTTCAATTATGTTATTCTATAATGTTTAATACATAAAAAAACATGCGTGTATGTCTATTATTAAATATATTCAGTTCAGTACATAAGAGTAAAGAACTTTAATAAAGTGGTGACATGAAAAAATGCAAATACGAGCTGTATGCAGATTTATTGATGTTAATTATCATACAAACAAGGAGGCCTTAGCGTGTCACAGTTGTGGGTGAAGGGAACGAAGTGTTACGTGTTACGTACCATATGGTATGATATAACAATTTATTGCGCTACAAAACGGTAAAGATTGCAGTATGTTGCTGGAATACTAGGTGAGAATAATATTACAAAGAATATTTCATACGTCATGTAAACTGTCCATACGTGATCACAGTTCTGATGATGATTCGTTGGGTTAAAACTTAGGAGAAAAAGCACACAGTGCATGATCCTCTTTAAGTAGTTTTTGTAATGTTCCTGTCGTTATATCTACCAATAATTATAATACTAAAAACGTAAATATTTATAGTATTACAATTGGGGATATCTTATTAAAAAGTACATTCGGATTTATCGCAGTAATTGCAAATGGGAAAGATAAAATAAATGTTCCGGTACAGGCAAGAAATTTACTTACTTTAGATCGCATAGTAACCTCTATTCGGTTTAGCAAACAAGCTATTCATTGTTTAAAGTTTATTTTTGACGATGGAAGGTTTGTGAAGGAATCAGGATTTTTCCGGAAATTTTCCATCGTTCAGTTAAACAAAAAATCAGTAACACTACGTGTCGACATCTGCAATTTTATCTCTTCCTCAGGTAAACAACTAACCTAATACAAAATTAGAAACTAGGTAAAATAAAGAAATCATAGCAAAGCGTTGTGACACGTCTAAGTCAGGAATCACAACCACTATGTTGTGTGCACTAATAAAAAGCTATACACAACACTAATCGTTAAAACTGAACTGCAGAAAACAGGTCACAATTCGTTTTCATTCGTCTACCAAACCATCTACAACTAACCAGAGGCCCATAATAAATGGGAATCGTCACGGCAGAAACTAGGTGGCGGAAATAAAAAGGAATGGGGATAGAAATTTAACCCTACTATTATTATTATTATTATTATTGGTTCATGCCATACGAACTTCTTAAAACGATACTGTGACTCCGCATTGGTTTAATACAAATATCTGATCAGTTTGATACTTTTGGTTTTTATTACGAGTAGTTCAATTTTTAGAATTGGCAACTAAAGCGGCCTAATCTCGACTTATGGTTGACTGATTGGTTGATCTGCCAATTTAATGCATGTTGCCTCTCTTAATTTTCTTTTAAAGAAATGTGGTTCCCACTGTATTATGCTGGCTTCATTGCAATTCATATGATGGTCTTCGGACCAACGATGGTGTGCAATTTTCGACTTTTCTGTGAGACCCATTACCGTGGTTTCTTTGCATCATTTTATCCTTACGGTAATGGTCATTTAGCTCCTCTATTTATTACCTATTGCAACTACATTTTATACTGTAAACACAGATTTTGGAATCCTGTGTGCCCCATTTAAGTTTTGTTTTTACCAGACTTTGTTTATGTGTTTTAAACGAGGTTATAATATTGTACTTTGTACCTAATCTTCTAATTTTCTTCGACAATCCCGGCACATAAGGGATTGACATGAAAGCATATTTATCTCTATTCTGTTTTTTCGTTCTCAGAAGTGATACTTCTGGTTCGTTTGCACTTATTTATTACTAATTGAGAATATCCATTTCTTCTAAGATCCGATACAACTTTCTTACAAACAAACTATGTGCTCAATTCAGATCTATATTCATGTTTTGGTTTGTCTACTAAAAGATTTGGCCAATTGATGTTTATTTATCATACTTTTACGTGTTTTAGTTTGGCTGCTTCCATAAGATGTGCCTAGATAAGATCAATTCATCGTCTACTTACTGCTTCAGTTTGGCTGCCACAACATGTGTCTAGTTGCTTAATCTTCTTTACACGTGTTTCAGTTCTAAATTTACAATTGCATCTGGTTAAGATTGCTTCATCATTTGTAAACGTGCCTTAGTTTACCTGCCAAAACATGTTTCTGGTTGGTATCGGTTGATCCTCTTTTAACGTGTATGAAATAGGCTACCAGAATATGTGTCTGGTTGAGACAGCTTGATCATATTTAAACGTGTTTAAGTTCGGAGCTCAGGGAGCTCAACCCACTGTAACTGTCATTCTCTGAGGTAGACTAGAGCTATTGATTTACCCGTTTACCCCGAATATATCGCCATTTGTTTTTATTGATTTGCCTCCGCTTAACGTCTATGTGATGTTCTAGATGAAACGAACTCATTGGTTTTTGCTATACACAGTGAAGTGCAACTAAAAGATATACCAGCTAGAAGTGAATCTTTCTTCTAGGGTCGCAATTGTACTACTTGTGCTTGCAGGATACTTAGGTGCATAACGACTAGACTGCCAAAATCACTGCCTTAATAAAAGACAAGTAAATGACAGCCTAATGGTGCATCTAGACAACCATATGATATAGTTAAGTTAAGAGTTAGTTAAGTTAACTATAAGTTAAGATATAGTTAAATTAAACCAAAGCAATTATTACTGCAAAAATTAAAATATATTGGAATACAAGGGAACTCTTGGAGATGGTTCAAAAGTTATTTGTCCGATCGGTATCAAGTTTTTTCTGTTTTAGGCCATACAAGCGTTCCTCAAAAAATTGAGTATGGGGTTTTGCAAGGCAGTAATCTTGGACCCTTGCTTTTCTTAATTTTTATTAACAATCTAAGAAGATTGACTCTGTGTAAAGGACAGATATTTCTTTATGCGGACGACACCGCTTTGTTATTTGAGGGTGAAAGCTGGGAGGAAGTGAGGGATGTGGATGAGCGCGGTCGACTCACAGTTAATATAGCCAAAACTAAATGTATGCCAATCTCTATACGATCTGACGGCGATCCTTTTGTTTTTAAGCTACGGTTGCATACTTGTGGTGGCCAGGAATGGATGCGTTTTGTGTGAATGTATTGATAGGGTGAGTGACTATAAATACTTGGGTGTAGTTTTTGACAATCGTTTGAACTGGTGTAATCACGTAGCTTACATGCGGAATAAACTTCGTAAATTTATCTTTATATTTTGTAATCTGTAGAACAAAAAAAAAAGTAGAACACATTTTACTAAACGTAAATGTTGTGTTATACATTTTTTAACATATAACGATGGCAAATGTTTAAAATCCTATTATCTCCGATTCGATTTTACACGATAAAATCAAAATATATAAATCTCTCAATTCAAAATACAATTTTATATTTGATTTACACTTTGGTCAAATACAGGTATTTCTATAAACGTTTGTTGTAGATTATGCTTTTTTCTATTGATAACCTGGTTATTTCTGTCCATTCCACATAAAATACTCTGCGACAATTAAATATATAATATATCAATTGTGGGGTTGGGGTTGTTAGTGTTGAAGAGGTCACTACTATTCTCGGTAGGTATACAAAATAGGAATACGGTTTAAACATTTTAGTGAACTAAATATGCCTTACCCCCTTACTTAATACAGAACCAAAATTAGTTATCTTTTGATACAAGTAGGTTTCTCACAGTTATGTATATGTGTATATTTTATTTATTAGAAAAAATGCAAAATCAGCAATGGAACAAAACACATTTAATTAGTATAAAACAATGACCATAAATATACACTTTTAAAATATTTTTGCTGATCTTGGAAAGAAGTTAAAACTCAAAATTAGGGTCAAAGATATAATTCACTCAAACCAGAAATGCTCATGCAGGTGCAAAAACTTCGAAATAGCATGTGAAACCGCAGGTAACTGCTAGATGTAATATAAATCTCAATATTTCAATTATGTTATTCTATAATGTTTAATACATAAAAAAACATGCGTGTATGTCTATTATTAAATATATTCAGTTCAGTACATAAGAGTAAAGAACTTTAATAAAGTGGTGACATGAAAAAATGCAAATACGAGCTGTATGCAGATTTATTGATGTTAATTATCATACAAACAAGGAGGCCTTAGCGTGTCACAGTTGTGGGTGAAGGGAACGAAGTGTTACGTGTTACGTACCATATGGTATGATATAACAATTTATTGCGCTACAAAACGGTAAAGATTGCAGTATGTTGCTGGAATACTAGGTGAGAATAATATTACAAAGAATATTTCATACGTCATGTAAACTGTCCATACGTGATCACAGTTCTGATGATGATTCGTTGGGTTAAAACTTAGGAGAAAAAGCACACAGTGCATGATCCTCTTTAAGTAGTTTTTGTAATGTTCCTGTCGTTATATCTACCAATAATTATAATACTAAAACGTAAATATTTATAGTATTACAATTGGGGATATCTTATTAAAAAGTACATTCGGATTTATCGCAGTAATTGCAAATGGGAAAGATAAAATAAATGTTCCGGTACAGGCAAGAAATTTACTTACTTTAGATCGCATAGTAACCTCTATTCGGTTTAGCAAACAAGCTATTCATTGTTTAAAGTTTATTTTTGACGATGGAAGGTTTGTGAAGGAATCAGGATTTTTCCGGAAATTTTCCATCGTTCAGTTAAACAAAAAATCAGTAACACTACGTGTCGACATCTGCAATTTTATCTCTTCCTCAGGTAAACAACTAACCTAATACAAAATTAGAAACTAGGTAAAATAAAGAAATCATAGCAAAGCGTTGTGACACGTCTAAGTCAGGAATCACAACCACTATGTTGTGTGCACTAAAAAAAAGCTATACACAACACTAATCGTTAAAACTGAACTGCAGAAAACATGTCACAATTCGTTTTCATTCGTCTACCAAACCATCTACAACTAACCAGAGGCCCATAATAAATGGGAATCGTCACGGCAGAAACTAGGTGGCGGAAATAAAAAGGAATGGGGATAGAAATTTAACCCTACTATTATTATTATTATTATTGGTTCATGCCATACGAACTTCTTAAAACGATACTGTGACTCCCCATTGGTTTAATACAAATATCTGATCAGTTTGATACTTTTGGTTTTTATTACGAGTAGTTCAATTTTTAGAATTGGCAACTAAAGCGGCCTAATCTCGACTTATGGTTGACTGATTGTTTGATCTGCCAATTTAATGCATGTTGCCTCTCTTAATTTTCTTTTAAAGAAATGTGGTTCCCACTGTATTATGCTGGCTTCATTGCAATTCATATGATGGTCTTCGGACCAACGATGGTGCGCATTTTTCGACTTTTCTTTGAGACCCATTACCGTGGTTTCTTTGCATCATTTTATCCTTACGGTAATGGTCATTTAGCTCCTCTATTTATTACCTATTGCAACTACATTTTATACTGTAAACACAGATTTTGGAATCCTGTGTGCCCCATTTAAGTTTTGTTTTTACCAGACTTTGTTTATGTGTTTTAAACGCGGTTATAATATTGTACTTTGTACCTAATCATCTAATTTTCTCCGACAATCCCGGCACATAAGGAATTGGCATGAAAGCAAATTTATCACTATTCTGTTTTTCGTTCTCAGAAATGATTCTTATGGCTCGTTTGCACTTATTTATTACTAATTGAGAATATCCATTTCTTATAAGATCCGATACAACTTTCTTACAAACAAACTATGTGCTCAATTCAGATCTTTATTCATGTTTTGGTTTATCTACTAAAAGATTTGACCTAATGATGTTTATTTATCATACTTTTACGTGTTTTAGTTTGACTGCCACAACATGTGTCTAGCTGCTTAATCTTCTTTACACGTGTTTTAGTTCTAAATTCACCAAAAGCATCTGGTTAAGATTGCTTAATCATTTGTAAACGTGTCTTAGTTTACCTGCCACAACATATTTCTGGTTGGTATCGATTGATCCTCTTTTAACGTGTATGAAATAGGCTGCCAGAATATGTGTCTGGTTGAGATAGCTTGATCATATTTAAACGTGTTTAAGTTCGGAGCTTAGGCAGCTCAACCCACTGTAACTGTCATTCTCTGAGGTAGACTAGAGCTATCGATTTACCCGTTTACCCCAAATATATCTACATTTGTTTTTATTGATTTGCCTCCCCTGGACGTCTATTTGATTTCCTAGATAAAACTATCTCATTGGTTTTTGCTATACACAGTGTAGTGCAACTGAAAGATGTATCAGCTAGAAGTGAATCTTTCTTCTAGGGTCGCAATTTTACTACTTGTGCTTGCAGGATACTTAGGTGCATAACGACTAGACTGCCAAAATCACTGCCTTAATAATAGACAAGTAAATGACAGCCTAATGGTGCATCTAGACAACCATATGATATAGTATAGTTATGAAGATCACAGTATCTGAAACATTTTGTTGTGTCAGGTTTTGTTCACCCCTCTCACGTTTCAGAGTTAGGGGAATCAACCTGGAGTCAATATTATAAATACCAACTAATTTATTACTTTTACTCAACTACTTATATTCTTACCCATTGATATTAGGTACTGTCCATTATTTTACACAGAGGTAATAAACGTAACAGTTTATTTTGTGCTCATATGCAAAATGGTGCCTCACTAGTTAATGACTGACTTCAGGCACTGTAATGACTTACTAAGCACTGTGAGTAAATAAGTTAAATGTTGAGTCCATTTATTGTTCTCATCACTAAGCACGTATAAAACATAAACATTAAATTGCGAAACAGCATTTTCCACTGTCACAGCCCTAAGTGCCGTGTAACTAAATTAATTAGAGGGAGCATCGTAATTTGGAAGAAAGGGTCGCCTCTCCCTTGGTCACGTAGGGTAGGTTCCCCTTCGTAAACAAGGGCGAGGGCTGTGAGGAGGTTAGACGTGTGGTTATGGAACGGTTTTTTATCATAAAACACATACTATGTAATGTGCATAGTTGTTCTTGGTTAATTTTAATGTTCAACTAAATGCCAATATGTAATTGGAACGCCACGAGCTCACGGGTCACGCTGCGGGCCCAAATATTAGTGATAAATAGTGATATTTGCTGTACTGCACCGTCTATCATATAACCACAGGCTAATTTCATCCCACATAACTTCAAACCTTCATATTTACCATATTAATCCACATAGCACTCATATGAGTATATGGGTAATAATATTATTAGTAACATTGTCTAACATAATTTTCTGTTTTAGTGTTAAGGCTTAACATTTATTGATTTAATGTCTGCTAAAGTGTCTATTATTCATATTAGTCCATATAAGGTCCTCTTTGATCTAAATTTAAAATAATTTCAAATTTGAGCCCGTCGTCCCAAGGGATCCCCTTAGCGTTCTCGTCCGCATTCAATGATCTGTCTATAAGAGATGTGCCAACTTCCCAACAGTTCATCCAGCATGTCCATACAATTAAGAATGCTCAATAGGCAATGACAAATCAATTTAAGTTAAGTTAAAAAATCAAATCCAAGGGTCGAGACCATTTTTTACTCGAGCAATCTGTGCATCCTTTGGTTGCATGGATAATAAAATAGGCATAAATATCCAATGGGAAAAAATCATACAGTACAATAATTTTTGGAAGGCTCTAGAAACGTGATTATCCAACCAAAATATCTGTTTTTCATGCAACTCATAGTTGCTGAGCTGGTAAGCCGAAATTGGCAAGACGATTTAATGGCAAATGATCGTCTCAGTCTATTAGGTAATTCAAGTCTTGAAATAAATGGAGAGGAGTTTCACAGCTACTTTTTTTGAGGGCATACCATTTTTATGAATATATGGGCTCTAAACAGATACGTAGTAAAACAGAGCCATTTTTCATGCCAGATTTGTTTAATTGCAAGTTTCAAACCTCCAAATAGTAAACATTTAGGCTACATACGACGGAAGTTTTCCAGTTACCAATACTCACACAAAGACTATAGGTTTTGTGCTGATTTGTAATAAAATATGAGGACATAGGATGTTAACACAGTTAAAACTTTCCAAACTACTAAGATATTTTTTCATGGGAGCGGTCTGAAGTAAGAAACTGAATATTTATACCGCAATATACGTCATGTAAAATAAAGCTTAACCGAAAATAATGCATAATGTACATTCAAATTAAAATATGTTATTTTAATAGCCAAACATCATATTAAAAAACGAAATGTCCTATGAGTCTATAAAGAATATACATCATGATTATGCATAAGACTGTCAATGTGTAAACTCTCTCTACTCATAAAAAGCTATTATAAAAATTGATTTTAATTAACTTAAAATGTTTCCCTTAATTTCATAAGCGTCAAGGCAAACTTGAAAGATTTCAAATAAGTAAAAAGTAGTTAATAATAAATCCAAACTCTATTAACAATATAAACACACACACGCGCACACAGTGTTTTTGAACAATATCACGCGCGCGCACACACACACACACACACACACACACACACACACACACACACACACACACACATATATATCTCATATATATATATATATATATATATATATATATATATATATATATATATATATGAGATCCTTCTATAAAAACAGCATTTAAAATTTCACATGACAAATTAACTGTAAGTTTTTAGAATTCGCATGACTGGGCATGCGTTTGATATTTTCCATCAATCAAAGGACAAAATAATGGAAATACACAAGATACAAGTTTTAGTGTAATTTATATTAAAAGTAATCCACAATTATGAAAATGCTTTCATAAAAATGACAGCAGATTAAAACTAAATCACTTGGAGCAAGCTCATCAAATTATAATTAAGATTTAAAAAAATATTTGTTTCTAATTTAAAAAAATATTGTCAATAATTTAGAATTGATGCTCGATTTAATAATGTTTAAAGAAACAGTTTGTCGAGATACATGTATTATCAGAACAGTTAGTAAACAGGATTAGATTGTAATGTTAAAAGCGTTATACACAATGTTTACGTACTCTGTGGTGAAAGGTGTTGAGCTGAGATATTCCTAATTGACGCCCTGATACCTTAGCATAAACTAGAAACATGCGTGCATTAAGAATACGTATAAGTACTCGAATGTTAATATATCTAAAACTGATGTTACGTTTTGCATCTTTAGATTTATTTATACATCCTTTATATTAGTGTAATTACAAAAAAGTTCATTTATGTTTTTCTGTACGTAGGACAGCTCAACAATTAAAAGAGATATAAACTTAAAATTTACGTGCAACTTAATAAAGCGAGCTACATGACAACAATGTAGCGTATTCCAACTTAGACGCTGTGAAAACACAATAATACTTTGACACCGTGTCTAAACCGCAAATATTAAACGTAATACAATAATAATATTAAGACAGTTAAGTATGTTTAAATTAAATAGAGTTTAAATCTGTTAGGAGAAAACCCATTGATAAAACTAAAGGAGAAAATCCAATTATGGTCAGTAAACCAAAGCCAAGGTGAGTTGGCGCCCTGCCAACTGCACTGTCAACACACATATTGTGCTAACGGTGAGAAATGTGGAGTGCGCGATGTTGAAAATATGGTCCTCCAACACATGTTTGTGCCAAAAACTTGTTCATCTATTATTCTTATCAACGTTCATGCATTGTAGTACATTATAAAAAAGTTTTTAAACAGTAATTTGTGTTTTAAACATACCCAACCCACGTTCCTAATAATTATAAAGTGATAGTGTTAGCAGATTTACTATTTCCTTATAATTTGTCAATACATCATTCCAGAATGCACTTTTAGTACTTATCTTTACAATTGAAGTGGCGGGCACTTCGTTGTTAATTGCAGACTTTAACATACAGGTGTTTTAGAATATTAAACATTGAAATTAAGTACAATTATATACTTAATTATATAATATTATATATTATATTGATTAGTACAACTAACATATATTATTATATTCTGCATTACAGTTTAAAAAAGCCAAACACGAAGTTTCCCCAGTAAAGAGTCACGAAAAATATTTTTAAATGTTTCCATAATTGTTATACATACAAGACTTTCCTTAAAGGTTTTTGTATGAAAAAAACAGATAAAAATAAAAATATTGCAAAATGGTTTAATTTTTAATAAAATAGTAAGCACTAGCGGTTGAGAAAATGTAACATTTCAAATGCTTAACCCAGATTTATATATTTTCAGAATCAGTATCTTGTGCTAACTTCACTAAACTTTACAATTTAAATCTCTAAACATATGAAAAATCGTAACCATTTAATATTATGCACTTTAATTTAATTTCTGGTTGTAAATGTTTGAATTCAAATATGACTGCAAAAAGTTTATTTCTAGTCGTTTGAAAATCTGTAGCGTAATAATTAATAAGCTGGATTAATTTCGCTTGTTTATGAATTGACAATTATTTTTATATCACTTTATTTTACATGAAAAACATATTGGTGGTTGCCACTTAAAACCCTACTCCTGTAAAAGAGTGATTTACTGAAAAATGACTGCGACGTCGAGTCAAACGCCGAGGTGGTATGAAATATTGATTCCTTTGTGATTTAAAACAAAAGAAGCGTCAGAGCTTTATAAAGAGCTGTTATGTATATTCGATTACCATTTCCTCTTTGTTGTTTCATAAACAACGAAAATCTGTTAATTGTACTAGAGAATAAAATAAAGGGGTTAAAATAAAGGGCCATTTACCATTCAAGCAAGTTCTAAAGAAACAATTTTCTAAGTTGCTCGAACATTAAAATAACAAACAATAAAGACTGATTTTAATTTGTCTATATATATTTCGGAGTTCTCCAGTTTCAAGACTGCCAAACCAATCGTACTGTAAATGAGCAGATGGCTACCTTTTTTGGGGTTTTTAGCATGCCGTTGGAGTTTAGAAACCTGTAATTAAAACCAGATCCTAAGATCAGATTGATACCACGTAAGCTCATACCAAGTATGATACAATTTTACATAAAAACATTCTTGATTGTTACAACTTTAGAAAACGGTAGGTTTACTTCCTTAAAAAGCCTAACATTGAAAGGGTAAAACACAATTCGTAGTATCAATAATCACATTTTTACATACCAGTGCTGAAAATATTTACAATTATAAAGCTGGATAACTACGTTTATAGTGTTCTTTGTGCTCATGAAATATATTTAAAACAAGTAGTAACAGATTTTACATTAATAGCCTATATTGATAACCTAACTAAGTATTTTTTTCTCTGGAATAATGCTGATAAGTCAATACAGCTCAGAACTATAACATTAGAGCAGTTTTTAAATATAAAATGTAATTATGATAGTACACAGGTCTATTATTTTCAAGTTAAAAGGTCGCGTGTCCCAAAGATGACATTAGCAAAATGATTTCACACCATAATAAGAATGTTTGTATGGAGTTGGTGGGTAAAAAAGATAAAAATTACTTTCAGTGAGTCAATAATAATTAAAATTAGGCAATAATATGTTTCCGTTTTAAATTATAGGTTACTAGGCGCATATATATTCTTCAGAGTGCAAAACAGAGCAGTTGAGCTAAAACGACATCAAAGCTGTCATTTGCAAACGAAACCTCGCCCGCAGTTTTGTTTAGTCATCTCAAAATATACCAGATTTAGTATTTATGTTGTTCCTGGGTTAATGCTGGCAGGGTAAAACCACGTTCACCGATATTTATTAACAGCAACCTTTGTTTGAGTTTGCGGCTGATAGTGTACAGACATTAAGTGATTTGTTTCAGTCCTATTTTAGTTAGGATCCTTCTGAGTAATTTATATGGAATATTTTGCTGATAAGAACTGAAAGCCTAAGTTTTTAATTTGATTGGTGTAACGAATTGATTTATATTTTTATAATGTGCAGTGGCATTGATTACGGAATTCTCATAATTATGTGACTAGTTTATTTTTAAAGCAGAACTATTTATAATAGTAACATTCATCCCAGCTATTTCACTTTTTATCTCTTCTGAGTAATTACTCAGAATATAAATTTATACGGAATATTTTGCTGATAAGGACTGGAAACCTTAGTTTTAAAAGTGATTGGTGTAACGAATTTGTTTATATTTTGTAATGTGCAGTGGCATGGCTTATGGAATTCTGATAATTGTGTGTGTTGTTTATTTTAAAAGCAGAACTAGCGGACTTATTAGTAACATTCATCCCAGCTATTTCAATTTGTATCTCTTTATATTAAGAAAACCTGAAGATTCTTATTAAAAAACGTTCATATTTTAGTGCCTTCATAAATGAGGTTGCTATATGGTACAAGTTTATATAGAAAATGACAACTACACTTCATTATAAATATTGCGTATTTGAAAATAAATAATACACACAAATAACTGAGTTCCATATGCAATGCCACTGCATATTTTAAAATATAAATAAAACTTTTACACCAATCACTTTTAAAACTAAGGCTTTAAGTTCTTATCAGTAAATATTTCATATAAATTGTCTATTATCCATTTTACACTTGACTGTTAAGGTAAAGGAACCAAACTAAAATAGGAATGACAATAATTCGCTTTATTTATGCACTCTCCCTCGCAAACTCAAACAAAGGTTGCTGTCAATAAATATCGGTGTACGTGGTTTTTACCCTGCCAGCATTAACCCAGGGACAGCATACACACTAAATCCTGTCATATGTTCAAATAACTAAACAAAACTGCGAGCGTGGTATTGTGTTTGCAAATGAAAGCTTTGATATCAATATAGCACGATTGCACTCTTTTTGCATTGAAGTCTAGTGGACATACATTTAGATAAATAGTAACGGCAAGATAAAGGGAGAGATGGACATAAAATGTAAAACTAAAAAAAAAACATATTAGCAGTATATTGTTGTTTATTTTACGATATATATATATATATATATATATATATATATATATATATATATATATATATTACTCAGATAAGATAAGAGATGCAGTGTTAGGACTTCTAGTGCAAAAGCAGTGACGTTTTCTAATGAATGTCACAGATTCTGAAGATGTAAGTAAAGTAATGGTTCCTGCCAATCCCGACATCGGAAAGAAACTCGATCCCGCAAGGATCCCCTAATAATTTAATACGTGCAATACAACTGGATTATGATACCAATCAATAGCAGTTTTATGCAATTTATAATATATGAAACATTCAACGCTTATTTGATGATTCTTCGTTCAGCTAATTGTAAAACTAATCGTCAGTGAATTTGAGGAATTGCTCGCTTTAGCCTAGCAACGTTTTACTACAGTTAGTACGCACTGTAGGACTGGGAGATTAGCTTTCAATTATTTGGACTTGAGTGGGAAGATTTTGAAATATATGAGTGTATCGGCTGCAACATAGTCAATTACAGAATAACATCTGCAGCGAAGCTCTGCCATGAACGTTGAAACCATTGCTAACGCCGCGAACGCCGAAACTAATTCAAAAATAACTATTACAAAGAAATAGTGAATTTAGAAAAGGACCGCTGCTCCTTAGTACAGTAACTGACAGTAATATTCTAGGCTTTATGGAATAGAACTTAACGTTACAAATTGATTATCGGTCATCTCGAGGCCCCGTACTAACCATTATAATCAGATAGTTTCCGTGCCTCACCATTTAGAAGTGTAATATACAAATTTCAATCAGAAGATCAATTATTCATGTATGTGCTTAATTTTCACATTACTAATGAAACAATAACTAACTGTCCATGTTGGTTAGTTAGTATAATATTATCACTTTCATACATATATAAACTTCTTAAAATTTAAATTGTATAAGAAAGTAACGGTTGTAAGCATATAAATTTCTTTTTAATAACAATAACTTGATTAATTACAATTAATCCAAAATTATGTTATAAGACTCATTTAGTTATAATTGTTCAAATATATACTTCCATAAACTTAAGCAGGGATACCTTTAAACCTGATGATTTATTTAAAAAAAAGTATTACTGTATATGTAATTATAAATTATGCTTTAAATTCCTTTCAAATTATAAGAAAAGTGTTAATTTTATAAAATAAACAATTTGCCCAAATAGGAATTATTTACATTTTAGAACGAGTATTGGTTAAGACTAGCTAACGAACTTATTCAAGCTGTATGCAAATATTCCCTCCTTACAAAGTTTAGTCAGAATATATAAAGAGCTACGGTAATTATCATGTTTAAATGTATTCAAGCAATTTTTACACTACTTCATAATTGTATGCAACAAATGGCTTCTCAAAAAATCTCACAAATTGTTTTATTGTAATTATACTTTTGTACTACTGCAAAGAAGACAAGATATTGTCATGATTAAAACTAGTGACATGATACTCTCCTGTTATACACGGTCCATGTTATGTCACAGTCCTTTCATAATGAGTCATTTGTGGCGTCAATTAACAGCTGATGTATCGAGCATCTCATTATCGCTGACTTACTGCCAACCGTCCAAAATGTCAGTTAGGTTACCTTATTACATATTAGGATTATGTGTTGGATAAATCATTGTTTATTTAAGCAATTTTTATTCGTCTTAGTTAAAAAATCAGTTTTATACCGTAATTACTAATTTCAGGTATACATATATAATAATAAATGTTTTAGGTATATTCAGTGGTAGGTTATGTAGCAGGTTTCATAATTTGGGTTTATATCAATAATAACAGTTTTCTATTCATAATTATATAAGAGTTTTAAAATAAAATATAAGAAATTTGAGGATACAATATGCAGGAAAAACAAAATGATATAGATATATGAACAAATGATTGACATAAAAATTACAACTCAAAAAATGTTTGGATTATTTACTATCAAACTATACCAAGTTTATTAGCAATGTCGATAAACCGATTGTAAATATAATGAAAATTATTATAAATATTGTAATATAGTTGCGATACCTAATGAATACCTACAAATATTTAAGTTATTAAACTTAAACTTTTTATTAAACTTTTGAAAATTAACTTAAAGCGTACTTATTATAGATATTTCATGTCATACTTAAGTATTTTTTTAAGTTATTAAGTTGAAATATAGAATATATAAAAACTCACTAGGTATAAAAAAACGGTAAAAAATATTACAAGATTCCGAGATTATATTATATTATACGATTTTAAGGACCTTTGATAATTTTTTATCGTAATATGTCGAAGAAATATAAAATTAAGTTTCATGAAATGGCATATATCTCCTTTAGTAGGTGTAAAGAAGCTTAATTCGTTAGCTTATGAATGGTAAATAGTGAATACAAATGACAGAATAAGTTGTAGTCCAAAAATCATGGATATACCTGAGAAGTCAGAGCAGTCAGAAAATACACAAACTTGCACTGCTCAATACCATGCTGCACATACTAGAGAATGTGAGTGATTGTAAAACATTGCTATCCCAATATCCCATGCAATAGCAGCAAGCAGTCTGAAAATTGCAAGAATAGCAGTGTTTGGCAATGAGGCCTCATATTTTTTATATCGATTATTTATTTTAGCGTATATTAAAAAGTTCAAAAATTTTGAAATGTCAAAAAGAACTGATAACATACTATGATCGTGTTAACTAGATCTGAAATGAAGGAAGAGTCTTCCATCCCTTTCACATGAAATATTATGATAACAATGTATAATATTTGAAATAAAAACAGGCTGAAATAAATGTTTCTCCTGTAATTCGTTTTTTGTTTTCCTTCTGACATAGTTAAAGTAATTTGCGTCATTTATAGTATTTCGTAAATAAAAAACATAAAAGTTAGTTTTAAAACTTGATCCCAGTTTTAATTAATAACAATCGGAAATAACTAGAACAAACATGACCATGAAAATAAAATACAATATTAAATAATATGTTTACTGTTCGTGTTTCTCAGCAACGAAACCAATAATACAGCCACGTGCTGCGCTTTTTAGATTGCTTTTATTTAAGTGTTACAGAATACTTAATGCACTGTTATCACATTTTATAATAACTATCATTTAATTAGATATGATATAAGTGGTAGGCATAGTTTCTTTATACTTTTTCTAGGTTGTTATCCATATGGTATTAAACCTCAAGAAGAAACGGGCTGTTCTTTATTAATACAATAATATCGATATTAGTATTGTTTGTTACACAGTTATTATACTGTTTTAGTACTGCAATTGTGTTAGGGTCAAGTTACTAATGTTTTCAACTCAATATTATATAGTCAAACAAAAGATAACATGAAAACAACAATACAGAACTTGGCATATATATGTCTAAGACATTTGTCAAGACGCACTTGTACTACCTTTGGTTTTATTAGATGCACAGGAGACACATTAGTCATACGTATTGTTAAGGTCCGGAGTATTATACGAAATAGTTCTAAGGTCCGACGCTAGAGTCGCTACGATACAAATACTTACTACCTGAGCCGCTCATTCCACACAGAGGTCAGTCCGCGCGCTCACTTTTTCCGTGCCTAAAATTATAGCTTTGAATGTGTTGTCCGTTGTGTCACGAATACCATCAAAGGTACTACGTACTGCAGCGTAATAATTTGTCACTGAACCCAATATCATATCGTTTGAAGCTGCATTTGAACATTGTTTGGACTATTAAATAGGAAGAGACACAAAACCTAGTTCCAATTAATAACAATATTGAAGTTATATAATTGTATGAGTTAGTTTATTATATCCATGTATATAAAAATTATTCAACACATTCACTGCTGTGTGATACCATTCTGTTATCACTGTAATTAATTAACCACCAACTATTCCAAGCGTAGTATCAGAACTGGAAATAACGGCACAGTTATTTGTATTCCTCTGCTGTAATCTTCAGTTTGACTCTATACTTCATGTCTGTATACTTATCAATATATATATATATATATATATATATATATATATATATAAAACCCTACTCAGTATCAAATTTTGACATAGAAGTGCTGAAAAGATTGAAATTAATAAAGCAAGATAACTACGTTTTTTGTACTCATGAAAAATATTTAAAATAAATGGTAACAGATTTTACATTAACATGATGGTAACCTAACTGAGGATTTTTTCTGCGGCTAAGTAATACTGATTTCATGAATCATTACAGCTTTATATAGCATTGGATCAGGTTTAAATATATAATGGAATTATGATATTACAAAGACGTGTTATTTTAAAGATAAAAGGTCGCGTGTCCCAAAGATGGCATTAGCAATATGATTTCACACCATAATAAGAATGTTTATATCGATATGTTTGGTGAAAAAGAAACACAATTACTTTCAGTGAGTCAATAATAATTAAAATTATGCAACAACGTGTTTCCGTTTAAAATTAGGCGCACATATGTATACACACGTGTGTGTGTGTGTGTGTGTGTGTGTGTGTGTGTGTGTGTATGTGTGTGTGTGTGTGTGTGTGTGTGTGTGTGTGTGTGTGTGTGTGTGTGTGACATAAACGGATTCTGTGAGGACAGTGTCTGCACTTTGAGTGTCCTTTCCTTCCTTCTCTAACTAACCTATTTCATAATTGAAACAACAACAACATAGAGTGCAATCCCTATTTAAGGTTTTCCACTGTAACCCTTTATCTCGCCGAATAATTATATATCCCAATGTATTTCCACTAGTCTTTAGTGTGCAAACAGAGCAGTTGTGCTAAATCGACATCTAAGATGTCATTTACACACGAATCCACGTCCGCAGTTTTGTTTAGTCATCTCAAAATATACCATATTTTGTATTTATGTTTTTCCTGCGTTAATGCTGGCAGGTTAAAACCACGTTCACCGATATTTATTGACAACAGGCTTTGTTTGAGTTTGCGGCTGATAGTGCAAACATTAAGTGACTTATTTCCAGTCCTATTTTAGTTAGGATCCTTCTGAGTAATTTATATGGAATATTTTGCTGATAAGAACTGAAAGCCTAAGTTTTTAATTTGATTAGTGTAACGAATTGATTTATATTTTATAATGTGCAGTGGCATTGATTACGGAATTCTCATAATTATGTGATTAGTTTATTTTTAAATCAGACTTATTTATAATAGTAACATTCATCCCAGCTATTTCACTTTGTATGCTTTATGTTAAAATGATTATAAATCAAGCCTTCGAAATTTAATAAATTTACAAAACTGAAGTTACTGAGATTAAAAAATGTTATATTCTGTGCCTTTATATATGAGGATGCTACATGGTACATAAACTGAGAAAACAGAACATTTACTATCGGCACATGCAATAAAGTATAGAAGTGCTTAAGATAAAGGTAATAAAGAATATGTAAGTGACTAAATCCATCAGAGTAATAACATTTCTCTATTTATTTTGACAATTTAATGCTATTTGTTTGCAAGTTAGCGAGCATTGTTTCATCCAGTCTATACAATATATCTCAACAACTGAACTATAACTAATAATTTACAGGCGCTATTAACAAAAAGCAACCTTGAAACGTGTTTTACGTAATATATATCTAATATTATAACTTGTAATAACACACAAAATTAATCACTGTTTAAGTTAAATATTTATTTAATCATAGTCAAATGTAAAAGAAAAAAAGTTAATTGTATACTTCAAAGCGTTGATATTACTGAAGAAAGGACACCCGAAGTGTAGAAACTTTCCTCACAGAATCCGTTTATGTCACACAAGGGTGTGTATCTTATACGGTTTCCAACCGTTTATTACATTCATGCCTATTCCAAGCAGAATGTTCTTCTCTGTAGTGACAGAGGAATTTTATTTTATATTATTTCACTAAAAAGGACATTGCTAAATGTCTTTGAAAACTTCAGAGGTCTTCATGACACTTCAATCCCGTTTTAGTTATTTATTATTATAAAGTTTACAACTGCCTTCTTAATTAAACATTTGCTTAGTATTTTTAGTACAAGAACGTGAAGAATCTGCAATATTTTTACGTAGATTTAATTAAATTGTAAACTTTTATTATATCAGAAGTTTAATATAAAACACAATACAGTACAAATTATATGAGATTGTCAAAAATATTATCTATAATTTTACAATATATTAAATGTACATGTTATCAGTTCCTTTTAGTACATTGTCTGGTATCTGACGCTGTCACAGACTTGATCCCTGGAATCTGGACTCACGTTTGACTGAAGGGATCCAATGAAAGTCTGTGAAGAAAAAGCTACAAAGAGATCTTTACATTGTTTCACATCAGAAATAATTAGGCACCTGATTAGACAACGAAACATCTACCTTACCTTTTTTATATATGTCTATGAGGTTGAAACTATGTAAATATCAATTTTGAGCTTCTTTGTCGCTGAATTTCTTTGCATATCTTCAGACGAACTTGACTCTGGATTCCAGTAGTCAAGTCTGAGACAGCGTCAGATACCAGAAGCCACAATGTAAAGAAGGTGAACTGGAACTTAACTCAACATTCATATCGAAGCATTCCTTCCTACCATTGCTAATTATATAAAGCTTTCCCTTTATAGAGATAAACATTAATATAACAAACATATTAATTTGGTTAAATTACCATTGAACACCATACAATGTTTGTGAGTAATGTGTTTTCGTTCTATTGAAAACGTGTATTTAATTTAAAGATCTTACCACTTTGCTATGAAAGTGAAGCCTACTGAGGCACTACGGAGTCAGCATGTGTAAATAATTACTGCTTTCTTTTATCTTCTTATATTAAATTTGTTTCTAACTATCTGGCCTCCTCTTAAAATTATACCACTTACCTCAAAGAGAGAGGCCAAATCCATCTTTTGCTGCACTTTAATTAATTTGAAGTAACTAATTAATTTGTTTGTATCAATTGATTCATACAAAAAAGCTCCAAAGATACTTCACAAACTTCACAAAATTTCCAATGTCATAAAAGGCGAGCAGAAATAAACGATATCTCATTATAAGTTTAATTCTTACTTACGCTCAACAATAATATGAGTAAAAAATTATAACTATTATGCTACCGGTACGATAAAATGTTTTGCTTAAAATATTATAATTAAATAGGCTGATCAGTGTAGGGGCAGCACTAAAGTACTGAGGTATACTACCTTAATTATAAAAACAGTGTAAACTGTTTTTTCTGATATATGATTAATTTATTGAATTAATGAAATATATATCCAGATATCCAGTAGATAACTTATAAGAAATTTATTTTTTCCACTGCACTATCACGAAAAAAGTCGCGTTAAACAAAAAAAAAAAAAAAATACAATAAGCTGACTTGCAAATAATTTTTATTAGATTATTGCAAAACAATAGTGAAATTTGAATACTCATAATATATAAACACTACCATACTTTGCTGCACGTGCCGTTCGTAAAAGTTGACATTTTCTAATTTAAATTTGTACCATATAGCAACCTCAAATATGAAGGCACTAAGATATAAACGTTTTATAAATCAGAATCTTCTGGTATTTAAAATATAAGAAATAAAAATTTAAATAGCTGGAATGAATGTTCCTATTCTAAATAGTGCTGTTTTGAATATAAACAATACACACAATCAACTGAGTTCAATATGGAATGCCACTGCATATTTTACAATATAAATCAAATTTTTACACCAATCACATTAAAAACTAAGGCTTTAAGTTCGTATCAGTCAAATATTTCATATAAATTGTCTATTATCCATTTACACTAGACTGTTAAAGTAAATGATCCAAACTAAAATAGGACTGACAATAATTCGCTTTATTTCTTGCAAACTCAAACAGAGGCTGCTGTCAATAAATATCGGTGAACGTGGTTTTACCCTGCCAGCATTAACCCAGGGACAGCATACACACTAAATCCTGTCACATGTTCAAATAACTAAACAAAACTGCGAGCGTCATTGTGTTTGCAAATGACAGCTTTGATGTCAATATAGCACGATTGCACTCTTTTTGCATTGAAGTCTAGTGGACATACATATAGATAAATAATAACGGAGATAATGGGAGATATGGATATAAAATGTACAACTAAAAAAAATATTAGCCGTATATTTTGTTTATTTTACAATATAGATTAGTCAGATAAGATGTCCTAAACGTAGGATAAAGATTAGATTTATAACAAAGAAAGAAATTGCAACCACCTCAAACCGCATACAGTAAACCTACAATAACGTCAACTTTTGTAAGGAACAAGAAGTGTAAAAATTGGAGATCTCGGGTTCGAACCACAAAATTGCTTAATGTAAACCAATGCAATATGATAGTTACTTTAATCTATGCTTAGGAGTAACATCTTAGTGAAGTTTATTGCAGAAACGTTTTACTGTTTCAAAATATCAGCCCAAAGATTACCAAAATTGAGAAATCGGTAAATTAATAATTTCCAATAATTACCATTTTAAATTATGTCACAAGACCATAACTATTAAAATATTTCTACCCTTAAAATATTCATATTAACATAAAGTACAAAAGGTCATAAGTCTAAGGTTTAAAATAAAGACTCCATCATTTTCTACCTCATTTTACGTCTTTGAAATAAATATCTTTGCCTTTTAATAAATTTATTTTACAGTTTTTGAATGAGATTTTCAAGTAAAAAGGCCACTTTTAAGGGAAAATGTAACTTACTGTATAAAAATAATACTATAGCTTACATTAATTAATATTTTATAATATAGCTGTATGGCACATGGCACGTAAGCTTAATAGGTTTGTAAAAAGTAATCTTGTTAAAAATATCTGTAAAAATATTTTGTTGGAATGTATTCAATCGTAAACTGTCATTTCAAAATATTGGAATAACTAGTTTCAAACCATGACGTTACTTATGTGAAGTTAACTATGTTCGTATATATTAGATATGAGGTGAAGGAAAGAGGATGTTTTCGTACATTTGCCATTGTTCAGTGATACAAAAAATAGATATGAGGATTACCCAATTCAGTAGTTTATTTTCAGTAATGAATGTATTAGTGCATGTGTATATGAACCCAAGATATTACATACAGAGTGCAGTAGGACTTTCAGTGCAAAAGCAGTGACGTTTTCTAATGAATGTCACAGAGTAAAGTAATGGTTCCTGCCAATCCCGACACCGGAAAGAAACTCGATCCCGCAAAGATCCCCTAATAATTAATACGTGGAATACAACTGGATTATGATACCAATCAAACGCAGTTTTATGCAATTTATTATATATGAAACATTCCATGCTTATTTGATGATTCCTCGTTCAGCTAATTGTAAAACTAATCGTCAGTGAATTTGAGGAATCGCTCGCTTTATCCAAGCAACGTTTACTGAAAGTACACTCTGTAGGAATGGGAAATTCTCTTTCAGTTATTTGGACTTGAGTGGGAAGATTTGAAAATATATAAGTGTATGGGCTGTAACATAGTCAAATACAGAATAAAATCTGCAGCAAAACTCTGCCGTGAACGTTGTACCCTTGCTAACGCTGCGAACGCCGAAGCTTATTCGAACAAAGAAAAAACAATTACAAAGAAATGATGACTTTAGAAAAGGACCACTGCTCCTTAGTACAGTAACTGACAGTAATATTCTAGGCTATATGGAATAGAACTTAACGTTACTAATGCTTATCGGTCATCTCGAGGCTCCATACTAACCATTTTAAACAGATAGTTTCCGAGCCTCACCATTTATAAGTGTAATATACAAATTTCAATCAGAAGATCAATTATTCATGTATGTGCTTAATTATATCATCACTAATGAGACAATAACTAACTGTCCATGTTGGTAAGTTAATATAACCGTACCACTTTCATACATTTGTAGACTTCTTAATATTTAAATCGTATAAGAAAGTAACGGTTGTAAGCATATAAATTACTTTTTAACAACGATAACTTGTTTTAGTTACAATTAATCCAAAATTATGTTTTAAGACTCATTTATTTATAATGGTTCTAATATATACTTCCATAATTTTAAACAGTGACACCTTTAAACCTGAAGACTTATTAAAATATAAGTGTTATAAGTAATTATAAATTATCCTTGAAATTCTTTTGAAATTATAAGAAAAGTGCTAGTTTTATAAAATAAACAATTTGCGCAAATAGGAATTATTTACATTTTGAAACGAGTTATTTGTTAAGACTAACTAACGAACTTATTCAAGCTATATGCAAATATTCCCTCCTTACAAAGTTTAGTCAGAATATATAAAGAGCTACAGTAGTTATCATGTTTTAATGTATTCAAGCAATTTTTACACTACTTCATAATTGTACACCCATTATCTAGAAACGTTATGAGATATCAAGAAATGCGTAAGGAGAAAGGCAAAAATATATGCCTTATACCAAGTTTTGTCAAGATATGTTCAAATTTACGGCAGTTGTCGTGTTCAACAGACCGTGTTATATTGCACGGAGTTAGCACATCCATTCACCATACTGTATGTATTATTATATAAATATTCTAGCTATTATAGTTTTATATTTCGGAGAATATGATCGGAGAAAATTTTATCTCCCGGAAAATCCGTAATGGAGGGCGACTGCAATAGGAAGTTTTGATAATTGGTTTGAAAGTATGGTTGGAATCCTGGCACTAGACATCCTTAAGTTTCATAAAGTATAACACTCGTAATTAACTATGTGCCTTGTTTTATAATGCGGATGATTTCTTTACTTAGAAATTAGAATTTACCGACTTCTTACTGTCTATATACATGGGTGGATGGCCTGATGTGATAAAATCCCATTCCAACACCAGCAAGGAGTATGAAAATTATAAGAATAACTTAAACGTATAGTGTACTTAATTATTTCTAACATTCCCGTTCAATAATTTGTTTCATATAAATCACATAACTGTATGTCGTGTTTATATAACTGAATAATAAGCGTTAATTTCATTTAATGTTCAATTAACTATTCTTTAATACCCTCCTTGAATATTATTATAACTTCAATGATATGCACATTGATTCAACAAATAGCTTCTCAAAAAATCTCACAAATTGTTTTATGACTGTAATTGTACTTTTGTACTACTGCAATGAAGACAAGATCTTGTCATGATTGAAACTACTGACATGATACTCTACTGTTACAAATGGTCCATGTTATGTCACAGTCCTTTCATAATGAGTCATTTGTAGCGTTAATTAACAGCTGATATATCGAGCTGCTCATTATCACTGACTGGCTACCAACCGTCCAAAATGTCGGTTATGTTACCTTATTACACATAATGTGCTGGATAAATCATTAGTTATTTAAATTTGTTATTCGTCTTAAAGAAACAGTTTTATAAACTAGTTAATTACTAATTTCATGTGTACATATATAATAATAAATGTTTTAGGTTTATTCAGTGGTAGATTATGTAGCAGGTTTCATAATTTTAGTTTATATAAATAATAACTAATAGTTTTCTAGTCGTATTTCATATAAGAGTTTTAAAATAAAAAATAAGGAATTTGAGGATACAATATGCAGAAAAACTAAATTATACTAAAAATATATGAACAAATTATTGACATAAAATTAAAACTCGAACAATTTTTGGATATGTTTACTATCAAACTATACCAAGGTTATTACCAATTTCGATTAACCAATTGTAAAAATAAGGAAAATTATTATACATATTGTAATATAGTTACTATACCTAAGGAATACCTACATATACGGTAAAAATATTTAGGTAATTAAACTTTAAAACAAATGAAGTTCAAATTTGCAATATTGAATATTAACTTCAAGCGTATTTATTACAGTTAATTAAGGTCTTACTTAAATATTTTTTTATGTTATTAAGTTGGAATATAGAATATATAAATTCACTAGGTATAAACGGTAAAATCATACTACAAGATTCCGAGATTATATTATATTATACGATTTTAAGGACTTTTGAAAAATTTTGTATCGTAACATGTCACAAAAATATAAAATTTAGTTTCATGAAATGGCATATATCTACTTTAATAGGTGTAAAGAAGCTTAATACGTTAGCTTAAGAATGGTAAATAGTGAATACAAATGACAAAATAAGTCGCAGTCCAAAAGTCATGGATATACCTGAGAAGTCAGAGCAGTCAGAAGATACACAAACTTGCACTGCTCAATACCATGCTGCACATACTAGAGAAGGCGAGATACTTTAAAAACATTAATATCACAATATCCCATGCAATAACAGCACGCGGTCTGCAAAATATAAGAATAGCGGTGTTTGGCAATGAGGCACGTTTAGCCTTACATTCCTTATCTATTATTTATAGTGTGTATTAGAAATTTCACACAAGGGTCAAGGTTGAAATTTCAAAAAGAACTGATCACACATTATGATCTTGTTAACTAGATCGGAAATGAAGGAAGAGTCTTTTTTCTATCCCTTTCACATGTAATATTATGATAACAATGAATAATATTTCAAATAAAAATCAGCTCAAATAAATATTTCTCCTTTAATTAATTATTTTGTCTTCCTTCTTACATAGTTAAAGTAATTTGCATCATTTATAGTATTTCGTAAATGAGAAACATAAAAGTTAGTTTTAAAACTTGATCCCAGTTTTAATTAATAACAATCGAAAATAACTAGAACAAACATGACCATTAAAATAAAAACAATATAAATAATATGTTTTCTGTTCGTGTTTTCCAGCGACGAAACCAATAATACAGCCACGTGCTTCGCTTGTTACATTGCTTTTATATAAGTGTTAGAGTATACTTACTGCTCTGTTCTCACATTTTATAATAACTATAATTTAATTAGATATGATAAGTGGTAGTGATAGGTTCTTTATACTTTTCCTAGGTTGTTATCCATATGGTATTAAACCTCAAGAAGAAACCAGCTGTTCTTTATTAATACAATAATATCGATATTAGTATTGTTTATTACACAGTTATTATACTGTTTTAGAACTGCAACGGTGTTAGTGTCAAGTTAATAATGTTTTCCACTCAATATTAAATAGTAAATCGAGAGAATATAGTCTTACAACAATAAAGAAATTGGCCTATATATGTCTAAGACACTAAGCACTTGTAATACCTTTGGTTTTATTTGATACACAGGAGACAAATTAGTCATACGCATTGCTGAGGTCCGGAGTATTATATGAAATAGTTCTGAGGTCCGACGCTAGAGTCACTACGATACAAATACTTACCGCTCATTCCACACAGAGGTCAGTCTGCGCGGTCACTTTTTCCGTGCCTAAAATTATTGCATTGAATGTGTTTTCCATTGTGTCACGAATACCATAAAAGGTACTACGTACTGAAGCATAATAATTTGTCATTGAACACCTTATATCATATAATTTAAAGCTGCATTTCAACATTGTTTGAACTATTAAATGGGAAGAAAAACAAAACCTAGTTCCAATTAATAACAGTATTAAAGTTATATAATGGCATAAGTTAGTTTATCATATCCATGTATATACAATTATTCAACACGTTCACTGCTGTGTGTTACCATTCTGTTATCACTGTAATTAATAACCCAACTATTCCAAGCGCAGTATCAGAACTGGAAATAACGGCACAGTTATTTGTAATCCTCTGCTGTAATCATTAGTTTGACTCTATACTTCATGTCTGTATATTTATCAATAAATACCCCTAAGGAAATACTAGTAATTATACGTTTATCTGTTAGTACGTTTAAATATTTTATATGCATGTACCCAAGGTGAATTATTTTAGAATTGCTATTTAAAAACAAGATTTATACGTACAGGTAGCTTTTCATGCCCAGACAAGGCTTAATTAAAGTAATAGTGTAGCAAATAAATATATAGGGGCATAATGAGGATGCAATAGAAAAAGTTGTTATATCAAGTGTAGTTGGGAAAATTTTCAGATTATAATATGTTGTTTAAGAGACTATATAAAATATTAATAATAATGACGTCAATTATATATGAAGAGCGAAATCGTCTGTTATGATCAGAATACAAATTGACTTAGTTCTTAAACTTTTAACAGTCTATATTTGGTGAAACACATTACGGTACATTGCGTGCTCTCATTGAAAACACTAACCAGCAAAATCAATCAATTTCGTAATTTTTATTTTGTTATGCGACGAATTTTCAGTTTATTCTCTTTTTATCTGATATTTAATACAATCATATACTTCACTCCTTAAATTTGGAGACATAGTTCTAATCTAATGAGACAAAAACGCCAATTGTCAAATTGGCGCTGAAATCATCATTAGTTTTGTAGTTACCATTCCCACTATTGCTTCATTATGGGAAAAATTTCGTCATTGGATCTATAGTCACGGTACTCTTTCCTGATTGTTTTATCGTTATTGGATGTAATGAGTATATCGTTCACATAAATTAGAGGGTGGTTTTAAATATTTATTCATTATTACTGGTTCTAATCGCTTGCCAATTTTACGTTTAAGCTGCGAACTCATCCTATACAGTGTATTGGAACTGGAAAAGAGATATACGGATGTGTCATGCAGTGTTAAAGACAAGCTAAAAGACTTAGTTTATTGAGACCAATTTCTAGACATTATTGTACCTGTATAAGAAAGGACTATTCGTCACTTTAAGTTGTCAGTATTATTAACGGAGTTACACCTAACGCTAATGTGTTATGGTTAAAGTTTAGAATGTACTTCACTACCTTATATTAATGTTTTGGTGAAAACTGTAGCGAGAATAGCCTGATATATCCTAGTTACCGTATTTATATCAAAAGCTGATATCTCTCCGAATCGTTAATATAAATTAATTGAACAACAAATTAATTAATTTTTACTGAAGTTTTTATTGTTATATTTGATCAAATGAAGAAAATTTGTATTGAAAATACAACAACATAAACGAAAATAGCTAACTTATTTAGGTTTAATATACAGTAAACGAATAATCCGAAATGTGTATATACTTGTATTATTTACCAATATCAGCCATATCAGAGGTAATACATGGAAACTATCACTAAAACCCAAACTTCAAATATTCACAAAGGGGATTCTACAGAATAGTTTCATAAAAAATAAAGAATTCTACTAAACAAATTTTTTTATTTCCTTCAATATTAAATATATTTATCTTTTCCACTACATTCCATGGATTCTTGTTCAAAAGACTAAAAATAGTTTTTTACAGAAACGTTTTACACTATTTTACTATATCAAGTGTTTAAATGCTGTAACACCATATTGAAATGAAGTATATATACATGGTGACCCACGAGTAAAACGAAAAACTTCTCAGGTTGTTTCCTTACATCAAAATAATGGAAAAAAGGTTTCATATAAACATATGTCAGGAAACGTACGCGCGCGTATTTTGTGTGTGTTTTAATCGTATTAGGAATAAATCTTTGACACATTTTTTGTAAACAAGGTTGCCAGTCCCGAGTCAAGTTGGATTACAGCGTAACATCCAGGCGCGCTCTCCGAGGGTCAAATTTGCATATTGCCGCAACTTATGTTATCAGCAGTAACCTCTCCTTACGTTTAACGGTTTCACTGCTTCCCTTCTTAGTACTAGTCATTTATATTAAATAACATTGCCATTAGTAAAGTACAGGGACAATGTACGTTGTCGTGAGTAATGTTAAATTATAGTGTGTTTTCAAATATTTTATAAATTTCTATTAAACGTATTGATATTTAAATCAAACTAGTTTGAAACCGCATTGTTCTGATATTTAATAAACTCCCGTAACATTCATTTACTACGATCTGCAAACGGAAAACCATAAACATCCGTTATATAAATGTTAGCGTTTCACCACGCAGCTATTTGAAAAATGAGAAATGTTCAATTTCAAGTAATATAAAGTTTAATTATAATAGGCTCACGTCTTATGTCCTTTGGGATTGTTTGTTTTAAATAAGCACAATTGTATTTGTACGCAATTTTCATATAAATAGTTGGGATGATTAAGAAAATAACCTATTTTTAATTTAATAGACCTGCAAATATGCCGCAATGTAATATCTTTATCTCGATTTAAACATTTATTTACAACTAGTTATTTAAAATATGAGAAATTTCATTTTCTACAAAACATATAGTTTACTTTCAATAGGCTCTCGGCTTACATCCTTTGGATTTTTCAATTGAGCTCAATTGTATTTCTACGTAACCTTGATATTAATAATTGTGAGGATTAAGAAAATAACCTATTTTTCATAATTTTATCAATAGGTTCGGTTTACCATGTAAATGACGATCGCATCTCCAAGTAACATAAGCTACGCCTGTCTTATTATGAGTGTTTAATGCGTAATGGGTACTTCCGCTATACGCTCTGACTCTATGCGGTAACCTAACTTCGAGCAAAGGATTTGCGGCTCCAACTAGTGAAGGTGGTACAGCTTTGTTTAGTCTCTTCAGACACAGATAGCAGAATTCAGTTCTTACTACATCGTACTCAGATGAAAACTGACAGCTTTGCTCTTTCTCTTCGAGTACCATTACAGTCATTGTTGGAGACTAAACTCTACTAGTACAACTTTTCTGGCTAACACGAACTTATAGACTACAACTCCCCCGTCTCTTCATAAATTCCAATTCACCAAAAAAGAAGAAAAAAGAAAATATATTTTTAAAGAAGTTAAACTAAATATTTGTATATTACTGCAAGTTCCTCTCTCCTTAAAAATCAGTACAAGAAAAATGCGTTATAATATAATTAATTTGTAGAAGTTAATTTATGTGAATAATATCTGAATATCAAATAAGACTCTTTCTAAATAGTAAAACTAATTCGTTATCCATTAATAATAATAATTTATTGGTAAAAGTACACAGCGAGTTTGATTTAATTTTTTTAAACAAATTTAACACTTGTAGATAAAATCTGATGGTGAATTATACAATACTCCGTGTTATTAAACCTCATTTAATTTGAAGAATAAGTTAATGGTTTAGGATTGGGGAATATCAGTAAATGCATATTTATGGTCAGGTAAAGTGACATGTAATGTTTTTCATTTAATTTCATATTACACAATTAATGAGAGAATTGGAGTATTTATAACTCGTCCTTTGTTGAATGTAATTTGGGGAAGGAAATCCTTAGCACTTCGTAAAAGTCATCACACTGAAATACTATTATTTGTAACTGTAACTTAAAAGAAATATGTATAGTGGATTCCTTTCAGAATTAATTTATTATGGGCTTAAGCTGGAAAATTAACATAAACATGATTAATATTCTATACAAACTTCTAGTATTAAGAAATCTTTAGTATTCCTGTAGGGCAAAACTGTCCATACACTCAACTTTAATTTAGTAGTATCGGTATTGTATGGACAAAAGGTAAACATTCAAAGCCGTTGGTTGGGTTTAATAACGAACTTTTCAATGAACTTATAAGAGTTTCCATAAGCTTTTGTGTATTTAAAAGTTCTGCTACTCTTTAGATTAAAAAACTATTTTAACTCTAACTAGGTTTCTTTTCTTTTGTTCCTTCCCGTATCCACTAATGTGATAAACTTTCCTGGAGTTTAAAGTTTCTGAAAGTTAAAAAAACACAAAAAATTTGTAATGTACCTGATACCAAACGATAATAAATTTATGAAACTCATTGGCTAAGCGATAGTGAAGCAAATCATTTAAAAGGCTGGAAAAATAGCATTTGCATATTTTTATATCCACATGAGAACTAAGGTTATACACTTAAACTCTTAACTTAAAGATTCTTTCTATACTGGGTGAGGTTGATAACTCGAGCGAATGTTTGTCTGTGGCACTAACTAAAACACTTAGTATAACTTTAACACTTTGTTATTACTAATTTGCTCCCAACTTGATCCCACCGAATAAATTTAAATTATTTTCACCTTTGATATATTCCCGAAAAGAGCCCAATTAGGGGTAGGATTGCTTTGAAAGATATTTTTAAATGTAAACATGGGGTGCGTCATACATCAATATTTACCAGAATTTACAGGGTGTACCAAATTTGGTTTAAATAGGCACTTAAAATTAAGTCCTAATTAGCTTAAAACATGGAGCAGTAAACATATTTCCAAAGCTTATTACTGAGCTATTCCTTAAGTGGATGTATAGTAGGGGTATTTTTCATTGTATTTAACAAAATATACTGAAAAGCATAAAACTCAAAACGATACTGTATAACAAAAAAGTTAATATTAAAATAACTGTTTTGTATATTAAAACTGTTTGCCTATTTTGTAACCTTCAAAAATGGCACTAAACATGATTATGTATGTAAATTTTAACAATTTACCAATTTTTTAAAATTTTTTTATAACTAATGCACAGGGTTAAAATATTGTTAACTCAAATTAGTAATGATAGATATGGAAGAGAACCATCGGCTAAAACAAGCCTGATCATGCTCAATGTTACTTGTTTTACTACAATAGGTTCTTGTACTGAATCCAAATTTAGAGCTTCACGTTATCTTTGGGCTTTGTACAGTGTGCTTTTCCCTTGACCTTCTCAAGGGCTAAAACCTCAGGCCCCCAAAAACCAAGTGGTCACTAAGGCAGAGGATAACCACTCTTTGATATGCACTATGGTCTGCTGGTAAAAAACCGTTTTAACAAAGGAGTAAGCATTCTGAACGCAATGAAGCTGTTTTGACTTTGTTTCGTCTCTTCAGACACAGATAGGCAACAGGTTTCAGTGTATCAGCGTACTCAGATGAAGATTGAGAGTTCACTCTCTCATCGAGTATTGTCCTGACTAGTGTAGGAGATGAAACACAACTACTGAAACTTTCTTTGTTTAAATGACATAGTATACATATTTGACGTAAGTTATCCCTTTGTAGGATTAAACTTAATTATACTTTTCTATACAAACATTCTTAGGAAGATCTTGATAGACTACAACATGTATATCACTTTAAGAATAATGCTCTATCCAAGTTTATTGAAGTAAAATGTTATAGGTACTTCACCTGTTAATGTAATTATTAGCTATTGAAAGCATTTCATTACCACTAAATTAGACGAAACTACAAACAAGTTTGTATAATAAGTGACAGATTTGAGTCACGTCATGTTATCTATGTGCACTCTGTTCCAGAAAAAAATACTCATCCTTTCAATGTGTGACACTACATTAAAAAATTAAAGTGCAAGTGTCGCCGGTACATTAAAGTAAATTTTAGTATCCTTCTAAAATAAATAGCTGATATTGGTATTATTATAAACCACACGCCGAGGATAATATCTCTATGCCAATTTTGTATAGAAAAGTATAATTAAGTTTAAACCTACAAAGAAATAACTTACGTCAAATATTTATACTATTTGTTGTTGACTAATAAAGAATAATAGGATTTCACACATTATACATCTTTATAAGTTACAAAATTTAGAACACCCTACTCTAAACGTAAATATTGTGTTATACATTTTGTAATATATAACGATGGCAAATGTCTAAAATTATATTATAGAATCAAAAACTCCTAGAGTACAATATATTGAAAAGATAGATTTGCAAAACTAAAATATATAAGTCAAGATATACTTTCATATTTGATTCAAACTTTATTGAAATGCAGGTATTTCTATAAACGGTTGCTGTAGAATATTCTTGTTTCTATTATTATACTAATTTTACTGTCCAGTTACTTTTAAATATTCTACCACAATTTCAAAGAGTACATTATCTTAGGGGGTTGGAGGGGGTGATGAAATTCTTCTATTCACTCCCCGTTCCCAGCCATACTCAGTAGATATAAGAAATAGGAACACAGATTACAAATTTTAGTGACTTGTATATACATTTTATTTTCGTTTGTGGAATGATAAAATAGAAACAGTAAACAGAAAATGTTCAAAGATATAGAGTCAATTGTATATTCAAAACACCAATAAAACTACATTATAACTTGTTATATTGTTATAACAAGTATACGGAGTGTTGTTGGCAACAATTGCTGTTTAACTTAAGTTTCTCAGGCGCTACACTTTACTGAGAAGAGTTGTCAATAAATTTACTATAAATAACTCTTGCTAGGTTCCGTTTATAATGTGATCTTGTTCTGTTGGAAGTTACATAATAAACGCTCAACCCGAGTATTATTGCAAACATTTTCCAGAAGATTTCTAGAAAAAAATGCTGTAAAGTTGAAATTTGACTACTGATAATGAGTTCTATTCCTCGACGGGCAGATAACAGTTTTATTTCTTTTTATCTTTTCAGATTATATCTCTAAAAATAACTAAACTTTAGAGTAGAATTTTGCATGAAGCTACCTTTGTATATTAGAAACTCCGAGTTCGATAATAGTGCATGTCGCCCAAATTATCACATGCGTATTTGTTGGTAAACGTTATTCTAGGTAATCGAGGACTGGAAAAAAAATATATTTAATCTGTGGGTTGCCCCCAATTACTCCCTCCCCCCTATGGGTGTTTAATTTATATAAATACCTCCTCTCTTTTATATTTTAAGACACTAAGTAGTTGAAACATAAAAACATATAGATCTCCTAGGGGTTGAAACCGCATTTAAAACACTGAATATGTTTGATTTATATCATAATGCGTTTATTTCTGTATTTACATCATGAGGCAATTAAATTACACACACGATATATCAGGTAGTTGAATAATTAGTGTTGCATTCATTATTGAATAAGGGCTTTGCTTGTACATAGAGGTTATAATACTTAGACAAATCTTCAAAAACTTATTAGTTTTTAATTAAATCACTCTGTTGTGCATAACTTTTCAGCCTTAAGTAACACACTGGTTAACTTTCTAAATTTTATCTTCTTGGTATTTAAATCTACTAAATAACTTACTTTTCTAATACCACAAGTAGTGATGCTACAAATGCTATAAAACATCGGTTCTCAAACTTTTTACTTTGAGCCCCCTGTATAATCCAGCTGCTAGCCGGGCCCCCCTACATGTAGGCGTACTAGGCTATATAAGTGAACCGCTTTTGAAATTTTACAGTATACTTTTATTTGCTGAGTTTTGTACATTTATGCATCGGTACTAGATTAGACCCTAATGGGGCAATAGGTTTAATCGTAATCAAACAAAAAATTCTATAAAAACAATTAAAATTTATTATTTATTTATTTCAGGTACTAAGGCACATAAATGCTATTTACAACTCAAAGTAATAATAATAAAAAGAGCTTCAATGAGAAGTATGTGCTTGTTTTCTCTTTAAGCATAGTTTGTCGAAACGCAGTATCAGTTCTGATAACGCTACTCAGTTCCTTGGTCAAATCCAGTCTTAAGCAATATTTACTCTTCATGGCCACTAGATCAGAAAACCCAGTTTCACAAGAACAAGTAGTGGAGAATGGGGTGAGTGTTTTCAATGCCTTTTCACTCAAAAGTGGTTGTTCCTTTTGTACACCAATCCAGAAGAGTGTGAGAGAAGATTCTTTAATTTTGCTTTCAAGCTCAGTGTTATCCTGGAGGTCAATGAGGTTTGTTTCTATCATCTTGATGGAGCACTCATCTACGGATGGTTTGAACTGGTTTTGAATCTATGCCAAATCATCCTAGGCCTCATCACAATATTTTTTTAAACGATATCTGAGGATTTCTAAGTGATTAAGAAAGCATTTCTTTGGATTCTTTGGAACCAATTTTTATATCCATTTCTTTAATCACAATTTTAAGATTAGTTAATAGCTCAATTTGTCACTTTTCAGACTGCCCTTGTACAAACTTAGCTTCTTTACAGAGCTCCTAATCTTTTCAGTCAATTATAGAAGGTTTGCATCTTTTTCCTGTAAAAAAATTCTTTAGTACATTTATGTTCTGGTAAATATCTGCCATGTACGCTAATCGTAAAAAAATCTGAGTCAGTGAGAAACCTTGAGTTTTGGTGGTTTTCGCCAAGAAAAAATGCAAGGACTTCAATATGCAAGAAGCTCAAATATTCTGGTCTAAGCCGTTCCTCTCAATTACCAGCGAGCTTCAGTATGAAACGGTAAAGCTGTATGATCTGAGCCTATATCTTCACAGAGAATCTTAAAAACTCGAGACTTTAAAGAGGCTTCCCTTGCGCATTTTGGCTACGCTTGGTTCACTTTGACTGGAGAACGATTGGTTACACTTGCCGTGTCGCCCGAGTCCCCATTTTGACCTTGATTTATGATTATAACTGCCTTCACTGATTCGTCTCCACTTCCACCACAATACATCTTTTCATTTCGATGTAAATATATATACAATTGTACTCAAAAAGCCTACCCAAAGCCAAAATATCTCTGACAAAAAACCACAAAACATGGAGAGCTGCAACGTTAAAAACATGGATCTGCACTAACTGCACTAGACGTTTCGCATTGGCGGTAGGGGTAGGAGTAGTGAGGGTTGCAGGAAAGACAGGGTCAGATCGGTCACAGTGATACTTCACGAGTCATTGGAAAATAAAATATTTAGCACTATTACGACGATGGCTAAAAGTTATACGTAAACTTGTTTTAAATTTAAAAATAAAAAGGTTGGTTTATTATATTGTAAATAAATTAAATTTATTTTTTCAAGCAAGCATGGGCTCTCCTTGAATCTTCATTGCGCCCCCCTCGGGGGTAGTGCTCCACACTTTGAGAACCTCTGCTATAACAGATAGGTTAGTACTAACCTGTAACAAGATATTCCCACAGTGCCTTTTATAATATTTCTTCACCACTGTTAAATAAACATTATTATCCCGGCAGAGAGTCTTATTGCCAGTTGGATAAAATTATCTCAGTTGTGATTATTTAATTTCCTTAATTTTTTTATTCTGCCAAAGTAAAATAATTTATATACAAATATATGACCTGAATTTATTTCTCTGAAACAAACGCAAATAAAACAATATGTTACTTGAATGTTATTGTTTTTAACATTTAATATTTCCATAAATATTATATTTAAAGTTGTTCTTCAATTTTTATTATATACAAAAAAACAATGTTGTATGTCTACTATCTAAAATATTTAGTTCTGTACATAAGAGCGAAGAAATTTAATAAAGTGGGGACATGGAAAAATGCAAATATGAGCTGTATGCAGATTTAATGATGTTAATTATCATACAAACAAGGAGGCCTTAGCGTGTCACAGTTGTGGGTGAAGGGAACGGAGTGTTACGTGTTACGTGCCATATGGTCTGATGTAACAATTTATTGTGCTGCAAAACGGTAACGTTTGCAGTTGTATAATATGTGTTGCTGAATACTAGACGAGAATAACATTGTAAGGAATATTTCATATCTTTTTGTAAACTGTTCTTACGTAATCTATTATCTGCAGATGTTTTTTTGGGTAAAATGTGTAAGATATAGGACACAATACAAGATAGTCTTTAATTAATTTTCTTGGTGCTCCTGTCATTATTCCTACAAATAATCATTATATTACAACATAAATGTATAAGTTATTAAAATTAAGTATACATTTATGTCTTATTAAAAATTATATTATTATCTATCGAACTAATTCGAAAATAAAAAAATACTACCTTTGACAATATTGAGTTTTTAGTGATGGGTAACTAAAAAATCACACTGGTTTCAGAAAATATCCTGATATTAATAACAAATAAAGCAACACAAACTTATACAAATTATAACATTAACTTTAATATTGTTTGATTGCAAAATAATCTCTCTTCCAGACTGACGCAACATTCAGGATAGTTTGTAATTCTTTATCCGTTCCTATTTATAACCTTACCCACTGAACTTTTTACTACCCATCATTTTACATTAAGACTATGGTGAGAGTATGTAATTTAATCATTTTAATTTATGCTCACCGATAAAATTGCGACACTCTATTAATTAATAACAGACTTCAGGTATATATTAAACAATATAAGTAAATAAGTTAAAATTTTGAGTCGATTTGATGTTGTAATCACTACGCACGTATGAAACACAACCAGTAAATTGTGAAACGGCATTTTCCACTGTCACGGCCCTAAGCACCGTGTAACTACATTAATTAGAGGGAGCATCGTAATGTAGAAGAAAGGGTCGGACCTCCCTTGGTCACGTAGGGAAGTTTCCCCTTCGTAAACAAGAGCTAGGGTCGTGAGGACGCCAGACGTGTGGTTATGGAGACAGCTTTTTATAATAAAGACACATACAGTGTAATGTGCCGGATTGTTTTTGGTTTATTTTATTGTTGAGCTATATGTCAAAATCAGTGTTATATTTTACAATTAAATTGTTTTCAAACTAATTATTGCAACATATTTGGATTATACATACTAATTTACGTTTAATATACCCTATATAGCCATTTAATTAATGAAGCACATATCTGTAACACTACGTTTCAAGATTTGCAATCTGCTATCTTCCTCAGGTGAATAACTAGCCCTAGACGTAACTACATACTAGGTTACAATAAACAAATCATAACAAAGCGTAGTGAAACGCGTAAGTCTGAAATTATACTAACAACTTTGTAAATATCACACCTGACGATGGTATCTTTAATGCTGAAAGGCCTCGCGTATTAAAAATAAAATTATTGGAGAATTGTGACTTTTCGTTCTTCAATTATTACAAAGTAGTGTATTCCAATAAGAAGAGCTCCACCTTCAATGAAATATACTAACAACGTCACGTCTTAATTCCGTGACGTAATCTATTAAGCAACATTAAGAAAACTTACATTTGTAAACGTAAACTTAGCAAAGATAAAAATATAAAGATAAGTTGTCACACCTCACAATCATTCATTGCCCTTTTAAAGTTATCTTCAAATTGAAACTGTTTTAGCAAGTAATATACATTCTTCAATAACATAAAAAGTATTATAAATGTATTCAAAACAAATATTTTTTTAAGGTTGGGTGACAAACATGTGTAAGAAAATCAATAAATCCTTCAAATAATTGATAAAAACAAAATATGTCTATTAAAGTTATATATCACTTTTTCAATAAACATTGAGTCAAAAAGTACTTGCTCCGGCGTGATTCAAACCCGGATCTCTCGGGTGCATGTGCTACCATTACACTACAGAGCCCTTACTTTTTATGATTCAATTATTTTGTATTTGGCCGTATCTGTCACTTGGTTTAAGCGTTTAAATAACCAAACTAACTTATAATCGCAAGAGCAAATCCCTGTAAAATAACATTTATTTTATTATTAAATTAGTATAAGTGGAAATAACTGAGTTTAAATTTTCCAATAAATATTAAATCATAAAGAGTACTTGCTCCACCGATATTCGAACCCGGATGAACCAGTACTTTTGATTATTCCAAGTTTATATATATAAAAACTTTGAATCATCAAAAGTATATATATATATAAAACAGATTTTAGTACCCAGTTTCTAAGATCTCTGACCCTTAAAATAATCTATTTTATTGTGTTGGGTACAATACGTAATATAGTTTACGGTTATAATCCTTAAAATACTGTTGTTTTTTTAATCATTATTTTCAGAAAATTATTTTCTCTTAGGCAATAAAACAGATAATTATTACTTTAAGGTATTTTGTAACAACTATAATATCCCCACAGCTGTGTTTCATTGAGCTTGAATTAATAAGTAATTTCGTGGGAATTGAATAAAAAAAACTCCAGTTATTAAATATAGCAGACTAATTAATTAGCCAAAGTCATTGTAACAGGACCTAATATATAATTGGAACACCACCTGACCTGTAAGCTCTTGGATCACGCTGCGGGCATTATTAGTGATGCATACATATTAGTGATATTTGCTGTACTGCCTCTGCCTACCACATTACCACAGGGTAATTTCATCCCAAATGACTGCAAACCCACAACTTTATCATATGAACCCACGCAACAACAATATCAATATCAAACGTCATTTTCTAACGTTTAAAAGACTAATATTGATTTATTTAATGTCTACTAAAGAAATAAATTATTGATATTTGTCCAAAGAATTTCCACTTTGTTTAGAATAAAATTTATAATCATTTATCATTTTCCCAGTTATCCCAAGAAATGCCGTTTGCGTTCTCGTTCACATTCAATAGTTTGTCTATGACAGATGTTCTAGCTTCTTAATAGTACAACCAGAGTGTTTGTTGGAGCTAAAAGATCAAACACATTAATCGAACTATTTTCTACACAAGCAATCTATATACCCTTTGGCTCCATGATTATAAGATGGGCATTAACGTGGAAAAATTCATACAATTGAATAATTCGTGAAAAGCTCTGAACACGTGATTACTCAGCCGCAAGATCTGTATTTCCCTCATCACAGTTGTTGATGATTATAAACCGAAATTGGCAAGACCATTTTACGGCAAAAGATCGTCCCAGGCTGTTAGGTAATGCAAACCATTAAATTAATGGACAGGAGTGTTATACCTATTTCCTAATAGGGCATAACATTTTTTATGAATATTTGGGCTCAACCCGTTACATATTTAAGCAGAGGAATTGCTTTATTCCAGAGGTTTGAATCTCTAACTAGTAAAGAATTACAAATTCCGGAAGTTTTGCATTTACCAAAATTCCTCTAAGACTATAAGTTTTGTGCTGATCTCTAAAAATTTATGGGGAGACAGGATCTTTAGATAGTAAAAACTTCATCAGGTATAAGGAGATTTATTCTATGGTAGCGCTCATAGGTTAGAAATTATTTTATATACCACGATATATTTTCAGAAAAATAAAACTGAATTGAAAAATGTCTTAAGTACTGAAACATGTTTACAGGAAATAAAAGAATAGTGTTTTTTTCTAGTTATACTTATAAGTTAGTTACTTCAAAATGCAAAGTGGTTGTTTCTGGATAGGATACAATACTCTCAATATGTTTGAGTGCTACATGTTTTTAAATATACTGAACTGAAGATATAATGATTATTATGTAAGTAGTCCCTTGATATAAAGGTAAACACGAATAAATGATTCAAACATGTATAAAGTTTAAAACATGTATAAAAAGTTTAAAATCTATCATGTGGCAAGTAATGATGAGTAAAGTATGAAAGTTAAGTACTACAATAATAAGTTCTATGATTTTGCATTTTCGTCTGAGGGCTGCATTCCCAATAGACACACCTCACACGTTTACGTTAACTACAAAACTAAATTCAGATAGTAGTACTAATACTAATAAACGAATATGAATACATTTAAAACTGATACTGTTAGGTTCTGAATCCTTTTTTTTATTCATAAAGCCCTTGTGTTTCATTTGGTGTACCTATTGTAGGCTATACAGCGTGCTTGTTATACTATTAAATTCCTGATAGAACATAACTGATTATAATAGCATCTTATCTAAGCAGAGTTCGACCACTTACTTTGGATTTACTTCATAATTAGGTGTCCACAAAACTCCTCTTAAGGCAATTAAGAAGTCAGGCTACGATAAAATAAAAACAAAATTTAAATTTGTTTAGATTTACTTTGCTGAGACCAAAAGAGAAATACAGTTAAGGTGAGTAAACCAAATCCAAGGTGCGTTGGCGCCCTGCCACCTGCACTGTCAACACACATATTGTGCTAACTGTGAGAAATATGGAGTGCACGATGTTGAAAATATGGTCCTCCAACACATGCTTATACCGATAACTTGTTCATCTAACATTCCTATTAATGTTCAGGCGTTGTAATAAATTATAAGAAAAGCTGATTTATATAGCCAGTCCACGTTCTCTCAAATTATAGAGTGATCCGGTTACGCAAAACGTGTTATTATTTCCTTATATATCTTCACTACGAAATTAAAAAGTGCGCTTTTAGAACTTTTTGTGACGACGTAATTGGCAGTTTATAACCTGTAGTGGTAAGCACTTTATCGTTACACTTTAAGAAAATGAATATTTTTTTAGGAAATATGAAATATTGTGTTTAGCGGATGAAACAAATTAAATGTGTATTCCATATATACATACTCAAGCATGCGCTCTAATTCAATAAACCATACATCTAATTAAACGGCAAAACATCCCAAATAATATAATATGATAATAGTATGATAAATATTATAATACGACGTATTAGAATTTTATGTCTCATAGCTTGAGACAAAAGATTGATTTAAAAGATGACTGAAAAGCGGTTAGGACTAGTCGTTTGCCACTTTCTGGCTTAATAAGTAATAAGCTGGATTAGACACAGTTTCTTTATGAATTTAAATGTTTCTTTTGCATGAATAAAAATATTGTTGGTTACCGTGATACTCAGAAACTTCTTCCTGTAATAGAGTGGTTTACTGAAAATGGCTGTTACGTCGAGTCAAACGGCGAGATGGTATGAAATAATAATTCCTTTGTGATTTAAAACAAAAGAAGCGTCAGAGCTTTATAAAGAGCTGTTTTGTATATTCGATTACCATTTTCTCTCTGGTGTTTCATAAACAATAAAAGCTGTGAATTGCACTAGAGAATAAAGTGCTGTTAGACTAAAGGGGAAGCTATTTTGAACTATAAATAATTTTCTGAGTTGTTATAAGATTAAATAAAAAAAAAAAACAGATTTATTGTTGATGTATAATTCAGAATTCTAGAATTTAAAAACTGCAAAGACATTTTTCATTGAAGTGAAAACCAATTTATTGAAATATACTCATACTATTGAGTTCAATCGAATATTCATTACTTAGAACCCAAGATTACGTTATTGAAATCATATCTGTTGGTTGCCCTTCCATCTTACTGTCCGTTCGTTTGTTTTATTATTTATCTATAAAGATCCTAGGGGCAAAAAACTCTTTCCACTATTTATGTTGAGGTCCAGGGTTCAAAAAGATCAATTCATCTATTTGGCTGTTATTTCATCTATGCGATATCACTTGATTTAAAATCTTAGTGATTTGAAAATTTTATATAATAATTATATAAATTATTAGTATTATATTAGTAATTATTATGATCCTTTTGGCTCTAGTAAGTACAATATTTGGGGCCAATAGGTCAAATGACATTCTGTTCCATTAGTTGTCTATCCATCTAGATGTGTCCGATACCTGTTGATCGAAAGATCCCAGAGATTTGAAAAATGTACATAGATGTAACTTGTTCCAAGAAACAACCCCGTTTGTTCTGAGGTTAGAAGATCAAACACCAGTGTGAATGTGTGTTTGTCCGTCCGTCTGAGCCTTATCCATTTAAAGAAAGATCCTATAGACTGGAAACTTGATACTTAGGTTCGTCTTATTCCAAAAAACGTTATTTGATGTTATTGTCAAAATGTTGGAATTTTGATTCTCCTTTCTATCGGTTTATTTTAAAATTTAATCTGTTAAAATGTTTTTCATTGTTGGGTTCCTACTGAAATAATATGAAATTTGTAACTAGTGCTATACATTAATTTAAATCAAAATATTTAAATCAATTAAATCGTATGTGATAATTACTCAATAAAATAACAACAAGGTAAATGATAAAAAATTATCGGCTATAAACACAGAACTAATTAACACTTTGTAAGTGAGGAGGAGCATTACAGAGCGATATGGCGCTAATACACGCTCAACAAGCGTGGCTGCTCGCCAGACTTTAGGCTCGTTAACACCTTCCCTTGATGCTAGGGAAAACTGCGCTACAACAGTTTGCTGGCTGAACACGTTTTAAGTTGACAGTTAAACGTTTCCAACTTGACTTCAATAGGCAGCTGTATCCAATATTTATTTATGAGCCCCCTTTACTTGCTTTGGATACATTTTTATAAATGATGAGATAACACAATAGAACCACTCACTATAAAAAGAGTGTAAAAGGCGTTTGTAATTGAGTGGTTGTACTGAGTTAAATTTATTTTTTTATTTGGTTTTCCAATCCCGTAATAGGTAAACAGTGATATTCTTATTTCTTGATGGCAGTCAATTCTCATTGCGTACTCTATCCCTTTTCAATGCTCCAGTCCTAAAAGTAAGTATTTCAGATACATCATCGGACTTCTCTATCCGGATTGCAGGATGTTCCACAGCATCACGATAAGTGACGGTCGTTTTGAGCAGTTTAGTCTCTGCACGTATTATATTCCTATTTTTATTACAACAGAACTGGAAAGAAGTGGCCTCCTACAAAACATCCTCAATCATATTTACCCTACAGCAAAATTATTATTAGTACTAATGATTAAATCATAGTAATTATATCACTGTCCCTGAAATCTATCCTTCCAAATTACAATGACTTCGGCAACCTGAAAATTATTGGTAATTCTCATTAGAACTATTCATTATAATGATTTTAAACAATGCTCCCAAACTGAAAAACTAATTTAATAAAATTGGAATTATATCAAGTGTAATATCTAACATACAGGGATTATTTTAACAATGAAATAGGTCATTGTTTGTGATTATGAGTAGATACACAAAACTACTTCTAAAAATCTAATTATATCGTTGCCTCTACAAGCATGTCCATAGTTTATGATTTAGTCTAGAGAACAGGAATATCAACGCATAAGCGGTAATTCTAATATAAAATGGTTTTACACAAGGACGGACTGTAAGGACCCACAAGACAGTTCGGCCACTCTTAATGGTAGCCTTCTGAATTCACTTGTCACTCAACTGACCACTCTTACCAAAAGTGTAACGGAGCTGTCATTGAAAATTGATAAACTTATTGATGTTCCACAAAAGATAGATGAGTTGAACTCTAAAATCACTCTGTTTGAGACCAAGTTTTCGTGCCTAGAAGAGTGGGTGTCAGCTATTGAGCAGTCGCCTGCTACTAACATAACATCACCGGAGATTATAATCTCTGAGATGAATGACTGGACTCAACGTGCTCGCAATCTTATGATTTTCAAGCTTCCTGAATCTAAGACTCATGATACGGGTACCAAAAAGGACCATGATAAGAAACTCGTCTCTCTCCTCTTTAATCACCTGTGTCCAGGGCTTATCACATATAATTTTACTTACTTCAGAGTTGGCGAAATGGTTCTTGAGAAAAGTAGACCTATTAAGGTTATCCTTAATAATGTATCTGAAGTCAGTCAAATTACGGGGAACTTCTCTACCGTTGACAGATCTGGCCTTGATGATGCACTTGCTGGTATTTTCCATTGCTAGGGATCGTACTCCTGGGGAGGCTAAGTATTTAAATGACCTATGGGATGACCTGAGGAGGAGGACTGATGCTGGGGCCAAGAACCTGACAATCAAGTACACTCAACCGGTAGACTAATGCCATCTTCCTTCTAGGCGCTTGTAGCGCTAGGCTTTCAGCTCATATGACAATGCCGTATGTCCCTATCGACGAGACAACAGACGACAGGAGTGCTCTACAGCCGACAGTACCAGGGAGTATCGGGTAACAGAGGGGTGTCCCTCAGGGCTCAGTGCTAGGGCCTTCTATTTGGAACATCATACTCGATGGGCTTTTAAAGGTATTTATTTATAAATATTTTTCACTTATAATATGTTTTATAATTTTGTGTGGAATAATGGTAGTTAAAGGCAAGGCCCTAATGAGAATTTTCATAAATAGTGGGTTTCATACTAATAATAGATAACTATACCAAAAGTTATCTTGAGAAATTGCAATCCTTTTATACAATACATGTGCCACTAGTTACAATCACAGTAATGCAATAAAAATTTAAAATTGCAATTTTTTAATAAGTTCAAATATTCGGACTAAATGTATAGGATCGGTTTAGAGAAACATATATCTATCGCACAAAACAGAAGTATATATATATATATATATATATATATATATATATATATATATATGTATATATATGAATATATAATTTCATGTATCGCGCGCAATGTATTTATGGATGTATCCAATTCAGGGTATAGACTGGTGTATTTGACGAAGGCCTAAATAAGATTGCAGGATTTGGCGCTTATTACCCTAGATAAGCTGCCGTGACACATAATACTAGAAAATCACACGTTAGCTTTGATAAAATTGCTCTTTAAAAATCTTCTAACAAAAAACGAACGACTTCTGAAAAAAGCCATAATCAGTGCGGTATAAAACTCGTATTAATGTAAATCCGTAATTACGTTTTAAAGAGTTACAGCATATCATACAGAAAGAATTTGTAAAAACGAAATCTATATTTGTTGGAACTCTATGATCTTTACATATAAAATATGAATTATAATATAATGATAAGTAACTTATATAAACATGAAGCACTACCGCACTCACTAAAGGATTCTATTGTTTTGTAGAAAAAATGGGGTATGCAATCATATACATTTTTATAATACGTCATATAGTATTATGAGTCTTATACGGTATATATTGACTATATAAAAATGAATATTTTTATTGCTATGTTTGTCATCACTAACCTATGATATGAATAATTATACATAATAATACATTAAAGTGAATAAAACAACTTAAAAACAGATACAGGGTTTCTATAAATGAACTCAGGAGAGTCTTTCGATTTTCTGGAACTTTAAGGTTCTCTTTAACCTTGACTTTCTCGAACACAAAGAATATTTTGGACCGTTCATTGGTTGTATAGTAAGAGTAAACATTTATAATTTTTTTTCTACCAAATGTATTAAATGCAGCTTTTCTGCGTAATTGCAATATTCTACCAAATAAATGTTCTCTTTGGTAAATATCAGTCTGCATGCTTTTGGAAAATAAAGTGTTGGGCATATACAAAGGTAAAACCATGTCAACGTATAAATAGATTATATTTGAAATTACGTTTTACTTATGTTCGTTTGGTGTGATTTTAGTTCCCAGTTTGGTATATATTTGTTAACAGAGTTCGACATTTTTATTATGAATATATATGATTTTAAAATTAGCATCTTTATAAGTGTACACCTGTTTTTAATACATCTGTAGTTTGATTATCACAGAAGTGTGAAGACACTTGTCATCACTTATCTTAACAAACCACTCCCTCAAGCTCATCAGATATTCTTCAAACCCATGTGGGATAAAAGAAGTGGTGTCATTTTCAGTAAAGAAACAACAAAAATCTTTATATTTTATATTTTGCTTTATGTTCAGTACTTATTTCTTAGTTAACGGCTGGTGTTGTTACTGGCCCGAGATGACGTCACCGACTCGCAGCCCCTTCTCCAACCCCTTCAAGATAAGAAGACGCGGCTCTTTATTCGCTCCGCAGGCGGCGTACTGGACACACGCTGCTGCCCGCATTCCACCCCAATACATGAACAGTTTTCACGTTTATACAGCTCTATTTTGTTTTTATGTATTTCAAGTCAATATAGTTACTTTATTTACCCTCTCGGAGTGAATCATTCCCCTTGTTGTCCACCGCTCTCCATCTACAAGACCTACCCAAGACTTCTGGTGATCCTGGACTCCCCGCTGCCCTGGCCGAGGACCTCGACGACCCCGTACTACGAGACTCCCCCAAGGTACATCACCAGTCGTTTTTATTTCGGCTATACCGCGGTTACGGCTCTTCCTCAAAGACCGTACATTTGGTCCTCCGGGCCGGATCAGCTGGTCCTATACGAACGCTTCAGTTTCATGCAAAAAACAGTCCACTAAGTTTTAACATTTAATTTGAGTTCAAATCAAAACTCAACCGCCTCATGAAACAAACCTGATTAGCATTAAAAATAAAATTAGCATTTAAGCTAAGTTTCGTGAACTGAACTATAGAGCCAGACAGACAGGTACAGAACTGCAGGTTATGTTTATTGATTGCGCTGCTTATCGGCCGCTATGTGATTGTCGCTCAGCTGATCGAGTATTTCTGTCCGCCGACCGGACGCTCTTATCTATTTTGAGCAACTTATCTGTCAGCTGTTTCTATTTAAAACTAATAATTTTCTATCACTGAGGGAATCATTCTTATTTTCTTAATCACTCACTATCTAATATTATTTCTGTGTCAATGTTTTGTTTGAAGATTACTTGTTTTATTTTTGTCAAGGTTTACTAAATTAGTTTGTAAGCAGGTTAATTTAGTAAATAAGGATTCTGTCTTATGTAGGGTGTATTTCACATTTTGTATTTAATTAGTGTTTGAAAATATGGCTACTAAAAAACTAGAACAATGTGTGAAAAAGAGAGAAAGGTATTTTCAAAAGTTACAGCTGTGTTTTGATTTAATCAAGGAACTTCCAGGTGAAACTAATGATTTTGTCGCTAGGTATTCAAATTTAAAGTCTTTGTACTCAGACTTTGAAGCCCTTTCAGAACAGATGGATAATCTTAATCTTGAATTAGATGACCCCAAGGACACTGTAGATACTAGTTCCGCCTTCAAGCAGTTTGATACCATGTACTATAAATGTAAAGCCACCTATGATGTTATTGTAGCTACTAAGACTAAAACTGTCGATGTAGATCTCTCACAAGCCTCACTTGTAAAACCTAAGCTTCCGCAAATAGATATAAGTAAGTTTGGTGGACAGTTAGAGCAGTTTAATTCCTTCAGATCTCTGTATGATAATTTAATCCACAATACCTCCATGGCCCCTATTGAAAAGTTTAGTTATTTAAAAAGCTTACTGGAAGGCCCTGCTCTGTGCATTGTTGAAGCCATACCCTTTGATCCAGCTAACTACACTCTAGCCTATGACACTCTAGTGGAACGCTACACTAATCCACGCCTCCTAGCTAGTTTTTATCTTAATAAAATACTTGATCAACAACCTGTAAAGACCCCTAGTCTAAGTAGCCTAAGACAGATCGTAGATGTGTTTCACATAAATGTTCAAGCATTGAAAAGTCTAAATATCAGTGACTTGTCTGGTTTTATGCTCTTGCAACTAGCTTTACGCCTCTTAGACAATAATACTAGAAAAGCGTTTGAACTAGAAGTGAAATCCAAACAATTTCCTATATTGGAAGACCTTATGGAGTTTCTTCGCGCTCAGTGTACCGTCTATGAACTCACCAAAGAAACACACAAAGCTAGTGTAGTTACGTCAAGACCACCCGCACCCCTTCCCCGCAAGGCGTTGTTCTCAGCTCAACACGGTGTTTCACATTCAGAGAAGTCTAACTCGTCGCCTTGTCGCCCTGCCTCTCAGTGTCCTATGTGTAAAAATAACCATCAACTTTACCGCTGTGACCAGTTTATTGCTTTGCCCTTACATGAACGTTATAATTCTGTGCGCTCATTTAAACGATGTTTTTCATGTCTTGGGTCACACCATGTGTCTGCGTGTACGTCAAATGCGAGTTGTAGATCTTGTAAAAGTAAGAAACATCACTCTCTACTCCATGACAAGCGGGTCTCCACTCCGCCGCCCGTCCACTCAGACGCACCTCACTCTCACATCTCTACACCTGCGTCACCCCCCTCAGTAGTCGGCGCTTCCGCCGCCGCGCCTACACCTCAGACAACCGCACCCGTTCAAACACTGTCCTGTCAGTCTCAGCGAACTAACACAAGAAATGTTGCTTTGTTAGGCACCGCTCAAGTACTCATTCAAGACGATTTAGGTCATTGGCAAACGTGCAGAGCTGTCATTGACGGAGGTAGTCAAATCAACTTTGTCACTCAATCATTAGCTCAGACTTTACGACTACCTATCAAAAGGTGTAATGTTAACATTTCAGGCATTGGTCATCAATGTGGCATAAACACAAAAGGCCTCGTTACTTGCAACATAGCCTCTCGCTACAACAGCGACGTCCAACTACAGTTGGATGCAGTTATCATTTCCAAGATAGCATCTAATCTTCCTACAGCGCCGCTTTCAGAATCTCTAAGGCAGAGATTCAATTCTTTGAATCTAGCAGACCCTGAATTTATTCATCCTGCTAAAGTTGACATTCTCTTTGGAGCTCAAGCTTTCACAGACATGCTTACCAATGAACTTTCCATCATCAAAGGGCAGCCTACCGCGCTGCACACAATATTTGGTTGGGTTCTCATGGGTGATGTCCCCATGGAATCACCTTCTCACCAACGAAACTCTCTCTTTGTTTCATCGTCTCCAAGCACTGATCGACTCCTTGAACAATTCTGGGAAATGGAAGAAATCAATTTTCCAAAACCCCTCAGTCCCGCTGATCAGTTCTGTGAAGATTATTATCAATCAACCATCTATAGAGACGAAACCGGACGATATGTAGCCTCATTACCCTTCAAAAATGGCGTCCCCTCTGACCTAGGCTCCACACGAGAAATAGCTCTTCGCAAGTATCTCCAACAGGAAAGACGGCTTGAAAGAAAGCCGGGAAATCTCGCTCATTATTCAGACAATTTACAAAACTATGTTGACCTAGGTCACATGTGTCTCGCCCCTCAGCCCTCTACATATGTCCTCACACATCACGGAGTTGTAAAAGAATCATCTTCATCTTCACCTCTCCGAGTTGTCTTTAACGCCTCTGAAGTAAGTGACACGAATCAGTCTCTTAATAAATTGCTGTTGACGGGACCCAAGCTCCAAGCCGACATCGGAACTGTTTATCTCTATGTTTCGATTGCACCCCATCGCTCTGACATGCGATATAAAACAAATGTATCGAGCCATAAAAGTTGCTCCTTCTGACCGCAAATACCAACATTTGTTTTGGCGTTCTGACCCTTCTGGCCCTGTCCAAGAATGGGAACTTCAACGATTAACTTTTGGTCTCTCATCAAGCCCTTTCATCGCCCTTCGAACTTTGAAGCAACTAGTTCTCGACGAAGGTCCTAACTACCCCAATGCTGCAGAAGTACTAAACTCGTCCTGCTACATCGATGACATCGTCTGTGGTGCCTCTTCGGAACACGCAGCCCTTCAATTGTTTGATGAACTCAATCAACTCTGCGTATCTGGTGGTTTCGAACTTCACAAATGGGCTAGTTCAAGTGTTTCCGTTCTCAACACCATCCCTTCTGACCACAGAGAAAGACCACATCCCCTTGGATCCATTCACTCCATAAAAGTACTAGGACTTGAATGGGACCCTTCCACGGATTGTTTTCACTACGCTATTGCCCCTGTAAATAAAACTCCGACCAAACGAAATGTCTTATCTCAAGTTGCCCGAGTGTATGATGTCAACGGTTTCATCAGTCCAGTTATCTTCACACTAAAACACTTGCTTCAGCAAATATGGGTTGGAAAATTAGACTGGGACGATCCACTCCCAAAACATCTACACATTGTTTGGGATAAATTTGTCAAAGAACTTCCACTTATGTCACAAATAAATATCCCTCGCTATATCCTCAGTACGTACATATCCGTCCAACTCATAGGTTTTTCAGACTCTTCTCAGAAAGGCATGTGCTCGGTATTGTATCTAAGAGTCGAATGTGAAAACAAAACTACCGGATGTAGCCTATTGCATTCTAAAACCAAAGTTGCTCCACTCAAACCACTAACGATACCCCGCTTGGAATTATGCGCAGCGTTGCTCCTCTCCCAACTGGTCAAAGCTAACCAGAAGCTTATCACCAAACTACAGATATCAGATATCTTTTTATTCACAGACTCAATGAATGTTCTTGGTTGGATAAGAACACCTCCGCACCTTCTAGAAACTTTCGTCTCAAACCGAGTTTGTAAAGTAACGGAAAACACGTCTATTGATGTTTGGCGTCACATTTCAGGAGACAACAATCCCGCAGATTGTGGGCACTAGAGGTCTGATGCCCTCTGGCTTACTTGATCACCCGCTTTGGTGGCATGGCCCCTCTTTTCTACTAAATGAAATTTCCTCTTGGCCTGTATCACCTGGAAAAAGCTCCTCTGAAGTAATTGAGATCAAGAAAACACCATTTAGCAATACACTAACAACTAACGTTATACCACCAAACGATCTGTACCAGTGGATAAATCGATTTTCTTCACTCACTAAACTACAAAATGCAATGAGTTATGTACTAAGATTCATTCATAACATCCGATCCAGACAGTCTGCTAAACGTTTTGGTCCTTTATCTGTAAATGAACGAACCGAAGCCCTTGCTCAATGTGTAAAACTCGTTCAAAAGCAACACTATTCTCCAGAAATAAAAGCAGTCAATCAAGGAAAGCCATGCTCTCCTTCGATAAGAAAACTCACACCATTTTTATCATCTGATACCCTCATGGTGGGGGGTAGACTGAAGTTTTCTCCCTTGCCTGAGTCTTCGAAGCACCCTGTTTTGATTCCTTCTCAAAGTCACTTCGCAACTCTATTGTGTGATCACTATCACCTGTACTCTCTTCATGGTGGTCCCAAAATAGTTCAATCTCTTATTCAACGCCGCTACTGGATTCCGGGTGCGAGAAATCTCATCCGAAAACGCATTTTTCGATGTCTCACTTGCTTTAGAATGAAAGCAAAACCCACACAACCCCTAATGGCAGACTTGCCCCCCTCTCGCTTCAAGCAAACGCGATGCTTCACCAACGTTGGATTGGATTTTGCTGGTCCCTTTCTTGTTAAAGAAAGTACTAGAAGAAACGCAAAAATTGTCTAAATGCTACATTGCTCTTTTTGTATGCATGACAGTCAAGGCTGTTCATCTAGAACTAGTCCACTCTCTCAATACTGAATCTTGTCTAGCCGCAATCGACCGTTTTATTGCTAGAAGAGGTTTATGCCGCAACATATATTCTGATCAAGGCCGCAACTTCATTGGTGCTGCTCGTCAGCTTCAAGAAGTTTATTCTCTACTCAAGAACTCCACGCCACTGATCTCAGACCACTTAGCCAAGAACGAAATCCATTGGAACTTCAATCCACCCTGTGCTCCGAACTTTGGTGGTCTCTGGGAAGCTGCAGTGAAGTCTACCAAGCATCATCTGAAGAGAATAATACAAAACCACCACTTCACTTCAGAAGAATTCTCGACATTCTTATGCCGCATTGAAGCTGTTCTGAACTCCAGGCCGCTCTGCGCACTTCCATCATCACCTGACGACGACTTCAACTACTTGACTCCAGGCCATTTCCTCACTGGAGATCTTCTGCTGTCACGTCCAGAAGAGGACATCACTTCCGAGCCACTCAATCTTCTATCTCGTTGGCAACAAGTGTCTCGCGCCACTCAACACTTCTGGAAGAGCTGGAAGAAAGACTACCTCCACTCGCAAATCCAACGCCCAAAATGGACTGAACAAACTACAAATGTAAAGGAAAATGACCTAGTATTAATGTACTCTAGCAATAGTGATCCTCTAACTTGGCCCCTAGGTAGGATTATCAAAGTGTTACCTAGCTCTGACAACATTGTTCGTGTGGTCCAAGTGAAAACCCCGTCAGGTATTGTAACCCGTCCTGTAAATAAGTTGGTTGTTTTACCTAATGTTTAGTCATAATCTCCTTAGTGTACATATAACTCCATTTTCTATTCATATTTAGCTCTTAATTAATGATAAATTGACTCAGGTATGTTTCATGACGAATGGTAAATTTTCTTCAATCATAACGTTTTCTTTTTTCTTTTACTTGGGTCAAAAAATGTCCTTTTTTGGGGGGGGGGAATGTTCAGTACTTATTTCTTAGTTAACGGCTGGTGTTGTTACTGGCCCGAGATGACGTCACCGACTCGCAGCCCCTTCTCCAACCCCTTCAAGATAAGAAGACGCGGCTCTTTATTCGCTCCGCAGGCGGCGTACTGGACACACGCTGCTGCCCGCATTCCACCCCAATACATGAACAGTTTTCACGTTTATACAGCTCTATTTTGTTTTTATGTATTTCAAGTCAATATAGTTACTTTATTTACCCTCTCGGAGTGAATCATTCCCCTTGTTGTCCACCGCTCTCCATCTACAAGACCTACCCAAGACTTCTGGTGATCCTGGACTCCCCGCTGCCCTGGCCGAGGACCTCGACGACCCCGTACTACGAGACTCCCCCAAGGTACATCACCAGTCGTTTTTATTTCGGCTATACCGCGGTTACGGCTCTTCCTCAAAGACCGTACACTTTAATTGATTCTAGAATGCAATATGGATTAGTTTGTTGGGGAGGGACATATAATTATTTAATAGCCAAATTAAGGGTTGTTCAAAATCACTTTCTACGAATAATACTAGGTAAGAAAAAGAGAGACAGTTCTTTTCCATTGTATGTAGATTTGAAAATACTGCCTATTCAACATCTTTACGTATTTAAGGTTCTAAGGTTATTTTATTTACGGAGTGGGAATACCGGAACGACTGATCTTTTATATGCAACTAGAAGTATAAATAGAAGAAATTTCAGAATGCATAAAGTAAATAAATCATTTTTTAAACATTCTTTTATATATAGTGGACCATCATTTTTTAATAGATTACCTCAACATATTAAAGAAACTAATAATATAAAGTATTTCAGTCTGAAAGTAAAACTTTGGTTGTTTAGTCATCACGATATTGCGTTTTTAAAAACAGATGTTGGCCTAAATGCTTAACTATTTATTTTTATTCTTTTTAATGTAAATAATATTTTAAGAACTTGTTTGTTTTAGTATAATTAGCTGTCCTTTCATATTTTGTAATCTGAGTAATGCATAATTTGTATACTGTAGTTTTAGTTAGTTTTGTATAAGTCTTAACTTATGGAATAGAGTCAGCTAAGTCTGACAGACGCCACAGAGTGCGGCTTAACTGGCAGCAACATGAACACCTGGACTCAAGAAGTAACTTTGTTTTTATATTTTTGTTTTAACTGACCACATTACTTGTAAAAGTGGTCAGTCATTCCAGAGTTTTTTAAGTTGTGTTAACCATGTGTATTCTATTATTGGAATAAATCATTATTTTCATTATTTTCATTTCGTATGATTCACGCCGCCGCGAAGTGGCAAGCGCCGTCACAGCCATCGCTTCACACTTAAGGCTGTTGCTCCGCAACCGTCCATCATTTTTAGGCCTAGTTTAAACTATTACTATAGTTTGGTAAGAGATATGTTGATTTCAGGTATGACAAAATTGGTTATTTCTGTTAATAGTTGCTTTGAAGTGCTCGTTAAAGTTTAATTCAATGTATAACATTCCATATCCAAAACTAAACCTTATATAAATAATCAACCAAAACTTAAAATTCATAAATTTTTTGGAATATATTATTAACTGTTCACAACGTAAAAAGATTAACTTAAAATTAATTTAAAAAGAAGAAATTTCTTATAACTTCTACCCATTTGGAATATTCTACGGCATGCTGGGTTGGGAGGGATTCCATTCACTTGAGTGAACCAATATCTGTAAATGAGCAGATGGCCGACACAATGCACCAGGCCTCAGTGGATAGAGATGGACTCACGATATAAAACCTTACAAAATATCAGCTATTGTTGGAGATCTCTGCCTTCAGGTCTTCTAGAGCTATATGCAACTCTCCATATAAATTTATATACAAAGACCTCACCCCAAAAATTTAAAAATCTTGTCCAATAAGATGTTACAATAGACATATATATATATATATATATATATATATATATATATATATATATATATATATATATTCCAAAATATACCTTGTTCAAATTTGAAATATGCTTTGTTATTAATCATATTGTGACTAAGGTCAATAGAAACTCTAACCATGAACAAATTTATGTTTTAGTGACAAGTTAATACGTTTAGGAAAGCTGAAATTAAAATGTATATATATATATATATGTGTGTGTGTGTGTGTGTGTGTGTGTGTAAATTATTTATAAAATCTACTTAAATGAGAAGATTTGCGTACTTTTTAATACCATGATAATAAATGCAGAGCTTGGAGAAATTAAAAGCATTACCGTTTAAAGTGAAGGGTGAATTTAAAAAAATGTTTATAAGAAAAACGTACCAATTTCAATAACTTTGAGTATAAAGCTTTAAAGTTGAACATGTTTAATACTTAAAGTTAAAGAGAATATATTACCTAAATAATATGCGAATGTTTTCCACGTAACAGGTTGATTATTGTATGTAATAACTTTATTTCTAGACGCTTCTTCACAGTAATATATATATATATATATATATATATATATATATATATATATATATATATATATATATATAAATGCTTGTTAGTATCAAAGTAATATTTTACTTATTAGCTTACACTAATAAGTTTCATTAACCAGTTTTATTTGTTTATTATGAAAAATAATAAGTCATGGTGGACTAAATTAGAACATTAGAGGCAGATAATAATGACTGCGACTGCTTAACCCAGAAAGTATGTCCGCATTGTTGCAAAACCGAGTAAGATTAATATAAAACAACAGCAATAAATTATATAAACATCAACTTACTTAGACCAACTTTTCAACAAGCGTATCATGTTGATGGAGACTGAAAAATATGATTAATTAATGTCTCACTTTGCCAGGACGAGTTGTTACTAAAAATACAATTTTTAATTTATGTTTTTCTCCTGAATAAATTAAAATACTTTTTGCTGAGATATCACAAATACTGGTATATACCAGTCGTGCGTTTTATTTAAAAACTTATAATTTTTAAGCTGCTAGATGTCACATTAACCTAATGTAATGTATGTATTGCAATGAAAAAAGTAATAAGGAGTGGCTATAACTAACTAACCATCCAGAACTATTACCCAAAATGCGTGCTGGTTAAATCAATTATTGTGAATTTTTCCACTTGGAAGCATGTATTTGAATCCCATCACTGTAGTAAGCTATTACGACAAGTCACCCCTCACAAATGCCATGTTCCACGAAATGAATATGTCAGTGAACACCGCCGCTACCATTGTCAGCCCGCGAGCTGCATCAGGTTTGGTGACACTGACTGTGATTTACTGTGGATTTGAGATGGATTTGATAAAATAACTATTGCCTAAAAAAGTGCTGGATAATATTTATTTCAGTAGAAGCATATAGGTTGTTCTATGTAGAATGTGATTGAAAATATAAAAGTAACAAACATTAAAACTATTTAATTGTCCATCCTGCTAATTAAATATGAGTAGGTAAATTGACATATCATTATAATAGTCATCTACGTGTATGGATGTTAATATGTAGTTTCTCCTGAATAATTAATAGACAAACCTTTGTTTTTAAGAAGTAAAAAAACATTACAAATGTTATGTGACTCTTTATAAAATAGTTATATATCTCATATACAGACGACCAGTGCTGATGAGGCGCTTTGCTTATTTATAAGAGGGAATTCATCTAAGCAATTTATTTTAATTCCCATATTTATTGATAGAATAATTTTCCTTTTTTTATGTTCTTCTTACGTAGTTTTACGTATTTCCCAGTATTAAACGTAGCATATTGCTTGTTAGTTGAAAAAAAAAGATTTCTCCTAACATTCTAATATTCTCACTCATTCAGAAATTTGAGTTAATTTAAGTCAAGTTAAAACAATTGTAGTAAACCTTATATATGATTAAGCTATGTAACGACTGAACCACACTTCATAAGTTAAAGCATATAATTAAAAATTATGTACTTTAAAATATACATTTGTTACTCATTATTTACAAAGATTTATAGTATGGGTTTTAGTTCTTTGTTTTGCCACTTGTCTTAAAAATAAATAACTTGAGATTTTACATCACATATTTATATTGAAGTAGTATATAGGTTTATATTTGTGGGTCGAAATTAAAAGAATTAAATATAATTCGAAGTGTATGGGTATATTTAATGGGAAATGTTTTCTGCGAGGACGGTTTATTAAATCAAACTTTCCGAACATTATAATGTATTTGAAATAATACAGATTTGAGATAATTTAACTCTGTATTAGGCTGATCGAATAATATATGTGCATTGAATTGTAAGAAACATTTAGCGTTACATTTTATGAAGTTCAGATTATTAAAGCTTGAGCAAGTATTCAATATGTGTTAAGAAAACTGGATATGATGTAAAGAACACGAGCTTTGCAGATCTCAGCGTGTGGCTTGGAGTGAACCCAACCCTGCCTGGTGCCAGAAGGTGCATAATTGATTATACCGCAAGAAATATTTCTCTTCGTTTCTCTTTACAGTTATCATTTTAGGTACATGTGTAGACTATTGCACAACAAAGATCAAGAAATATTTCAAAATCAATTTATTTATGTCTTAGTAATAATTTTTGTATAGCCTTATTTCCTATGAAGAAAATATATGTACATAGATGAGTCTCATAATCCCACTGTTGTCATAAAACAACAAGATAGGTTTTATAATAGCCTTAAATTTTTAAGGTAGATAGTAACTTTATCTTTTATGTGTTAAACTTAATATTTGAAAAAAATGTACAGTTAAAGTACATTTTTACCAAAACTTTGAATTTTTATGTCTAAATATTTTCCTATTCTGTATTCGACATGGATTACATGCAACGATTAAAGATGAAGTGTCATTACTATCAAAGTACTATATGCTTTCATACTATTAATGTAATCTAATTAAAATAATATTAACATTAATTTAAAATATGGTCTTTTTGTCATAAAACAATGTTTTTTAGACCAGTTAATTATATACAACTACTTTCAGCACATACCATGGTAAACATATTTTTTTATCCAAATGTCTGTTTATTATAAAGACCTTCTTGTGACTGATTATACTGAAATATTGCAAAACATTTGTTAAATTTATTGAAAGAATAACTTAATACACTATACTTGGTACATTTGCAACAAATCATGGCAAAATAATTTTAAAATCTGACCTTAAAACTTGTAACTTTTTGAAATGGCGTTTATATCCCAGTAACTTGGGCTATTTGACGTAAATGACGTAAATAGTTCCTAAATCGCTCAGGAATATGCCGAACCCAGCCGGAAACCAGCCCAGTTGAGTGAGAGATCAGTCTAAGAGCCATACTTAGTAGCCTGATAAGTGCATAATGAATAGCTACCCCTTATAGCACTGTAACTAAACTATTAAGTAAACTAAGCAACTCTGATTATTGGTTATTTGTTTTAGACCTTTCCTACTCCTAGGGCAACGATGTAGTTTCAATCAATACATACAGGCAATACATACCACAAAATTTAAAAAATCGTGAAAATTGAAACATGTTAAGCAACTAGCTTTCGTAAATACTTTTCACCATTTTAAAGCTTACAGGAATATTTTGTTTACAATAGTAAAAAGATCAAATTAGTACATTATGATACTGCTAATAATAGAAGTGAGTAAAACGCCAATAATGATTGACATGTGTCAAGCTGACCACAGCAGACCTGATCCAATTACCAGACAACGGTGAGCATTTATAACTACTTCGTAGTTAACCTCAGTTTATGTATACTGTATTTAGTTGCATAATCCAACAAACAACTAATAAATCACTTGATAAAAAAATCACATGGAACGTCTACGAAGAAAAAGTTAATAAGTAGTAGTTTGTCAATAATCTGCTTTATAAAGCAGTACTGTTAGTAAACAATGTAATTGTTTCAATTACTTTGCATATGTGAGTTTTCCGAAATATGTGTCTTATATTACTTACAAGGCAGTAATACGCCACTCCTTGTGTGAAGTAACAAACTTTGCTTGAGCATATATGTCAATTCGATGCTGTAGGACATACGTTTTTATACTGGATATAGAAAGGAATAAAAGAAAACATACCCAGTTAAAGTTTAAGTAGTTTTTTAGTCTTCAGAGTTTCATAACTTTGTAATACACAAAAACATAAAAGAACTGTTAAAATTTAATTGAAAAGTTTGTTATTAAACCCAACCAACGGCTTTCAATGTTGACTTTTTGTCTTTACAATATAGATATTACTTAAATTAGTGTTTATGCAAAACTTATCACCCAGCTAGCTTATATACTTGGTAGTTCTTAATGCTAGAACATTGTTTTGAATAATATCAAAGTTAATGCTAATTTAGTTGCTTAAGCTTAAAAATAATTTCACTCACAAAGGAATTCCTTGTACACGTTTATTTTAAGTTACGATTCAAATAATAATAATTTAGTTCAAATTAGTAAATTTTAATTTTGTAAATTACTGTAAAAGAATAAAACAGAAAATCTATTGTTCAAATCTGAATGTTTTCCTGAAAATATTCTAAAAAAGATAATACACTAAATAATATGTAAAATTTCTTTTAAAGCAAAATCTATCACATACAAGACAGTAAAAAATCCATCGAATTCAAAGAAAAATATATATAATACTTACTAAAGAAAAGAACAAAATCGCAAAAATCGATCACAATTATTGAAGAATGCATTACAAATTTTGTCTAATCTGATTCCAAAAATCTACTGCAAATATTGTCTCATCTGATTCCAAAAATCTACCAAATGTTGTCTAATCTGATTCCAAAAATCTATTGTAATTGTTGTATAATCTGCTCGGAATCAACAACAAGTCTTTTATAATGTAATCAAATCTGCTTTGAATAAAAGAAAAAATCTATTAAGTATGTTTGTAAAATATGTAAAGAATAAACAAATATCTGTTAAAATTGCAGTCAAATTTGCTTGGAATCGATGTTATTGAAGTGAAAACTTCTTAGGCGCGTTGAGCGTTTTGGTAGAGGGTAAAATCCTCGGTTCGCGTCACCGACATGCTAATGATACTAACCTGCATGAAAAAGTCAGTCTCGCTGTGTTTTTTAACCGTAGACTTGGCCGCGGACTACTAACCTGCATGAAAAAGTCAGTCTCGCTGTGTTAAAACTGTCCCGGCGGAGTATGAAAACAGACTGCGAAAATCAGTGACCTTTACGGCTTCCTCTCGCGATTTAAAAGTGAAGCCAATGTCGTACAATTCTGTAAGATGCGTCAAATTAAAGCTCTTAATATTCGCAATCTATTGGTTACATTTTTAAATATTAAAAAAATTTCGAAATAATTTTGATTATTGTTTACATTTTACATAGCGTTTACAATGACAAGAAAAAAGTAGTAAGCGAGGATTTTTTTATATTTTTTGGTCAGACAAAATTTGTCAGCGAGAAATTTGTGTGAAAATAGATGAATATTTTTTTTGTAATTTTTAATTTTTTTATTGGAAGTTTAGTTTAGCCTGTAGTAGCGTATGAAGTGATGAGTGAACGTTTCTGCCGGAACTGTAGTTGGCGCATTGGCTCACTGATACCGTATTAACTCAATAAATTAGTTTGTTGTGCAATAAAAATACCTTTACGAAAGAACCAAGTTAATTTAATTAATTTATTAGTTTTAAAACTATTGTGAGTTTAATTGTTATTGCAATTATGTACTTTATCCGTAGCAATAACTGTATTATTTACAACGGTGTTCAACTCACTGTTGTTCACTCGGTGTTTACTCACTTGTATTCTATGTTTAACTAACTATTAATATTGAGCAATTACAACAAGTATAATGATTGCATTGAACTTTTTTTCATTAAAATAATATTCTTTAGTACTTACAGTACCTTTTTACAATGGAGCGACGAGTTCCTCCACATCACTGGCGTCACTATCCTCTTCACTATCGCTGGTCTCAGAATCACCGATGTTTATTATAAAACTTTCACTAATACATCGACTATTTCTGACTGTATTATGTGCGCGTTGGACGCTTTTTGGATAAGTATAATTTTGTGAGTCACGTCAACAATACGTTATAGTAGCAGTACATCTGTAATTGTAAATGTGACGCGTTGTACATTAAGTATTATAAGTCTTCAGTGGGTGAGGTGTTGCTTGGCAGTGTCAGACTGAAGGAGTGTGAATCCTCAAAGCTCTTGGGCCTCATGCTTGATAGTGGCCTCACACTATCTGGTCATGTAAGTGCTGTTTGTCGGCGAACACTTGGTCGACTGAGAATGCTATACAAGCATAGGCACATGTTTCCTAGAGAGACCAGGCTTCGCCTTGTCCGGGCTCTTGTGCTCTCTGTGATCGATTATTGCCTCCCTGTCTATGGCAACATTGTGGCTAAAGGAGATTTAGAAACATTACAGAGGGTCCAAAATATGTGTGTAAGGTATGTATGTGGTTTAAGAAGGTTTGACCATGTTTCGGAGGCTCGACGATCGCTGGGTTTGTTGACTGTAGCTGATACTTGTATCCTGCGCTCCTCATGCCTGGTTTACAGAATCCTGACCACTGGCAGGCCGGGATATCTGAGAGAAAAACTAAAAAGCAGGTCTCAAGTCCGATCTCGCAGTACTAGACAGGATCAAGTGTTGGAGATGCCTCGCGTTCGCCGTGAATTTGAAAGAAAACGATTAGCGTACTTTGCTCCCAAATTATATAATGAACTGTCCTCCAGCGTAACAGGCCAGGGTGTATCTGAAACGACATACAAAGAAAATATATACAAGTATTTAATGTACAATACAAGGTGATATAGCCATATATAACTGTATGTCTAATATTATGTTTTATTTATTAATAACTATAAAGTAAGCTTTTAATTTTTAAGAACTATAATAAGACATGAGTCGTTTTGTAAACCACCAATTATTGTTGAAAACCGCTCCAAAATAAAGTCCTTATTTATTTATTTATTTATTAGATTGTAGAATACCTAAGTAATGTTAAATTGACCACGTGGGAAGTTTCAAAAGTGAGTATGAAACATATTGATATTTTTATACAGATAAATGAATAATGAAAACAACGAATATATTTTTAAACATTTTTAATATTTGTACGAATATTTGTATTTAAAATTTAGCATTATTCATTTTAATTATGTTTTTAATATTTAACCTCTTCATCATGAAATGATTATTATTACAGTATAAGATTTATCTTACTAGCGTGGTAAAATAGATTTCTAGTTATTTGATAATATCTTTTCGTGGATTTTAAAATTGGAAAATTAAAAACGCGTCACATTTACAATTATAGATGTACTGCTACTATAACGTATTGTTAATTACTCTCAACTTAATAGTTCCGTTTTCACTTCTATCGGCAGTCCCACGACTGCTACTGTTTTTATTTAAATATATATATATATATATATATATATATATATATAAATTATATTTTATTAGCTACGAATAAAATTTGGAAAAAACTTCAAACGATATATTAGATTTCCGATGTGTCTTATCAACCTTTAGTTTTGAATAGTTAAAATATCGCATTATCTAAAACATTCGTAGTTTTACATATTTTCCGAAATAGCAAATATTTTCTACATTATAAATTGCTATAAAGACAAATTCCTACATTATGATCCCACCTTCACACATCCCAACTTCTATTATGAAGCTTACGTAGAAATAACAAAGTCTAAATAAGAATTCAAGATGACATTCTCCAGGCTACAGGCCATGGACTATTAACATTAGACTTATTGTTATGCGGAATTGAGGATTTGGATATACTTTTAAATGGCCGCTGTCACTGATTTTTTACATAGATCCTTGTTTGCAAGTCGTAGTAAATGACATTTACAGGCACATATTAAATGGTAAGATAATGCGGTGACACAAAAAGTTCTACTTCAATCGAAATACGCTTAAAATAAAGTTATTTAATTTTTAAAAATACCATAAATATGTCATATATACCATATTCCTATATTTAACCAATGCAAATCTTATGGAAGATTAACAAATGATACATGGCACGGAAGCAGTGAAACCGGTAAACGTAAGAAGAGGTTTCTGCTGATAACATGAGTTGCGGCAATATGCAAATTTGACCCTCGGAGAGCGCGCCTGGATGTTACGCTGTAATCCAACTTTACTCGAGACTGGTAACCTTGTTTACATAAACTGTGGCCACGCTTTTCAGACTAAATTTAGATTTATTACATAAGGTATGTTAATAAGAGTTTTTATTACAAATACAACTGAAATAAATTATTAGCTTCCGTACTAATAGTAAGTTTCTTTATCAAGGCGTAGTAAATCTGATATAATTTAGAAACATATATTAATACATATTGTAACTTTTTAATATTGATGATAAAAATTAAAAAAAATTGTATTACCATTATTCTTAAGGTCTCTATCTATCTATCTCAGACCCAAAGTCCAACGACTTAGACCGCTCGGCCATCGGCACTCGATTAGGTATTTTAACCGATTTTAGGTTGCGAAATGCTTAGCCGTTTAATATAGTCTCCGAATACAGAACACGTAGAAAAAGATTTTTATAACTCGTGAAGTTAAATGCATTGGAGTAAAATATATAGAGACTTTTGAAATCAGAATCACATAAAAATGGCTGAAAATAAAATTTTGATTTTTGGAGTATGTACATGAACTGTTGTTTTACGTTCGTTTTGAATATCTTCGTTGCTGCCTTTTCTATGGATATCTACAGATGAACATGACTCCAATTCCGTAAGTCAAGTCTCTCACGGTGTCAGATTTCGGATGCTGCACTAAGCGGAAGCTGAAATAGAGCCAACCTCAACGTTTGCATTGAATCAACCCTTCCAACCATAGCTATTTTATGTGTATCTTCATAAACTGTTCTGTGTGCGCCACACATGCTTGTTCTCTCTATTTACATCCTCTGTCTAAGGCCGTGGCAAATTAGTCTTTAACGTTACATTGTTGTGCGTAGAACTCTGTTATATTCCATATGCCTTGTTTGGAAAATTGTTTTGTTATACAGTAATTATTCATTATTTCAATGAATATTAAAAATTTATATACCACTAATTTGGTTTAATCTTTTGAATTTATTTATTTAGTAAAAACCAAATAGGTTTTAGTTTTTCCTAAGTGCAAGACTATTACCCCTAGTCTAGTGTTAGTTTTAATGGTTCTGAATCAAAGAAAATAAACGTTTTCCTATGCACGTTTTCATGAAACCAATTAAATAGTGAAACAGTGAATACTTTATACTGGAAAAACTTCGTTATCATATAAATAACTTCAAACACACGTCTCAAATTTCACACCATATGTCACATAACAGGCTTCGCTGAGTTTTCATATATACAATTTCGACTTTATACCTATTTCTTTAGACCACATGCGTATCTATGTCATATATTAATATGCCATATCATTATACTCTGTATTTACATATTTATTTACTCTGTAATTTTTTCGTTATGATCATAGAATCCTAGAATCCATAATACCAATTTAATTCATAAAGTGTTATGCACCATCAGCAAACACTATAATGTCTATATAAAAATGAAACTTCCTGCAAATTTTTAGGTCTGTAGGTCAGTTCTTGAAAAAGTATATAAATGTACATAAACATGTAGAGAGAAATGAAACTTTTCCATCCTTTCGAGTCACATGATCAATAATCACATTTCTGTTAATGTATATTCCTCGTTTGGGCATATTTAACGTATATTTAATGCCAATAAACTTCTCTCTAAAATCTTTATACTATTCTTGACAGGAATTTTTGTACTAGAACATCAATCGAAACTTAGTTTATAGAGAAACAGTTCCAGTTTACTAATACCATATTTTTTCACATTTCCGGAACTTTTTTGTAAAAGTATGGAAGTTCTCTTATCTGTCTGCCCTGTTTAATATGATAAAATAATAATACATAAATCATCTTAAATAAAAATACAAGTCTAAATTAACTCATATCGACAACTTTCCACTTTCGTTTAGACTAAAAATTTCCTTTCCGGCCCAGTCAGAAGAAAGGTAGATTTCATTTCACATGTAGCCGCCGTCTATAAGTGTCATTATTAGTTTAGATTTATAATTTGCACAGTTCGGACTGGACCATAACTCTCAAAGTTTGCTTTTTATTATAATGGTAATACGTAGGTAGTAACCCAATGTCGTAAAACCTATGTAATTATAAGCATACACATTTCTTTGATATAACGCAACTCGATTTAGTTACAAATACTAGTTACTATAAATTTATAGTAATAATATTGAAATTTTAAAGTTATTTAAAAATAAGTTTAGAAGAAACTTTGTGTAAAACTGCTGGCGATTTTAATAAAAACTTCAAAGTTGATTTATGTTATAAAATACCTGAGAACATTGTACTGGCAAAAACAAACTTGACCAATCTGTAAATAATACGCGGTAAATACCACGTATGTACTGCATCTAAATCTATGTAGAAGCAGTTATCGAGTTCAAAATATTCATGAAGTGTTGTATACCAACAAAAACTTTGTACGCTATATAAGTATTCATAAGTATGTATAATGCTATATAACAATTCATTTTTCTAATTTTGAATACCATCTTGCAACCTTAAGATATACCACAAAATTTAAAGAGTAAAAGTTGATATTAGTTAGATATTAGACTAAAAATGTCCTTAAAAACCTAATATGTTAAAGAATGTAATTTTTTGTAATATAAATAAATACTTATTTGATTTTTGCATTAAATAGTTTCATGTGTTACTGCATTATTAATTTTAATAATCAGAAATAAAGTAAGAAATCAATAGCCTCAATATAATGTACTGTATAATAAGTTGGTATAAATATTTAAGGAAATTCTCGGCCTAATAAACTATATAATTAACTTAAAATAATACTTAAAGACACACGCGGGAATTTAGCTTCATGGCTGAAATAGTAAGATTTTTAAACGGATACCTCCGCACCTACACCGGAAGTGAGTGTTTAACTCAGTGCCTAAAAACAAGCGTTCATCACAATTTCGTAACATACTATCAAATATTACTATTATTCCATATGGTACAATTCCCTCAGGCTTTATATGCAATAAAAAATCTTCACTTCCTTCTAAATAATATTACAATCAATAGATCATAAAAAGTAAAAGATTTACATAAGGCATCAGCGATCGGTGATTTGTTGCTTCCTGAGTTTAATTAAAATACCCGCCGCAGAACGTAGGTCACATTTCGGAACCGATGCCGCTAGATGGCAGGGTAGTGTTTCCCGGTCTGTGTTAGCAGCAACTTCACCGAACAATCATTTTACTTTATTCAAAATCGTCACCTTTTATCCATTTGTATGAAATAAAATAAAATTTACTATTCCAACTATCAAAAATAAAAATTAAACATGTAACTTTTTCCTTAAAACAAATAACATTAAAACTGAGCAATTCTAACTTAAAACTAACATAAAACAGTAGCGGAATCTTCCCACCATCCTGTATTGTTTTACACATCCGAAAAAGCTTCAATCGGCGTTCGGGGTTAGTGATAACATTACGGGACGGTCACGTATATTGATTTTGAATTATCTCGTCCACCATCTGGTTTTGAATTGTAAGATGTCGTTCATTCAGCAAATTTGTATTGTATATGTATAGTGTCATTGTACTTAATACACGGATTATTAAAAAATATTTTTATGTAATCGTATAAACTGTAGCATATTAATTTTTCTTTTGTTTTATTTGTTTAATAACTCGTTCTTTGCACTTGCTCAACTAGCTGCTGATATAAATAAATAAACGTTTGATTTACAATTATTATTGAGTTTATTTGTCACATGTTTGATACTGGGTCTCGTGCATTATACTGCCATGGGCACATAAAAAAATTATATCCAACATAGAAAAAGTTTTGGTGCATGTTAGGTTTGAATTTATAGAAAAAAAAACAGGTTTGAATTTTGAAAGACTTTGAATCATAAATTGAGTAGATCTTACTTGAGTTCAAGTCCAGTTTTACTTTGAGTGTTCCATTGACATTTATTCATCTTCTAATCATCCCTGTTGGTTTAGTGTGGATTTATTACTGGCAATGTTCCTTGAAGATTAGAGAGTTATGGTTGCCAGCCAATATTATAGTGGTCATCCTCTAGTAAATGTCCATAATATTCTTCTAAAAAAATTCAAGGTTCACCAATTTAACACAAATAATAAAATGTGTGACTATATTTAATAACTCTAATGTTGATTAGCTTTGTGTTTTTTAATAAATTTCTTGACGAAAAAGTTTCTTCTCAGTCTCATATTAAGTCATGATTCAAAAGAATAAATTCCATTATTGTAAAGTCACCAGCTGATCTAAATTCACTTTATAACTCAAGGTGTTGTAAAACTTGTATTCTATCTATTTCTATCTTATATTTTAGATAATTTTTTTTATATTAATGTTAACTCTAAAATAGGTTGCTAGTTTATGTTAATTTTAAAATGTATTAAATTAAATATGTTTATTGTAAGCTATCAAAATTGTATGGGTGTATTTTCTTCTTCTTTTATGGATTCCTGCGTGTGTGTACATATGTTGTATAAACTCCTTTAGTTATTTATTAATCTTTTATAAACAAACATAAAATAATATTAACTATTACCTTTTCAAAACAAAACTGTGATAAGCTTTATAAAATTTTATTTACTACTCGATGGGTTTTCCCATTTAAAATATTTGAGCTACAACTCACTTTCGTTTCGGGTGGGGAGAGAGTAATCTTAAAATATGCAAAGCTTAAGGAACATAAAATTACTATGGCAAGCCCCTTATTGACGTTTGAAACTATTCAACCATTCAAATAACATGAGAGGATTGGAGGCCTAATTGCATCACTGTAAAACATACTCGTAAATCTTGGTGCGAATAGTATATAGTGTTTTATGGTACTATTGTATTGTACTAAAATAATGGTTAATAGTAACTTGAAATATATAGGAAATATTAGATCCACTTCAACTCCAGCAGGCATTATTACTATTGGGAATATTAGTTACGAATGGTACGGACTGGCGAGTAATGTCGTGTATAAAATACCAGTATTTTCTTTTTTCTGATGGCTTATAAAGTGTCAAAGCTGAAAATTTAAAGTCAAGAAAAGGTTTCATTTCCTGTGGCTGATGAAGATTCCCTTCCAGCGGAAACCATCAGTTGTGTTTGAGGTCGAGTTATGATGTACTTCCTACACCTTTTTTGTAGTGGTCACTTTTAGAATAGAGTTGACATTTGTATCACAGCGTGTTTCTTTGTAAGTGTCACGTTTTCAAGTAACATATCTTTATCGTAATTTTAATTTAATTTTACTAAATTCACACATTATCCTTTTTATACTTATGAGTAATAAACCTCATTAAGATATCTAAAAGGGCTAAGGTGCACCGCTACGAAAACATATTTCTTGAAATATTTATTTTATTTTATTAATGGCCATTCACAAATTTTACTTTATTTAATACGGGTTTAAATAAGGGATGCTCTTTTGTGATTGTAGATTGTTGATATTCGTGTAGGAGTAGCCTCAAGATGTATGTATTTGTGATGGCAAGTGACTCAATATAGATATATTTGTTGTGAGTAGACGCCTCAAGATGTTGGTATTTGTGTTCGCAAGTGACTCAATATAGTGATATTTGTTGTGAGTAGACGCCTCAAGATGTTGGTATTTGTGTTGGTAAGTGACTCAATATAGTGATATTTGTTGTGCGTATACGCATCGAGATGTTGGTATATGTGTTGGTAAGTGACTTAATATAGTGATATTTGTTGTGCGTATACGCATCAAGATGTTGGTATTTGTGTTGGTAAGTGACTCAATATAGTGATATTTGTTGTGCGTTTACGCATCAAGATGTTGGTATTTGTGTTGGTAAGTGACTTAATATAGTGATATTTGTTGTGCGTATACGCATCAAGATGTTGGTATTTGTGTTGGTAAGTGACTCAATATAGTGATATTTGTTGTGCGTATACGCATCAAGATGTTGGTATTTGTGTTGGTAAGTGACTCAATATAGTGATATTTGTTGTGCTTATACGCATCAAGATGTTGGTATTTGTGTTGGTAAGTGACTCAATATAGTGATATTTGTTGTGCGTATACGCATCAAGATGTTGGTATTTGTGTTGGTAAGTGACTCAATATAGTGATATTTGTTGTGCGTATACGCATCAAGATGTTGGTATTTGTGTTGGTAAGTGACTCAATATAGTGATATTTGTTGTGCGTATACGCATCAAGATGTTGGTATTTGTGTTGGTAAGTGACTCAATATAGTGATATTTGTTGTGCGTATACGCATCAAGATGTTGGTATTTGTGTTGGTAAGTGACTCAATATAGTGATATTTGTTGTGCGTATACGCATCAAGATGTTGGTATATGTGTTTGTAAGTGACTCAATATAGTGATATTTGTTGTGCGTATACGCATCAAGATGTTGGTATTTGTGTTGGTAAGTGACTCAATACTGTATAGTGATATTTGTTGTGCGTATACGCATCAAGATGTTGGTGTTTATGGTGGAATTTACAACAAAATGTGGGTTTTGTCGTGGTGCTCCAAGATGTTGGCATTTGTGATGGCATGTGGCTCAAGATGACTTGGAGATTAAGAGGCAGCAGACGTTTTAGTGGGCTTTTCTCACAATATTCTCTTCCGTAGTAAATGAACGTGACATTTTCAATTAATCGTCGTAAGTATACGCCATCCCAGCCAATTGCAATGTTTTGAAGTAGCCAACTTCGTCACAAAATTTATGAAGCTACAAGTTCCAAGATTAAATATTTCTTATTATCACCTTCAGACAAAGTTTAGTTACGTCGTTATTCTTTAAAATGATGATCATTAGGTACTCATTAGGTGGAGAAACAAAAAAACTCATAGTCTCTATAGGAACCGTTAGCGGTATATATTTCGGGTTGCAACAACATTTTTGGATTAAAAATCTCCTTTATAATATTATTTCCACGTATTCAATGTTATGTGACAGCTCCTTGGAAAATGTCTTACAATCTGGGATAAGAAAATTGTTTTTAATTTCTCATTTTAAATTTAATAATTTAAAGTTTACAATTCAATGGTGACCTTTAAAGTTTTTTGTTAAATGTTTCTTCGCATTGCAATAAATTGTCAAGATATAATTTTCTTTGACTTTTTCATTTCCTAAATGATTTTTCAGAAAGCTGCTTTTTAGCTAAATTTGAGAGATTCTGTTTTAAGTCAGTGTTTACATTACTTTGAGAGTGGCGTTTTCAGAAATGGGACAAATTTCTGGTATTAGACTACCTTTTTTATTATTGGCATGTTTTATAAGCTCAGAAATAGCCCATTAACCAGCCAAATAACCTCATCAAGATTAGTAAGTTCATTCTCAAGTTACAAAAAACACTTTCGGCTCCAAAAAGCAATAGTCCTCGTCCACTAAAGTCCAGAATCTTCCCGCTTTTATAAATTAACAAAGCAATAATGATCTGTTTCAGCGCAGTTTTGCATCTAAAACATAGAAGGCGTCACAGAAAATAGATAAGAAGATAGGTATTAAAATGATAGAAAACTGGAATCTATAACAATAGAAAATCTGCCTTTATTCAATGAGTACTAACGTTCTTAGGTGATCTATAAATCTTCCGTAGTACTATATAAATAAGTGCAGACCAACCATAGAATATACTTATTTAATCTCAACTATGCAAATGCGTTTAAAGAAGACGTTAATAAATACGAACTTTGAAATATTTTAACAATTGGGTACCACAGAAAAGGTAAAATTAGGTAAAGATTCTGAATTAAAACACACAAATTCAAATCAATTTCGAAGAAATAAAATATATTAAATTATAATGCCAATGCATTTATAGCAGATTAACGTTGTTTTAATGTTAAATAACGCACATTTTATATTCCAAAATACGCAAACTGATATTTACTGAAGAGAACGTTATATGTGATGGAGTATTTCGATTAGACAGAAAAAACATTTCACATATAACATTTATAAATGTTTACTCTCACTACACATACAATCAACGGTTTAATCTTACAATAAAAATATATACATCGTTCATGGAAGTTTTAAATTTAATTTCAATCATTCTAAATAAATTATTATTTGCTGTAAAAGCACAATTTATTTTAATTGCGATTTGAAAATACTTTTCCTGATACATGGTTGCACACAAATGAATAACATTTAATAGTACATAATTTTATACGATTTGATCAGATTTTATCAACAAGTGTAAGAGGTATTGGCAACATGTGTGTGTGTGTGTGTGTGTGTGTGTGTGTGTGTGTGCGTGTGTGTGTGCGTGTGTGTGTGTGTGTGTGTGTGCGTGTGTGTGTGTGTGTGTGTGTGTGTGTGTGTGTGTGTGTGTGTGTGTGTGTGTGTGTGTGTGTGTGTGTGTGTGTGTGTGTGTGTGTGTGTGTATGTGTGAACTATCTTCAACGCGGGCTTTTGTATGCTCCGTTAAGTTCTTATTTCATTATTTATATTTTTCGATTTATTGAAACGATTATCTGAAAGTGTGGACAACAATTTCTTTTATGAACCCTTTAATATGAAATGTAGTTAATTTTCGATACGAAAATGTGTTATATATTTTCCCGCTTTTAGGTTTGTATGATATTAAACCATGAAACTTGCCATTCTGCAAGAATACATTATTTCATAAAGGTAAGAGTATTATTTGAGTTTACTTTGCTATTCTATATTTTTAATAGTATTCCATTATGTATACTTTGTTTTAATAAACCCTTTAGTATGCAATGTGATTAAGTCTCGATGTGAAAATAAATAAAATATAAATAAAAAATATAAATATTTCATACATTGTTTTGTAGGGGTACTCCTGAGCTCTTTTACAGGTGTTGATGAGGGAATACTTTTAAATATAAATAGAATACTAACATAAACAATACAAACTTGAAAAAATGGTTCCACGCCCCCTTGAAACAATTAACAAAACCGCCTAAACTTCAAAACACCAGGGAACAGGAACCATACTTAAAATGTACTAAGGATAATAAATCTCCTTAACAATATTAAATTCAAATTATATTAACAATATATTACTTAGAAACATGATAGTGACAAAACATGCGCTGTGATACAAATGTCAACGCTGTTCTGAAAGTGACCATTTCACAAAAAGGTGTAGGAAGTACATCATAACTCGACCTCACACACAACTGATGGTTTCCGCTGGAAGGAAAACTTCATCAACCACAGGAAATGAAAAACCCTTATTCTTTACTTTAAACTTTCTGCTTTGACACTATATGTGCTACTCAACAAAAATATTCTGATATATAATATAATATATATAACTCAGTCTTTCATTTCTACTCGTAACTAATATTCCTGTTTAAAAGTAGTACCTGCTGGAGTTGAAATTGATTTAATATTTCCTATATGTTTCAAGTTAGTACTGAATAGAACATTGTTCTAAAATAACACTACACTAATATAAAATACAGCTTTTGAGTCGTAACCCGTTAGCCATTTAATGTCGGTGTCGTTCTTGAAAGTACGTGGTTGGGGAGTGGTCCCTCAACAAAGTCTCGTCCCCTTTGTTTACACGTTAGCCTCCGGAGCCGTATGAAGTAAGCACTTTGGAAAGTTTTTAAAATTTTAACCCGTTAGTGTGCAATATATATGTGTCACACTCCGATGCAAGTGGCTGTTATCCGTCTATCCTTGGACATCGGTGGACCCCATGGAAGTCCTGAGGATCCGAGTTAAATGTGCTGTCCCGTGTCCCAAGCAAGTTTGCATCACACCTAATAAAAAACCTTAACATTATTATCAACCCCATCCGTCTATCCCTGCATTTTCCTCTGTAACTCATTTTAATGTTAAGTTGTTAGGCTCACTCGAATTCATTTGCCCACGTGCCGCATTTGCAGCTTTCGATTCTTATTAGCATCCCACTCATATTCATAGTCCTCTGAGTCAGGATCCGTTGATTGTTTTAATATTCTAATTTCACTTTCACTCTTATTAATTTGCCTCCGAATCCGGAGGAGAATATTTTTATTTTATTGTGAACTCGGTAAACTCACTGACCCATTTGCATACAACGATTTTTTTTAATAGGGCTATCGGAATTTGTCCACCCGTTCTCGAGAGTATCAGTTAGAAATACACTTAGTTATCAATTTAGATTTATAAAATCTATGGGCATTCACCACTAATAATGTATTTTATACTGGGCCTACGAGCAACATGATTATACGAGCAATTTTCAAATTACATGAACAATTAGTTTTAATTTAACAAATGATTTAATAAAATGTACCTCTAAAGATTACCAACCAACCCTTATAATTTCACTGGAACTATAAGTTCTTCAATACTATTACTTACCATCTTTAGTGATCTTATTAAATAGCTTCATTCCTGGACAACTACAAAAAATTGTAACGAATAAAAAATGTATTTGTTGGAATTAATAAAATATTGTTACATTTATTTTACTATTAAATTGTTAAGAATTTATCTAATAACTCGTAATCATATTTTCATAAATTCGTAGATAGGCGCAATTCAACAAACCAGCAGTAAAAAGGAAGAGCATTGTAGTAACCACCATTCACATATTGCCTATTGTGTCGCGCTTCAATACCGACCCGATAATGTACTGTCAGAAAATGTGTGTAATTCAAGAGAAAAGTTATCATACATATCGGGCATTGTTATTGGCTTTCAATGTCTGTTCACACAGGTTGTTTATTATCAGCATAGATGTCACAAAGTTATCATAATTTGTTCAAATCATAGCAGATAAGTGAATATCTATATAGTGTACTGAGACATACGAAAGCATCTGCAAGTACAATGTTTAACTGACTTTAACAGATGAATAACAACAAACATGTGCATTCCACCCAGTGTAGATGGTTATAAATTATTACACTTACGTTCATGGCTTTGGAATATGATTTAAAATACATTTATTATCTCTGATAAAGCCAAATCGTATACATAAAGTATAATGGAAAGTGATGGAAGTTTACAAAACCATTAAGGCGTAGTAAGGGATGATATTCGTAATAGGAATAGAACTATATATTTATCAATGATCTTAAGAATGCCCATCTAAAGTTTCAGCACAATCGATCCAGTAGTTTACGTAATTGAGTAACATAAACACAAATAGACACAATTTTACTTGTATATATTAGTGTAAAGGGAAAATATTTTAATACAAATATGTGTCAAATTGATATTTTATATATAAAATATTCCTCTATAAGTTATTGCTAATTGAAAATTACATAGCATTATGTGGTTACGTGGCATATAATTGTGGGAAATATAAGTCTCTATTAGCTATCTTTTATAGCTATAGTCCACCGAAAAGATAAAGACTTTTGTCTTATTTTCTTTTGATACAGTAGACCGAGATATTACTGTCTTGTCTTGGTTCAATGGTTTCGTACTGCTGCAATAGACTGAAATATTGCGGATTCCGTCTTGGTGAATCATTCAAAAACTTATAATGGCGGAGTGTAGTGGATACAGCTGTTATGGGAAAAAAGAAACTAGCAACGACGAGTGGAACAGCTGCACGATCCCAACCTTGGTCTTGTTTTGGAGTATTGGAAGGTTTAATCGTATTGCTGCAGTAGACTAAACATCGCTTGTAAATCACTAAAACCTTCTTAAAGTAGTCCAAAAGGACATTGATTTTGTCTAGGACAATTCGATAGCTGAATCGATTTGCTACATTATAACGAAAAGTGACGTAGACACGTATACAGACTGACGTTAAGGATCAATTAAGACAGAGACACTCGGACGGTCTGGTGCTCTAATTCTAACCTTGTACACATTATATAGAACTGTTTACTCTATAAAGAGAAATGACTTAGAAACAAAAACACCACAGATAGACTTTCGTAAAGTATTAAACACTAAGGAGATGCACAGGAGGTCTAGTGCTCTAATTGTTCCCTTGTAATACATTACGTAGAACCGTTTTCTCGACACAGAAACACTGCTGGCAGACAGGCGGCAAGGATCAAATACCTCACAGACGCTCAGACGGTCTAGTGCTCTAATGGACACATTGTACACATTAATCATCCCTCTTGTACCATCTGTCTCAAAACATACATTTCTGGGAGTCACCAGTGATATTGCATTTCTATTGATATATAGTTTAACCTCACTCTATCATCTTGGAGTTTATTTCTTATTCATACCTTGGGGTAGACAATACTTTTCTTTTTATACACTAGTTTAAGCCATTAAAAAGAAATACACTGATATTATTCTTTTTTATAACTATCGTACCAAATCAGATGATAATTAGGTGAGTGAATAGGAAAACTTTGTTTCAATAATCTTTAGAATAAAACCACTCAAAATATCAACATTGAAGTTATAAGCCCTTGTTTAAGAGCCTTATGGCCCATTCAAATTAAAATAAATGGAATAACCAAAGTGTTTTTTGTTAGATAAGAAATTTAAACATAAAATAATATATTTTGAACCTAGTAAATAAAATCCCTATAGATAACCAACGAATTATTTTAATAATAAATACTTTAAATGATTGGAAAATGTCAATTAATTCATATATGTAATAACATTTAAAATATCTATTTCATTACCTGAGATATATATTTATGACAACATAAAATTTATTTAAAAAGAGTGAATAATTTTAAATCTAGGAACCGAAGAAGAATGTAGTTCAAAAATTTAAACAATAACAATAAAACAAAATTTTTTGAAGTTACACAATCATTTTATCCTTTAAAGAAATTGTCATAATCTCATTAAGAAAACACCCTAAAACTTTTGATTATTTAACTGTATTTTATTTGGAAACGTGGTATTACTATGCACTTCCATTAATATTTTAGATTTATTTTTCAATAACTAAACCATTATTATATGTGGGTTATACACGCACATATATTATATTAAATATAATTCTTTATATATTATGTAATATAAAAAAATTATTGTCAGTTAATACTGAATATACAGTATTAGTGATAAATTACTTTTACAACGTCATATACGTGCCTACTCAATTACATACACAACCTACCGTTTCACAGCTTTGCACCTTACAAAGATAGATATAATACTTCCTAGAAAGAGCATGTTTTAACTTCTTTTAGCATATAACCGTAATAAATGATGAATGATGTAATCTTATTTCGGTTCTTAGTGACACCGCCAAGAAATAAGTAAACAATAGACTTGTGTTGTTTTTTAAACGAATACTGTAATCGATGACATTAAAGAAGCAATAAATTGATTGTAAAAACTAAATAAATAGAATGTGCGAAATAGACTATAAAATCTTTAACTAAAACTAAATTTCACCATTTTAACATCTTTTCGTGGGAAAAATATTCATTTTTTATTAGTAACGTCTGTTTTTACCCACAAAAAGGACTATAATCTATAACAGTAAACAAGTAAAGAATTTTTTCTTTAACATAGTGACGATAGAGTTAAGAAGCCTTCTCTAACACAACTTGGGAACTAACGGCTTAAATGTAACTTCTGAACCTCTCACTAAAGAGTAACTGAGTAATAGTGGCGCTCTTAAAATATTTGTATTACCCACAACAATTTTATAATAAATAAATAGCGAATTCTGTTGAAGTAAATACTTTATTATTCAAGCAAGTGCTCAAAATGTTTTAAATGTCCATTGCAAAATGCGCATTTGCAATGAAGTACAGCTGTAGTTGCTGCATATTGCATGAGCAACAATCAATTTTTAATTATTAGTTTCCGAAATGTTGGGGATCTAAATGTATGTATCCACTTCGTGTTCATTAAGTCAAGATATTTACGTCAAGGAATTCCAAGATAAGGAGAATTCAACCACGCTGCTGTGGCTGACATTTGGGTTTTAATTCGAGATCAGACTTTTCATATAACTGTGACGCGTTCACAATTTTGGCCACGATTATTAGGTCAATCCTCATTCCTCAATATCACTAGGGAGAATATTGCAAGTGCAATAGGTTTCCATTGCACATATTTGTATACATATACTCATACTTTCCGAGCACTTGTAAATATATCGTATATACAATAGTTAGCACATTTGTGTAAGCCTTTTCGGACACCTTTCAGACACTCAAATAACAGTTAGAAGAATGCATTAGGACTGCAAAGTGTAGAAGTCCCCGTAGGATGAAAGATTTTGATTGTTAAAGGTAAATTTAAGGTGGTAAATATTTGATTTTTGAAGAATTTAAGGAACTACACATAAGACACGAACAATAAGTGTTTTAATTTTCTTTGTTTAAAGTGTATTATAGACGATGGGTGATTTGAAAGTATAATAGGATTCCGGATACTGCATTACATGTTACAAGAATGTACATACCATATATATTGAGGACAGATAGGTACCTACTCTATTCCAAGATACAGACATATAGCATGAGGGAAAAACTATGGCAAATGTTTGAAATCCTATTTATTGATATTTTAAATGGTTTCAAAATTAAATTGCAACTCATTTGTTTTGACTTAATTTTCTGGCATTTATAATTAGAAAATATGAGAAAGAGGATGAGAAATTACTTGAGACACTTTACGAAACACATTAACAGGAGATTAGCCCAGACCTGGCGCCGAGCCACAACATTCTCTGCCAAATGTGCTAAAACGCTTGTTTACAAGCCTATTTATCCAGTTATTTATTTTTCATAACTTTTCCAACAATAAAACTACAAGCTATAGAATACACTTAATGAAATTGAAAGCATAAGAAACTAAAGCTAATTATAAGACTTTGTCCTTAAGACACCTTTCAGTTAAACACAAGACATGAATCAAAAAATGGCTTCTTATAATTTTAGAAATTGGTGGTTTTACCTTCTTTCAAACATAACCTTGACAGAATTAAACGAAATTTAAGAATATTAGAAACCACATTTTTATACAGCAGCAATTAGAAAATATTTACACGAATAAAGATTGGACTGCTTATGCTGAATAGTTCGTATTTGTAACAGATTTTGATAGTTTTAGATTAATGTAATAGTAATAAATCTTAATAAATCGTTCTAAAGCTTACACATGCTGACTTATTTGAAGTTATTACGCAATTCATAAATCAATACTGCAATTGTCAAAATGTCCTAAAGTACAACATTTGAATAGTTCTTTGAGATTTCATGGATTTATTATAGTTTAAAAGTTGTGTTATTTTAAAGTTACACGTTCTCATGTCTTACACGCGAAAATTAGCAATACGTTTTTCCACCTTTACACCTCAATAACCCATAAAATATGAAAAGCAACCAATAACGCCTCAGAAGATCCTAATCCTAATAGTATAATATCCAGAAACAAAGTTCGTAACGCATTCTAGTACAAATTTACAAACGGATTAAAATTAAACTACGATGTTATGCTTTCGCTGTTTTATCTTCAATAACTAAATTTGAATTATTATAAGGCTAACTTCTTAAGTACCTACCCTTTTTACCTCTAACATGCATATTGAGGTCTTCTAACGTTAAAAGAGCAGTGTGTTGACTGTCAAAACTCCGCTTAAATGTTTTATTCGCTTTATTTTCATTAGTAAGGTGAAACACGCATTTTAAGTCACCAAAATAATTCAGAAATTTCAAAGTTTTATTATACAAACTTAGTTTAAAGAAAAGCAACTTGTGGATGATATTTTTACAAATTATTACTTGACCAAAGATCTCAGTGTTATACACATTCGACTATTGTATCAGTCCATTCAAGCCCTATCAAAGCCCCGAATCCTACAGAAATATAAAAAAATTTGAATCCGTAATAAATGTTTTCGCAATTGAAATTTTACTACTTTTATTTAATTCGACAGCTAAGCATAACAATCCTAAAATTGCTATAGTTGATTAGCATGTTTTGTAATTAATATATTTATTAATTAATAAATATATTAGTTTATTGGAGCGAAATCTATTTCAATAACGTAACCCTCAATTTCTGTCATCACTAAGTTCTCTTACCCAATACGGACAAACTAGACTCATATTTTACTCTATTTTACTCTAAAATATCCGTGACTGATCCTGATACACGCAAATTTGTCGTAATATCTGGAAAGTATCAGCACTCTATACACAATAAGATAATATGTTAAAAAGTTATAAAATAATCTTCAAAACATACAAAAGCACGAAATAGATTAGACTTTTCTGGATATCTTATACAGAATATAACAACGAGTAGACTTTAATTTTTTTTATTAAGTTTTTCACCTTGGCGAAACAGGAAGCTTTGCATTTCAATGATAATTTTTTTATAAAGAAAAAAATATATAGGCCACTTCATTAGGAAAAGTGATGAAATTTGGTATAATGTAATCATACAAAACCTAATAATGTATACTAATTAAGTTTATATTACTCTTAAAATAGTAACTGCAATAAATAATATTGATCTATAAGCTGAGAAATGTCTTCGGAATATGAATAAATCTACAGAAGATGAGAGAAGATATTCATTTGTAGTAGTCTCGTATACGTACCGCGATTCGAAACTTAAATGAGAAATGTCCACTCGTGTGTTCATAACAAAGTTTAACACACTTCCTTGCAGAACTACTGTAACAAACATAAAGTCTTATCGGCTAAATAAAATTCAACATTTTATTTTATGTGTCAACGTAATATGTTTATTATTATGCGACGCTTTGCCAATACTATGATTTATCTCACGTAATGTTTTTTCAATAGCTTTTTCATAGACTTTTATCTTCGTAACGGGTTCGAAAAGGAATGAACAAACAATGCTCTTGTTGATATTTTATAGAATTATTGCATAAATCATTGGTGGTATTGTTATTGCCTCAAGTCAACTGGTACTGAAAAGATTTTTAATCTTCTTTTAGTTGAGTGAGGACTTTTAATCCTGAAATTTTGGTGTTAAGCACAAATAATATGTGCATCTGATTAGAGTGCAGAAAAACTTTTGAAGGATCAAAACTTACGAAAATTCCAGAAGAATTTTCATATAGATATGATAAGAGAAAACAAATATGAAAATAACTTTCAGTGAGTCAAAAATTATTTAAGTTAGGCAAAACGGACACACAAACACACACACACACACACACACACAAATATATGTATAAACGTTACAAAAAGCAGCTTTGAAAAGCATTTTAACTAATATAAATTTAATATTTAAGTTTTAATAGTTCAAAAAATGAAACCCGGTATAAAATAAATAATTATTTGGTCATTTGGTCAAACGTTTTTATAGTTAATTATGTACTTCAATGTATTCAAATTACTGAAGAAAAGAATTCTGAAAACTCCAAAATAGTTGTCCAGCCTCAAAGTGCAGACACTCCGTTCAAAGAATCCGTTTATGTGACACAAGGGTGTGTTTTTTTTACGGTTTCCAACCGTTTATTACATTCATGCCTATACAGAGGAGAATTTCCTTTTCTTTAGTGACAAAGGCATTTTATCATACCAATAAGGAGGACACTAATAAATGCCTTTGAACACTCTATAAGCCTTCACGTCACTTCAACCCCGCCTTAATTAGTTACTAGTGTTATGTTAATAATAGCCTGTTCGATGAAACAATATCGTAGACAGTCAGCAATATTTTCACGTAGAATCAATTAAGTTATAAACTATTATTATATCAGAGGTTAAAAAGCACCACATATCTATAGCAGATTGGACAAAATATAACTATAATAAGTATAACTAACTATAAAGTTATAATTGTTGTAATGTGCAAGTTAACAGTTCCTACGCTAGTCGTAAAGATATTCATGCATATATTAAACACATATAGGCTATCTTTGGTTAAATGAACTTTAAAACCTTACTATTATTATGATTAATTTGTTTTTCTTTTTTTAAAGTACTGTTTAGTTAGAATTAATTCTTGATAGTCAAACTTTGAAAAACTATATAGTACAGACAAGGTAGAGTATTTTTGTTATTACTCAAGCGTCTACCGCCTTACTATGAAACTGAAGACTTTAGTAACTAATGAGTCAGCATGTGTAGATAATTACTCCTCTCTTTCATCTTCTTCTCTTGAAGTTTTCCTCCGATCTAGTTTTATCTTGAGAATCCGCTAAATACTATTTCCACAAATTGGGAGGCACCCTATCGGCTTTCTGCTATACCTTCATTAAGTAGAAGAAACATAATCCAACTGATTCATTCAAAGAAATTCGCACAATACTACATGCTAAAATACCCCACAGACACCTCCACAGATATTTTACATTCTTTCTTCGACTCTATCTGTCGTAAAATGTGAGCAGTACCAAACCTATGTTATTGATCTGAAATGTTGTATTTATACCAATTAAAAAAGACTAGATATCTCCCATAAATTTCATTTGTACTTACTTTCAGCATTAATATCAGTAAAAATTGGTAATATTCTGCCAGGATACAATTGTTTTAGTTTATCATTAATGTTTTTGTAGTATACGTTCCAAAAAATGTTAAAAATATGTGTAATTAAATACGCAGTTCAGTATGGGGCCAGTACGAAAGTGCGATGTATTATCGTCTTATTCATAAGAACTACTCTTGTTTATAGAATAAATATCTTGATATTTAATTAATTGATTAAAAAGTAAAATATAGATCTAGAGGTTCATCCGATAATTTTTAAACATTTTTACATTACACTGCACTATCACGAAGCAATGTGGATTCAACTAAAACACTGAATAAATATTTCTTGGAACTCATATTTATATATTGGATCTTTTGTCCCAGCAAGCCTCCAGAGGTAACATTGAACCACGGTTTTATGCAGAGGAGAATTTTGCAGTGTCTGTAAATTATTAGTTATAGTAGAGTATTTGAGATCTATTTTATAGACTGGAGTATCAATGGTCGCTAACTTCAAACATTCTTTGTAACCTTTAGTTAATAAAAACTAGCTTAATACGCACTTGGCGTTAGTAAAACTTGACGTTATGTTTGAAGTTCAGTTAGTTCGTTCATATTTTTTTTTATTTCAAGTGATTTTTCAAAGTTAAATAAATTGGATTAATGTCAAAAATGAACGAGGTATATTCACACTCAGCCAAATTCTAGCGAAGTTAGTTTTGCCTATAGTTAGTTTATATATCAAAAAGAGGCTTCATGCAAATTCAAGTAAATGGCTTCGTTTTATACTGTAACTTTCAGGTAGAGATTATAATATTGTAAGATTTTGCTAACACTCAGCCAATACCACAAAGTTTCTTTTTAAGTACTCAGAGTACTAGTGGAAGAAAGTGTTTATTTCTGGAACTAATGCACTATTCTTTATTTAACCCAATTAAATTGCTAAAATGTTTTTGGGTTACACCAGTCATTTCTAAAATCATAGGATTTCATTTCTCACGAGTAAAGTATTTCATATAAGTAGTCCATTGTCCATTTCCACTCTATTATAAAAGTAAAGGATCCAAACAAAAATAATACAGACAATAAGTCATTTCTGCACACTTAGCCACAAGCTCAAACAAAGGCTGCTGTCAATAAATACGGGGAACGAGGTTTTACTCTGCCAGCTCTAAACCAGGGACAACATAAACACTAAATCCTGTATATTGTCAGATAACTAAATAAAACTGCGGACGTGTTTTGTGTTTGCAAATGACAGCTTTGATGTCGATTTAGCACAAAAAATCTGCTTGTAATTTTAATTATAGTGGACATACGTTTGGATAAATAAGCATGCAGCAGGATAAATTTAGAGGTAAGCCTAAATTGTAAATGCTAAGCAAATTTTTATCAATATATAAATGGTATTGGGCAACAGGGTAGTAAGAAAAGGTGTACTAAACGTAGGAGAACGGGCAGAGCTACAGAGCTTATGGCAAAGAAATATAATGTAACCATTGTAAAGGGAATCTACAATAATTCCTATTATTTTAAAAGCACAAGATATGCTAAAACTGGAGATCTCTTCAATATTTTAACTATAAACCAATGACATATGATACTTTTAAACCTTCTTAACAGAAACATCTTAATGAAGGTTGGCAACAAAAATACTTTAATGTTTAAAAATAACAGACCATCGAATCCTAATATAGGAATGATCGGTTTACATGCAAAGAGCTTAAATAAATAATGTTTTGTTAAGTAATTGATCAAACAACAAAAATCGTATTTTAATTACATGAAACATTATTGCAAATTTTATAAATCATAACGATAGCTAATTTGGAACGTATTTTAGTTATTAAACCAAATTCATGTTAGATAAAAATCCTAAATTTTAGTATTGAAAATTTGCTTTACGCACTTATAATACGCACTTACTGACGTATTTTAGTATTTTCTAAAGGTATTAAGATGAAATATAATTGAGATGAAAACTTATCTTTGTGTAAAAGGTAAAATCGTATTATAAGATACTGTGTTTGAATTTTATTTTTGTCGATTCTAAGACTTTAGATCATTTATCATCGTATTTAATCATTTATCGTCATTTATATGTCACAGGAATATAATATTACGTTTCATTGAATGACATCCTATCTATTTTAGTAATTTTAAAGAAGCTTGATACGTTAGCTTAGGAATGGAAAAAATGGCTAAAGGAGGCAAACTTACACGTTGCACGTCCGAAAATTAAGGATATACCTGAAAGGTCAGACAGTCCATAATTAGCACAAACTTTCACTGCAAAATCCATTCTGCATATAATAGAAAAGGTGAGAGACTATATACAAAATAAAATCACTATATTCCATGCAATACCAACACGCGGACTGAAAAATGTAAAAACAGCGATCTTTAGTAATAAGCAAAGTTAGAAGCCTTAATATTTCATATGTTATTTATAGTGTTTATTCAAATTTCACAAACTATGAAAATTGAGAAAAAGTTTATCACACACCATTGCTTTGTGAACTAGATCCATAATTATGAAGGAGTCTGCTTTCCATCTCCTCCACAACTATCAGCATAATACCAAAGCATAAGTTGAAAGTAAAAACGCTGGATTTTTATTTCGAAATAATATTAATATGAGTGAAAGAGTAAGTGTATGCAAAGAGACTCTATTGCTACCTGTTCGAATACATGTTTGTACCTTCAATGCAGTTTTTGTTCTGTATTCTTTCTGTCACCGTTAGAGTGATTGGCATCATTTATAACATTCAGTAACTTAAAAAACTTAAAAGTTAGTTTTAAAATTTGATCCAAGTTTTAAAATACAATAATCTAAAGTAACTATAACAACAGTCACAATGAAAATAATAATATTATATAATATGTTTTCTGTTCGTGTTTCCCAGCAACGAAGCCATAAATAACATAACCACGTACTCCGCTTGTTAAAATTGATTTCATTTATAGGTAAGAGCATACTTACTGCTCTGTTATAGTATGTAAGTATACGTAAGCAAATATATGGAATTTATATACCTCTTTCTAGGTCGTTAACCATATTTACTTTTTACTACAATAACATCACTATTAGTATGTTATATACAGTATTTTTAACAATTACTACTGTATTAATGTTGAGAGAATAATGGTTTTCAATCGATGTTTAATAGTAAAACGATAGAACTTACTAGTCCGGGGTTCATGAAATAGTTGTGAGGTCCGACGCTAGATAGCACCACTTACATTGCTACGATACAAATACTTACTACCTGAGCCGCTTACTCCACAGAAGTCAGTCCGCGCGCTCTCTTTTTCCGTGCCTTAATTTGTAGTATTGAATGTGTTTTCTCTTGTTTTATGAATACCATCAATGATACTAAGTACTGAAGCGAAGTAAATGGTCATAAAATCCCATGTCATGGAAACAATTGAAAGTTATATTTTAACATTGTTAAGTAACCAGTAAATGAGAAGAGAAACAATATCCAGTTCCAATTATTAACAGTATTAGGGTTATAATATGGCATTAGATAGTTTATCATATCCAGTAATACTAAAATTATTCAACACGTTCACTGCTGAAGTGATACCATTCTGTTATCACTGTGATTATATAACCAACTTTTCCTAGTATCAGAACTGGAAATAACGATAGAGTTATTGTAATCCTCCACTTTAATCATCAGTTTGGCTATATACTTCGTAACTTTATATTTATCAATATATACCCCTAAAGTAGTAAACATGATATATGTCCTGTCAGAAAATTAAAATACTTTATATCCATGTACCAAGTCGGGAGGAGTTTACAAGTGCCCTTGTATAAACAAGGTTTATACGTAGCTGGAAGCATTTTTTGCCCAGACTTAGCTTTAGTAGAATAATAATATAAGAACTAATAAGAACGCGCTTGCATAATGAGGATAAATGGAACAATTTGCTTTATTAATTGTACTTTGGAAAGTTTTTCATAATAGGGTATCTTGTTGTATAAGGCTTTATTAAATATATTATTAGTAATAATCTGATTATTATGAAGAGTCAAGTTATTACCATTTTTACGGTTTGTATTTGGCGAATCACATTACGATCAATTACATAATCTTATTGAAAGCACAAACCCGAAAACTAATAATAAATGTTGTAGTTTTTATTTTGTGTGGTGACGTCTATATATATATATATACTATTCTTAAATCATTTTAAGGAGCAATCTTTCAGTTTATCCTCAATAAATCTGAAAATTTAAACTTTCATAGACCTCACTTCTTGAATTTGGAGTCCATGTCCTGATCTGATGAGATAAAATAACGCTAATTATTAAATTGGAGGTGAACTAATCATTCTTTTTGTAGCAATTATTCCTACCGTTGCTTCATTATAAAACAAATAGCATGGTTGGACCTATGCTCACGTCCCGTGATTTCGTGTTATTTTCGTATTTTGTCGTAAATTGGATGTAATGACTCTGTATATGACTTTGTGATTAGGGTTAAATTTTTTTCCGTATTTCAGGTTCTAATCGTTTGCCAGTTGTTAAGGTGCGAACTCAGCGTATGCAGTGTAGGTGGTATGGGGTATGGAGATTTCAAACTTTAACAAATGAGAATAAAGTGTATTGGAGATGGAGAAGATGGTAATAATCAGGTATGATATATCAGGTAATAATCAAGACTTGCTAAACGGCTTAGATTATAGAGCCCGATTTTAAAGAAAATGTCTGTCAGTTTATAAGAACTCTTCTTCAGTTTCGGTTGACAATATCAATAAAGGATTTGTTCATGGCGCTAATGTGTTATGGTCAAAATTTAGATAGTACTTTGCTACCGTATAGTAATATCAAAGAAAACCTTGTTTGACGATTAGCCCGAGATTTTGGAAGTACTTAATAAAAAGGTGAAATCTCCACGAATTTTAAAAATTCATCAATTGAACAGGAATTAAATTTATTTTAACATAAAGAAATATATTTAAAGTAAATATTTGAAACGTTTCTATCCTTTACAGTAAATATTTCTAACGTATTGTTATTGAATTTCCAGTTGTCGAATGTTACAAAATAACTAAACTTAAGGTTTAAACAATAAAAAGTCATTTATTTAGGTGCCATTTACAATCAAAGAATAAACTGAATTGTGAATAAACTTACAAGATTCAGCACTAGGGACCTGGGATTGTGTCAGTAAACATAGTAGTACACTCAGTTGTGCACCTGATGGTAAAGCGAGTATGCCTCTTCACCTAGATTGCACTGCATTCTGTAGTCTAGGTGTCCATGATGTGGAAACGATCCAAAGAATTCGTTTTGAGCTCCTTCGTTCTTTGTCGCCGACTATTTTTTGATCCCAAGGAACATGACTTCTGAATTCAGGATCCAAGTCTGCTACAGCATCAGATTTAAGATCTTGCATGCACGGGAAAGGTGGACTTCACCTAATAACTCATTGATTCCCATATAATCGCTAATTAAAACCCCGTTATTTTCTCCCCGTTACATGTTTCTTTGATTTTTAAATGCGCTATCCTTTACCGCTACGGATTTCTCTCTCGTTTAAAAGAATAAAGATATGTTCTTTACATGATTTGAAAACTATTTTCTGTGTCAGGTATTAAGATGAAAATATTTTTATTGATTTTGTGAAGGAAACTTTTGTGACCTTAAAATGGATAAAACCCATAAATAACCATAATAAATACATTTGTTCGCAAATCAACTTTTTATGACAATATGTTCACAAGGATCCAAGAATTTATATTTTCTTAAATTTGTAACAAAATATATTAGCTTTATAGTTAAATTTTTGCCTTCTTAAAAGATATAATCTGTAAGGTTACGCTTTTCTGCCTAATACGATTAAAACATAAGTTATATTTATATAAATATAAATAGTTTTTATATAAATATTGGGAGTGCCGATAGCCGAACGTTGGACTTTGAGTCTGAATATTAGAGACAGAGCAGGTTCGAATCCTGTCTGTGACCCTTTGTGGCACATTTTATCAGTAACATCAACCTTGTACTAAATCGACTCTCCCCCTTATTCTGTTTGATAAGATCCTCGCCCAGTCCAGAGGCCCATGAGGACGGGCAAAATAAGGCTTAAAAGGGGATCGGCTTCTCCTTTATAATATTATATATATATATATATATATATATGATATTAATTGTTTTTATAGTTCTATTTATATAATTTTTGTTCTCCTGAAGACGGTTTAAACTTAAATATAGAACAGTATCTAAGTTTTTAATCCTATTATGATTGATATGATTACCCCGCGCGCACGCACACACACACCAAATAGGACTATAAAAAAATAATATAACATTACATTTATGTTATATTTATATTTTATATACATGTAATATAAAATATTTTTAATCATATTTGGAATAAATCTTAGCCACAATTTGTGCAAACAAAGTTATCAGTCTCGAGTCAAGTTGGATTACAGCGTAACATCCAGGCGCGCTCTCCGAGGGTCAAATTTGCATATTGCCGCAACTCATGTTATCAGCAGTAACCTTCTCCTTATCCAGTTTGCTCGTTTCACTGCTTCTGTTCTATATATCAGGCGTTAATCTTAAATAAAGTTTGTATTGTAAGATAAGTATCGATATACACGTTTTTATAACGAATACAAATAATGTCGTTAATTTCTAGTGTATTTTCAAATATTACGTAACTTACTTTTAAACTATAGTGATTTAAATAAAACTAGTTGGAAACCCGTACTGTTTTACTATTTTATAAACTCCCGTAACGTTCATTTACTACGATCTGCAAACAGGGTGTAATGCAAAAATTGTATGTCAATATCAGCGTTTATTTACACCTGTTATTTGAAATATGAGACATTCTCATTTACATATAACATGAAGTTTAATTTTAATAGGCTCACGGCTAGTATATTAAAACAAAAATGTTGAGTGAATTTGTTTGAAAACGAATTTATTTATAAGTAAATTCATACTTAAGCTGTTAAATTAACATAAACTAGTATTAAGAACTCTTTAGTAATTCTGTGTGGATAACTTTCCGTACACATTACTTCAATTTGGTAGTATCCTAATTGTAAAGATAAAAATCAAACATTAAAAGCCTTTGGTAGGGCTTGATAAGAAACTTTATAAAGAAATTTTAACCGTTTCCGTGAGCATTTGTATTAAAAAGAATCACAAAAATTGACTGAGTAGCTTTTATTTTTCTCCTTACCATATTCACTAATCTTATAAACCTCCAGTTAGTTTAAAGTTTCTAAAAGTAAAACACACACACACACACACACACACACACACACACACACATACAAACAATTTATAACGTAAGAGATTCCAATCAACAATAAATTGTCACAACTCATTGGCTGAGTGTTAGTGAAGCCTATTACTCGAAATGCAGGAAAATCTCTTTTCTGTCAGCTGTCTGTTCATACGACACCTTGAACAGACTGTTATAAATTAAAAATGTTGTATTATGCTACATTTGTGTACTGGGTGAGGTTGACTATCTCTACATGTTATGTACTTATATCTCACTAACTATTTTAACACTTTCTTTCTTTCTTATTTCGTTTTAACTTGACCCCACATAATCAAATTAAATTCATTTCATCTTTTTAAAATATCCCAAAAGCACAATACCATACGTCAAATTAAAAGTAAAGTTAAACTGAGAATTATTTTTTGCATACAAAGGTAATCTGTAACCAAATGTACGGGTTGTTCCAAAAACAGTTTAAATGAGCCTTCAAAATTAATTACTGTGTTAGCCTAACCAAATATGGAACAGTAAAATATTGTTAGAGTCAACTATTGATCTTTTCTTAGGTAAATGTATGGTAAGGGCATTGTTCATTGCATTTTATAAACTTATATTATTTTTTGTAACAAAAAACAGCTAAATTCCACTTACTTTTGGATAAAAAGATTATTGACGGAGATTAGTAATGATATGTATGAAAGAGAACCGTTGACTGAAAACATACCCACACTACATATTGTTCAATATATTACGAACTAAATTGTTTATAGTTGTATTAGAAATAAGTAATAACTAATGTATCTATACAAATTCCAGGTTTAAAAGTCGCTGCTATAGGGTAAACAAATAAACTTGTTCATTGAACCAAATATAATAATACTACTGAAATAGTGTAACTAAGTTTATATGGCTTCTGTGATAATATTGTGGTTACATTTAATTCCCATAAACCATTATCGAAGATGGCATTATCGAAGTGTAATAATATTTCTGATATAATCGATCGATAGTTAATAGTAAAAAAAAGTAGAACACATTTTACTGAACGTAAATGTTGTGTTATACATTTTTTAACATATAACGATGGCAAATGTGTAAAATCCTATTATCTCCGATTCGATTTTACACGATAAAATAAAAATATATAAATCTCTCAATTCAAAATACAATTTCATATTTGATTTAAATTTTGGTCAAATACAGGTATTTCTATAAACGGTTGTTGTAGATTATGCTTTTTTCTATTGATAACCTAGTTATTTCTGTCCATTCCATATAAAATACTCTGCGACAATTAAAAATATAATATATCAATTGTGGGGTTGGGGTTGTTAGTGTTGAAGAGGTCACTGCTATTCTCGGTAGGTATACAAAATATGAATACGGTTTAAACATTTTAGTGAACTAAATATTTGTCAGTGGAAGTATAAGTTACAAACAGTAAAGTAAAACGACAATGTTTAGAGATATTGTATACTCAAAACACGAATAAAACAACTTTATAACTTGTTATATCAAGTAGACTGAGTTTTGTAGGAGACAAATATTGTTAACTAAAGTTTCTCTAGCTGTAAAATATACTGACTAGTGTTGTCTAAAAATAAATACATGAACTACACATAACTTTAGCTCAGTTTTCGATTGCAATGTGTTCTTGTTCTGTTGGAAGATTATGCACACCTTTTCCAGGAAATTGGGAAAAAATACTCGTAACAATGATGTGAAATTTAAATCTCGCAATTGATTGCATGAGTATTAACCTAACCTAACCTAACCAATATTTCAAATAAAAAAAATACATTCCATAGACATTTTGGTCTAAAAGGTTAATTTTGGTTAAAAAAACAATTCTGGTCTAGGGTATTCCGGCGCCGTAATAGTGTTTAAACTATTTCCAAAATCAATAAAAAATATACATGCATCCACCAAAATGTCCAATTTCATTCCATATGAGTGGTTAAGAACCATGGAAAATTGATTTCTTCATATTAGCGGCGTGAGGAACAATATATGTCAAATTAAATAGTTCTAATACGATAATGCAAATCCACGTAAAATCCATTTATGGCTGAGCTGCGTTAAAAGTCATGTATTTTTTCTGAGACCATAATACACGACATGTGTGCCAAATTTAATAATTCTAGAACATGAAGAAGTTGACAGGCTAAATATAGTTTTTCTAGGGGCTGTAACTCCATTTCAAACCCTATGGGTATTTTATTTGTATGAACATAAGTTTTTGTATTTAAATCATGAGGCATACCTGTGCCAAAGTTCATACCTTCTGAGACATCGAAAAGTTAGACAATTAGTGGCATTAGTGAATGAGATCTTTGTCTTTTATAAATATATATTTTAATACTCTCTTAAGTAAATGGTTTGTTTAAACAACAACACTCTATGGATACAAAGCTTAAAATTTTAGTAACACCTTCAAAGAAAATATATTTTAACTTTTAACTTCTTGCTATTTAAATCTTTCAAATAACATACTTTTGCAATATCATAAAGAGTGAGACTATGAATACTAGCAAAGGTAGGTTAGTACTAACTTGCAACGAGATATTCCCAACATGTCTTTATAATATCTCTCTCCCCCACTATTAAATAACATTATTATTCCAGCAGAGAATTTTATGAAATGGTCGATAAAGTGACCTAAGTTACGATCATTGTTATATACATAAAACTAGAACATTATGCATGTATTTATAATTGTTTTGTGGTTCGAAGGACATCTCAGCCTATCAAAAACTTCAAATCTTCCATACTTTAATTTATAAATACTAGCAGTAATGAACATTATGAAGTAACTTTCATTATTTTATCATACGTTACTTCAGTTATTGTGTATTGTAAAAGTAACTTGGTTTTGGTCATACCTTAAAAAATAGAAGTGTCACAACAGATGATTTTATTTTTGTTATAATTACTCAAAACTGTATCTAATAATCTTAATTCTAATAATATTATAAATTTTAAAGTGCCTTACCCCCTTACTTTACGTCTAAAGGATGTTATCGACCCAAAATATGTTGTCTTTTGATACAAGTAGGTTCTCACAGCTATGTATATGTGTATATTTTATTTATTAGAAAAAATGCAAAATCAGCAATGGAACAAAACACATTTAATTAGTATAAAACAATGACCATAAATATACACTTTTAAAATATTTTGCTGATCGTGGAAAGAAGATAAACTCAAAATTAGGGTCAAAGATATAATTCACTCAAACCAGAAATGCTCATGCAGGTGCAAAAAACTTCGAAATAGCATGTGAAACCGCAGGTAACTGCTAGATGTAATATAAATCTCAATATTTCAATTATGTGTTATTCTATAATGTTTAATACATAAAAAACATGCGTGTATGTCTATTATCAAATATATTCAGTTCAGTACATAAGCGTAAAGAACTTTAATAAAGTGGTGACATGAAAAAATGCAAATACGAGCTGGATGCAGATTTATTGATGTTAATTATCATACAAACAAGGAGGCCTTAGCGTGTCACAGTTGTGGGTGAAGGGAACGAAGTGTTACGTGTTACGTACCATATGGTATGATATAACAATTTATTGCGCTACAAAACGGTAAAGATTGTAGTATAAGTTGTATGTTGCTGGAATACTAGGTGAGAATAATATTACAAAGAATATTTCATACGTCATGTAAACTGTCCATACGTGATCACAGTTCTGATGATGATTCGTTGGGGTAAAACTTAGGAGAAAAAGCACACAGTGCATGATCCTCTTTAAGTAGTTTTTGTAATGTTCCTGTCGTTATATCTACCAATAATTATAATACTAAAACGTAAATATTTATAGTATTACAATTGGGGATATCTTATTAAAAAGTACATTCGGATTTATCGCAGTAATTGCAAATGGGAAAGATAAAATAAATGTTCCGGTACAGGCAAGAAATTTACTTACTTTAGATCGCATAGTAACCTCTATTCGGTTTAGCAAACAAGCTATTCATTGTTTAAAGTTTATTTTTGACGATGGAAGGTTTGTGAAGGAATCAGGATTTTTCCGGACATTTTCCATCGTTCAGTTAAACAAAAAATCAGTAACACTACGTGTCAACATCTGCAATTTGATCTCTTCCTCAGGTAAACAACTAACCTAATACAAAATTAGAAACTAGGTAAAATAAAGAAATCATAGCAAAGCGTTGTGACACGTCTAAGTCAGGAATCACAACCACTATGTTGTGTGCACTTAATAAAAAGCTATACACAACACTAATCGTTAAAACTGAACTGCAGAAAACAGGTCACAATTCGTTTTTATTCGTCTACCAACCATCTACAACTAACCAGAGGCCAATAACAAATGGGAATCGTCACGGCAGAAACTAGGTGGCGGAAATAAAAAGGAATGGGGATAGAAATTTAACCCTACTATTATTATTATTATTATTGGTTCATGCTATACGAACTTCTTAAAACGATACTGTGACTCCGCATTGGTTTAATACAAATATCTGATCAGTTTGATACTTTTGGTTTTTATTACGAGTAGTTCAATTTTTAGAATTGGCAACTAAAGCGGCCTAATCTCGACTTATGGTTGACTGATTGGTTAATCTGCCAATTTAATGTATGTTGCCTCTCTTAATTTTCTTTTAAAGAAATGTGGTTCCCACTGTATTATGCTGGCTTCATTGCAATTCATATGACGGTCTTCGGACCAACGATGGTGTGCAATTTTCGACTTTTCTGTGAGACCCATTACCGTGGTTTCTTTGCATCATTTTATCCTTACGGTAATGGTCATTTGGCTCCTCTATTTATTACCTATTGCAACTACATTTTATACCGTAAACACAGATTTTGGAATCCTGTGTGCCCCATTTAAGTTTTGTTTTTACCAGACTTTGTTTATGTGTTTTAAACGAGGTTATAATATTGTACTTTGTACCTAATCTTCTAATTTTCTTCGACAATCCCGGCACATAAAGGATTGACATGAAAGCAAATTTATCACTATTCTGTTTTTCGTTCTCAGAAGTGATACTTCTGGTTCGTTTGCACTTATTTATTACTAATTGAGAATATCCATTTCTTCTAAGATCCGATACAACTTTCTTACGAACAAACTATGTGCTCAATTCAGGTCTTTATTCATGTTTTGGTTTGTCTACTAAAAGATTTGGCCAATTGATGTTTATTTATCATACTTTTACGTGTTTTAGTTTGGCTGCTTCCATAAGATGTGCCTAGATAAGATCAATTCATCGTCTACTTACTGCTTCAGTTTGGCTGCCACAACATGTGTCTAGTTGCTTAATCTTCTTTACACGTGTTTTCAGTTCTAAATTTACCAAATGCATCTGGTTAAGATTGCTTCATCATTTGTAAACGTGCCTTAGTTTACCTGCCAAAACATGTTTCTGGTTGGTATCGGTTGATCCTCTTTTAACGTGTATGAAATAGGCTACCAGAATATGTGTCTGGTTGAGATAGCTTGATCATATTTAAACGTGTTTAAGTTCGGAGCTCAGGGAGCTCATCCCACTGTAACTGTCATTCTCTGAGGTAAACTAGAGCTATCGATTTACCCGTTTACCCCGAATATATCGACATTTGTTTTTATTGATTTGCCTCCCCTGAACGTCTATGTGATGTTCTAGATGAAACGAACTCATTGGTTTTTGCTATACACAGTGAAGTGCAACTGAAAGATATACCAGCTAGAAGTGAATCTTTCTTCTAGGGTCGCAATTGTACTACTTGTGCTTGCAGGATACTTAGGTGCATAACGACTAGACTGCCAAAATCACTGCCTTAATAAAAGACAAGTAAATTACAGCCTAATGGTGCATCTAGACAACCATATGATATAGTTAAGTTAAGAGTTAGTTAAGTTAACTATAAGTTAAGATATAGTTAAATTAAACCAAAGCAATTATTACTACAAAAATTAAAATATATTGGAATACAATGGAACTCTTGGAGATGGTTCAAAAGTTATTTGTCCGATCGGTATCAAGTTTTTTCTGTTTTAGGCCATACAAGCGTTCCTCAAAAAATTGAGTATGGGGTTTTGCAAGGCAGTAATCTTGGACCCTTGCTTTTCTTAATTTCTATTAACAATCTAGGAAGATTGACTCTGTGTAAAGGACAGATATTTCTTTATGCGGACGACACCGCTTTGTTATTTGAGGGTGAAAGCTGGGAGGAAGTGAGGGATGTGGCTGAGCGCGGTCGACTCACAGTTAATATAGCCAAAACTAAATGTATGCCAATCTCTATACGAGCTGACGGCGATCCTTTTGTTTTTAAGCTACGGTTGCATACTTGTGGTGGCCAGGATGGATGCGTTTTGTGTGAATGTATTGATAGGGTGAGTGACTATAAATACTTGGGTGTAGTTTTTGACAATCGTTTGAACTGGTGTAATCACGTAGCTTACATGCGGAATAAACTTCGTAAATGTATCTTTATATTTTGTAATCTGCGTAATATACTTACAATAGATCTTTTAAAAACTGTATATTATGCTTATGTGCAATCAATTCTTCAGTATGGTAATTTAGCATGGGGTAGCTGTTTTCAAAATAACCTTGCTCCCTTAGAAGTCGTTCAAAAAACTATTATAAAAGTAGCTCTGAAGCGAAATCGTACTTATCCAACAAATTTATTATTTTAAGAATTTAAAGTTTTTAACGTCTCGCAATTATATATCCGAACATTAGTTTTGTATATTTTTCAACATCGAGATTCAATTTTCATTCACAGTAACCACAGCCATTTTACGCGTTCTTCACGTCATAACAGAATTATTGTTCCTAGACTCGTTAAAGCATTTAATTCAACATCATCTCACTATATTGCTCATATAATTTTCTCAAAATTACCATACTTTATAAAAAACCCAAGACCTTGCACTATTAGTACGTACAAAAAATTTGTCAATAAATGGTTAGTAGATGCTGGGTGAGATGGATTTCGTCAGTATTTTTCCTCAATCTACACCTAGATATGCTTTTTTATGTATTTGTTATATTTTTGAATTACAATCAATGTTAGTCTGAGTGTTTGGTGAGTCTGTACAATCGTTTTGACTGCAGGCCAACGAGGACATGTGGTGCGAGCAAGTGTGCGGGTGCGTGATTGGTGTGTGTGTGTGTGTGTGTGTGTGTGTGTGTGTGTGTGTGTGTGTGTGTGTGTGTTTAGTGTGTGTGCGTGGGTGTGCAGGTGTGGTCCAAATCTCTCTCTACTTATATCGGGTAATTTGTAATTAAGTCTTTCTGATTGCTCTTTTTTATGTAAGTCACAAGTTTTTATAAATTACATTTTTAAGTCTTCAAATTGTATTTTCTAAATAAGTATATTCCTTTCAAATTTTAGGTTATTTTTTAACTAGATTTACTCATGTATTCCATGCTCTGGCCTTGTATGGTTTATTTTAGAGGTTAAATCTTCATTTTTCATTTGTTAATGAAAGTGTTTTTATTAATGACAATTCATTTCCTTATTTTAATTTAGGTTTTTTTGTGTTATTGGTAGTGCAGATTGAGGAACTCGTTTCCCCACACACAGGCTGATGCCCATGTGGTGATAATTTCCTTTAAGATTTTTGTTATGTATTATATTTTACTCTGTACATAAATTTTGGAAATAAATAAATCAATCAATCAATCTAAGAAGATCACAGTATCTGAAACATTTTGTTATGTCAGGTTTCTGTTTTCTTCTCACACTTTGTTCACCCCTCTCACGTTTCAGAGTTAGGAGAATCAAGCTGAAGTAAATATTATAAATGCCTACTATTTTTTTCTTTTTACTTATCTACTTATATTCTTACCCCATGATATTTTGTACTATCCATTATTTTACATTTAGAATATAGAGAGGATAAATAAACGTTACAGTTTATTTTGTGCTCATAGGCAAAATGGTGCCACACTAGTTAATGACTGACTTCAGGCATTATACTAAGCACTGTGAGTAAATAAGTTAAATGTTGAGTCCATTTAATGTTACTTATCGCTCAGCACATATAAAACATGAAAATTAAATTGCAAAACAGCATTTTCCACTGTCACAGCCCTAAGTGCCGTGTAACTAAATTAATTAGAGTGAGCCTCGTAATGTGGAAGAAAGGGTCGGCCCTCCCTTGGTCACGTAGGGAAGGTTCCCCTTCGTAAACAAGGGCGAGGGTTGTGAGGACGCCAGACGTGTGGTTATGGATACAGTTTTTTATAATAAAAACACATACAGTGTAACGTACATAGTGGTTCTAGGTTAATTTTAATGTGGAATTGTATGCCAAAAACAGTATTATGTTTTGCAATAGAGTTTACAGTTTGTTACCAAATGAGTTATTGCAGCATATTTAGAATATAAATATTAATTTAATTTAATATTCATAAATTGTAATGTAACCTATATAGACATTAAATTAACGATATACAAATCTATAACACTACGTTTAAAGCTTTGTAATTTGTTATCTTCTTCAGGTGAATAACTAATCCAAGACGTAACTAAAATATTGGTTACAATAAACAAATTATAACAATGCATAGTGACATGCATAAGTCACAAATCACATAAAAAATTTCACTCCTTAAATCCGTGCAAACTCTACGTATAAAGCAAAGTTAAAACATGCACTTATACAATGAAATTAATAGTACGGGTCACATAGAACTGTTTGAAATAATCAATCATTTTGAATGGAAGAAGCATATACTAAAATGACATTTTTTATTTTAAAAATATCCACTGCATTTCCAAAGTAGTTATCCTAAGCAATGTGTACCCAGAACAGTTGATTACATTTGGCAGAGTCTATAAATTAATATTTCGCAACTTTAGACACCAAGGTGGAATTTTTTTTACTTTAAATACTAGTGGGGCGTAGCCTGGAGGGATTTTCTAACTAATATTAGGAATATGCCCATTTCAGAGACCGTAAGAATATCCATACATTATTTTAGTACAATCGATTGAATATTTTATTCATGAAAACAAAATAAACAAAAAAGGCAACTCAGATTTATATTATTATCGTGATATTCTAGCCATAATTACCCTTAGTGTCATTATTTAAACTCATGGTATAGTTTAAGTTTTTGAACAATATCTTCTTGAACGTTATAAAGTATACTTTGTGTACACTGTTTAACAAACTAATACACTTTCTGCTATTTGAGACTCTCTTCTGTAAACTTTAAACTGCGTAAGTATTTTCTTATTTTGTCTTAATTTATTTATTAAACATTTGCAAGAAATGAAGGCTGAGAGTAGCAAAGACAACACGAAACTTCTCATTATTAAAATCAATCTTCCTTTACATATTACATAATTACTTGTGTTCTCCTATTTGAAGGAATGAATTATCACCATCTTGTCAATAATATAAGGTGAACTGGTTTCATACTAGCTTTTTACATTGTCTCGAATGTAAGAAAAAACTATTTAAACTTAATTCCAGCAAAGATCTAAAGCAATACCAACGGACTAAATTTATACATTAAAACATATTTTATAACTTTATTTCAAAAATCTGTTGCTCTTACAATAATTTATTATATTTTGTGTTGTAAAAGAGGTAATATAATTTGCGTTCATAATATTTAAAATAATATTTTTTTGTATTATTGGCAATTAGTTCTATTAAACAAAAGAAATAGATCATTATTTTTTAGATTTTTCCACCAAATTATAATATACCAACAAGTTGTTTTAGTTAGGGACAGATTAAGATTTAAATATATAGTTTTATGGGAATTGAAAATTGACTAAAATAAACTTTAATTATTGAAATTTGACAGTGAAATTTATTGGCCGAAGTCAATGTAACAAGGCCTAATATGTAGTTGGAACGCCACGAACTCATGGATCACGCTGCGGGCCCAAATATCAGTGATACATACATATTAGTGATATTTGCTGTACTGACCCCGTCTATCATATAACCACAGGCTAATTTCATCCCACATTACTTCAAACCTTCATCTTTATCATATGAATCTACACAGCACTCATATGAGTATATGGGTAATCATATTATTAGTATCATAGTCTAACATAATTTTGTGTTTTAACGTTAAGACTTACCATCTATAGAATTAATGTCTGTTAATGTATCTATTATTCATATTAGTCTATATAATTTCCCCTTTGTTATGATCTAAATTTAAAATAATTTCAAATTTTGCCCATGATCCCAAGGGATCTCTTTAGCGTTCTCGTCCACATTCAATGATCTGTCTATAAGAGATGTGCCAACTTCCTAACACTACATCTAGTGTGTTTATACAATTAAGAATGCACAATTGGCACTTAAATGGTATATCAATTTAAGTAAAGTTAAAAAATCAAATCCAAGGGTCGAGACCATATTCTACACGAGAAATATGTGCACCCTTTGGTTGCATGGTTAATAAAATAGGCATAAATATCTAATTAGAAAAAATTATACAATATAATAATTTGTGGAAGGCTCTCGATACGTGATTATCTAACAAAAATTGGTACTTACGTATTATATCGACCACACCCTTACATTTATCAAAACACAAAAATTCAACAAAAACAATCATCACCAAACACAAAACTAAACTCTTTATTGAAAAAAAAACTCACAAAACTTGTTTTTATTCTTGCTTTTATCACACTCCGCCACCCAAAATGCAGCGAGCGAGCAGAATGGATCCCCGCCTTCGTCCGCCACAGACGACCGCCATATGTATTATTATTGCCCCTCTTCATTGCTCGGCCATTCCCAAATTTTAATTCGGCCACCCATTACAACAATGCACTGTTAACACAGACGACAATAACCAACAAGTGTACACACAACAATTAGTTACAATCGACGCGATGCACAGCGAAACATGCACTCGCCGTTATCGCTGGAGCGGCCGGTCGCTGAAACCTCGACCCGGGGGGAAGGGACAGGTCTTGCGGTAAGATAACACCGGACGTCTATTGTGGGCAGTTACCTTAACAACAACCATGCTTCTAAATTACCAAATATGTTAATGTTTTAAAATAATAATAGTGTGGTCGATATAATACGTAAGCACTCAAAAAGTTCTGTATTTCATGCAACTCACAGTTGCTCATATTGTAAGCTGGAATTGGCAAGACGATTTTATGGCAAATGATCGTCTCAGTCTATTAGGTAATGCAAGTCTTGAAATAAATGGAGATGAGTTTCACAGCTATTTTTTTAGTGGGCATACCATTTTTATTAATATATGGGCTTTAAACAAATACGTAGCAAACCAAGCCATTTTTTATGCCAGATTTGTTTAATTACAAGGTTCAAACCTCAAAATAGTATAAATAGTACAAAATCGTATTACGTATGTAATACGACGAAAGTCCCACAGAGACTATAGGTTTTGTCCTGATCAGTAGTAATATATGAGGATCTTAACAGTTAAAACTTTCCAAACTATTAGGATATTTTTTTCATGGGAGCGGTCTGAATTAAGAAACTCAATTTGTGTACCACAATATACATCATGTAAAATAATGCTTAACCGAAAATAATGCATAATGTATTTTTAAAATAAATTTTTTTTATTTTAACAGCCAAAAATCACATTAAAAAACGAAATGTCCTAAGAATCTATATGATTATTCATACAACTGACAATTTATAAACTCTCTCTACTCAAAACAAATTCTATTATAAAAATTGATTTAAAATAAAATAAAATTTTCCTCTGATATTAAAAGCATAAAGGCAAATTTGAAAGATTCCAAGTAAGTCAAATAAATATTTAATACCAAATGCAAACTCTATTAAAAAACAAAAAAAAAATATATATATGAGATCCATGTATAAAACAAATCTGCATTTAAGATGTAACATACCAAATTAACTGCAGGTTTTTACAATTCACATGACAGGGCATGCGTTTGATATTTTCCATCAATTGAAAGACAAAACATTGGAAATACACAAGATACAAGTTTTGAGTGTAAATTATATTAAAATGAATCCACACTTATCAAAATACTTTCATAAAAATTACGCTTGGTTTAATATATGTTTAAAGAAACAGTTTACCGAGATACATGGAATATCTGAGCATTTAGTAAACAAGATCAGATTGTAATGATAAAAAACGTTATACGCAATGTTTTACTTACTCTGTGGTAGAAAGTATTGAGCTGAAATATTCCTAATTGACGCTTTTATACCTTAACATAAACTACAAACATGCATTCACATACAAATTAAGAATATGTATAAATACTCGAATGTTAATATATCTAAAACTGATGTTACGTTTTGCATCTTTAGATTTATTTATACATCCTTTATATTAGTGTAATTACAAAAAAGTTCATTTATGTTTGTATGTACGTAGGACAGCTCAACAATTAAAAGAAATATTAACCTTAAATTTGCGTGCAACTTAATGAAGCGAGCTACACTACATAACACAATGTGGCGTATTCCGACTTAGGCGCTGTTAAAAACACAATAATAAATAATAATTTAACACCGTGTCTAAACCGCAAGTATTAAACGTAATGCAATAGTAATAAGATAAGTAGCTATGTTTACATTAAAATAGAGTTTATTTCTGTTTGGAGAAAATCCATTGCTAAAACTAAAGGAGAAAATCTAATTATGGTCAGTAAACCAAAGCCAAGGTGAGTTGGCGCACTGCCAACTGCACTGTCAACACACATATTGTGCTAACTGTGAGAAATGTGGAGTGCGCGATGTTGAAAATATGGTCCTCCAACACATGTTTATGCCAATAACTTGTTCATCTAACATTCTTATGAACGTTCATGCATTTTAGTACATAATAAAATAGTTATTTAACAGTAATTTGTATTTTAAACATAACCAACCCACGTTCTTACCAATTATAAAGTGATAGTGTTATCAGATTTATTATTTCCTTATTATTTGTCACTATAAAATTCCACAATGCACTTTCAGTACGTATCTTTACAATTGAAATGGCAGTTTTAAAACGTCTAGTGGCATGCACTTTGTTGTTAGTTGCAGACGTTAACATACAGGTTTCTTATAATATTAAACATTGAAATTAAGTACACATTATATACTTCATTATATATTATATTGATTAGTACAACTAACACATATATTATTATTTATTATGTATTATTTTATTTTGCATTACAGTTTAAAAAAGCCAAACACGAAGTTTCCCCAGTAAAGAGTCACGAAAAATATTTTTAAATGTTTCCATAATTGTTATACATACAAGACTTTCCTTAAAGGTTCTTTATGCAAAAAAAAAAGATAAAAGTAAACCTATTACAAAATTATTTAATTTTTAATAAAATAGTAATGACTAGCGGTTGAGAATATGTAACATTTCAAATGTTTAACCCAGATTTATGTATTTTCAGAATCAGTATCTTGTGCTAACGTCACTAAACTATACAACAAATTAAATTGCTAAAAATAAAAAAAATCATAATCGTTATATTGTGCACTTTAATTTAATTTCTGGTTGTGAATGTTTGAATTAAAATATGACTACAAAACGTTTATTTTTAGTCGTTTGAAAAATCTGTAGCGTAATAAGTAATTAGCTGGATTAATGTAGCTTGTTTATGAATTGAAATTATTTCTTATATAACTTTATTTTACATGAAGAAAATATTGGTGGTTGTCACTTAAATACCTACTCCTGTAAAAGAGTGATTTACTGAAAATGACTGCGACGTCGACTCAAACGCCGAGGTGGTATGAAATATTGATTCCTTTGTGATTTAAAACAAAAGAAGCGTCAGAGCTTTATAAAGAGCTGTTGTGTATATTCGATTACCATTTCCTCTTTGTTGTTTCATAAACAACGAAAACCTGTTAATTGTACTAGAGAATAAAATAAAGGGGTTAAAATAAAGGGCCCTTTACTCAAGCAAGTTCTAAAGAAACAATTTCCTAAGTTGCTCGAACATTAAAATAACAAACAATACAGACTGATTTTAATTTGTCTATGTATATTTCGGAGTTCTCCAGTTTCAAGACTGCCAAACCAATCGTAATGTAAATGAGCAGATGGCTACCTTTTTAGGGTTTTTTAAAATGCCGTTGGAGTTTAGAAACCTGTAATTAAAACCAGATCCTAAGTTCAGATTGATACCACGTAAGCTCATACCAAGTATGTTACAATTTTACATAAAACAATTCTTGATTGTTACAACTTTAGAAAACGGTAGGTTTACTTCCTTAAAAAGCCTAACATTGAAAGGGTAAAACACAATTCGGAGTATCAGTAATCACATTTTTACATACCAGTGCTGAAAATATTTACCAGAGCTTGGGTGTGAGGACCTCCGGAAATCTTGAGCAAAGCTCACGGAGAACCCCAGCTTGCTCCTCATCCAAGTGACCGAACGGGTCCCCAGGGGCAGAACCTTCCTCACACTCCACCTCACCAACCTGCGGTGTCGATTTGAATTTATCAGAAAAGGGGACTGACACTCGCCGATTGAATTTGAAATAAGACTGGCCCGCCTGAAAATCCAGCACCAAACCAGTCTTTTGAATAAATTCCGCCCCCAAAATACAATCCATACTCAGGTCCTGGGCCACAAGGAAGCTCCACACCCATGAAAAACATTCAACCTTAAACTTGATTGAAGCTTTCCTCGAAATTTTAAAAGGGGAATTAGAAGCAGTCGAGCAAGTTAAAGAAGACTCCTCGGTGTGCTTCACCAAACCTAACCTTGAAATGGCTTCAAAAATAACGGGAAGAGATGAGGCTACAGGCTGACCCGGAATCAACTAGGGCCTTATGCACTGAGTCTCCCACTAAGATATTGATATAAGGGCACACCGAAGATGCTGTCCTAAGCCGTAGGTTTCCCTTTTCTGCTAGGCTCGTAGTGTCCAAACTATTAATCAAATTTTTCGCACAGGTACTATTTTTTTGAAATTTTTTCTTAGACCTCGGGGGAACTTCAGATAAAACCCCCCTTTGATCTAGTTTTTTGGACCAGTGCGATATCTCCTAGGACACTCCCGACGAGTATGACCTCGTTCACCACAGGCATAGCAGATGGGTAGACGAAGCCCACCTGAGTGGTGTGGCCCATCTACGGGATTCTGTACGGCCGTGACAGCCCTGGAGGGCTGGATGGAACGATGATTGTTCCTCTCCGCCCTCTGCCGGTCAGCAAACTGCACGCTGCGCGAAGCAATGCACAGACGGTCCAGTTCAGAAAAGGTGGAAGGGCGACCAGCAAAAACCAGACGGGACCTCTCTTCAGGATTGAGACCCTCAAGAATGGTGGTGACCACAGTACTTTCGGGGATATCGAGCCTTAAAACCCTATCAGTGTCCCTCACCTCGGCCACAAACTTTGCCAAACTCTCTCCGTTGCCCTGAGGCCTAAAGAATTTCTCCACACGGAGACGTTCCCTCAACGGACCAGGAACAAAGAAATCCAATGCCTCCCTATGAAAATCATCCAGGGTACCACCCCTCTGGAGAACTCGAACCAGACAGTCACCCAAAGGTGGCCTACAAAACGGAGAGATGACATGCAGGAAGCTCGCTCCCTGAAGACCAGGCAAGTCATGCAGTCGCAGGATCTCAGATAGAAACCGCAGCAAATCTTCAGTATCCAGACCATCCACCGTTGGTAGTCGCTGCAGCAGCGGGGTAAGTGGGTTTGGGAGCTCGTGATACTGAACAAAGGATCCCGTCATCACAGCTCCCAGTCCTCCAGATCCAGCAGGCAGGGTCCCGTCCACACCAGACACCCCCGACGCCACGCCCACATCAAAGTCTGCAACAACTGACCCAGGGATCCGGCATTCACCCTTAACAGCCGCAGCAGAGTCAACCGCAGACAAGGTTTTTTCAGGAGCCTTTGCTCCCTCGTCCCTCTCGAGTACAGCAGGCTGTCCACCAAGGTGATGCGTTCCTCCAACCACTCCCTATCACCAGAACTGGTAAGCTTGGATCTAAGTAGCGACAGCCTCATATGTAGATGGGTAAGCCGGGACAAATACCTAGCCCTCTCTCGGCCAGTAGGCGGCGACTCCAACCAGTCTTCCTGACTATTTTCAAAAGTCTTCAACTTAGCCTCCAAAATAGGCCTCTGCTTCTGGAACGCCAAATCCCTAGGCCAGGTAGTGTCCACGTCGATGTTATCCCGCAGTTGCTTCCGCATGGACTCGCAGTCGGAACCCGGAGTAAGCCCACGAGCCAACAACTGAAAATGGAGATCCTCCTTCAACAAGTATTCAGGCACCAGAGAGACAGACATGATAAATAAATAGAAGACACAGACTAACAAGCAACACACTGACTCGAAGTCAACAACTAACAAATCAAAATTAGTAAGGCGACAAGAGAATAACTTAGTGAGACAACACTCTCAGCAGGGTCCCGAGAATTCCTGCCGTCCACGAAACAAGGCAGCGAAACCAAAAATACCGCAGCAAACACTACGCCGTACCAGAATCAAAACCAGGAAGAAAAACAACGAAGACAAGAAATAACAAAAACACACAAGTAACAATAATCCGAAAATAAATAAACAAGTTCACACACTTCCTGTCGATCGGCGAAAAATAGCACAGCGAGACGGCACAGGCGCAGGAAGTCACAATCTACCAACTCCAACTCATTCCTCTCACCACCAGTGGCAAAACAAAAACCCCGGGCCCGCAGAGGGTAAGAACACGTAACCACGCTCTGCTACCATTTTGTTCCGAGTTAGCGAAAAAGACAGGAGGCCTCGGAAGCGCGCCCCTCCCAAACTCGGAGCAAAGCATAAAAAAAACCAATCACATGCCACTAGTGGGAAGAGAGACAAAGAGAGACAAGATTTCGAGTACAAGATATAATTAGTAGGTGGCAAACATTTCCATGCAAAATACAATTACTTCAGCACCACGGTGCACCGTGTAACTTAAGAACTAAATAACAACAGATAAAATTCAAATATAGACAATAACATAATAAATAGAAATAAATAACATAATAAATAAATAATATAATATAATATAGAAATTTGATATATAAATAACAATTTCAGGTACGGCGGTAGTAAATATAAAATTTTTAACAGGTAATTTTTTATGAACTGAGGGGAGGAAAAAGGTTGTAGAATTTTAGGCCCACTATTTTTGAAAAGTAATTTTGTTTCAAGTTTGTAGCCGAAAATTAAAAAAATATATATTTAAAGCCAATTTTCGAAGGAGGCGGGGGCTTAGTTGCCTCCGCGAATCCGAATTAAAGATGAAATCCTCCCCTTCAGGTCATGTAACTAACTAAATAAATACTGGCTAGGTACTGGCCCTCCTCCAGATCTAACATCTGGCAGCGCTCCCTGCACCCCAGTCCTCGCAAGTTCAGTATAAGAAGTAAAAAAACATTTTTGATCCAACCTTGTTCCAGAAGAAATGAATGGGAGCACTACACTCCGGTTGGATGCCGGTCCAATAGCGCTGGCAGGGCGCGGGCATTCAGTTGGCTTCAGTGCTGTGGGCAGACTCGCCGCATCAGTCCCGCTGACGGCACTCACGGGGACCCTATAGAATCCCAACATAACCAGTAGATATTCAGAACAACTTTACTACAACCCGAGAAATAATACAAACTTAATTATGTTTGCCACAAAGTATAATAAAATATTTAAATTTAACAATTAAAAAAAAAATCTGTAACTAACAGTACCTTTTAAGTATCAGAAGACTATTTCCCAAAAATACCTCAAGACACCAAGTATTTTAAGATACACTACTTGGTGACAATATTAAATATTACAAACAAAACAAATTTTCAAATATATAAACATTTACTTATAGGCTAGAACAGCCATACTAAATGATTAAGCGTGATAACAATTACTTGTAACTATAATTCGCTGGATTTTAATCATTATATTATAATAATTTACATTTTGCTATTAAATATTAATTGTAAGGTAGGCCTAATAATAATTATATAATTTACAAATAATAACAATACATTATTTCCCAAATAACAATAATTAAATTCTAATCAGTTCACGCTACTATAAAGGCAATAATTAAATAATAAAATTGAAATCATGAATGTTGCCACCCAATTTTGCACGCAACACAAAACACGAGGTAACAAAAATTTGCAAAGTCTGTACCGTCTCGCTTACACTAAAAAAAGACAAATTGTGTACACGGAATAAAAACTTTCCGTTCCCCGAACGGATCAGTTAGAAAGCAAAAACTAGTGCAAAAATAAAAACTTAACTAGCATAGTTAATAAATTAACAAATTTAGAACGTACGAAAGACAGGATAGAACACTTTGCGACACGAACACGAACACGAGGAACACAAGTTACAAAATAATATATATAAACTACTTATAACTAATCTACGATAATATATGTCTGGGTGGGAGAGAAAAACCGCCAAATAATTAAGTAAAGAGAGTGAAAAAGACAATTACCTGCCGAAAGTCGGTGAATTAGCCAGCCATGGAGAACGAGCAGTGAACAGACAGAAACACAGTAGCTTCTCCGAACGTGTCTGACCGCCCCGAACAGTAGCCGGTGCCGGTGAACAGCTGGTCGGTAAACTAGTCAAGGTCAACCAGCTGACCTCAACCAAACAGTCCAACCAGGCAGAAAATCAATTCTTTGACGGAGTGACTCCCCCACCGACTGACAAGAGTAGCCGAGGTGGGAAAAATAGTCCGAACTGAGCCCCGGCTCAGTATCAGAACTGGAAATAACGGCACAGTTATTTGTATTCCTCTGCTGTAATCTTCAGTTTGACTCTATACTTCATGTCTGTATATATATATATATATATATATATATATATATATATATATATATATATATAACCCTAATCAGTATCAAATTTTGACATAGAAGTGCTGAAAAGATTGAAATTAATAAAGCTAAATAACTACGTTTTTTGTACTCATGAAAAATATTTAAAATTAATGGTAACAGATTTTACATTAACATGATGGTAACCTAACTGAGGATTTTTTCTACGGCTAAGTAATACTGATTTCATGAATCATTACAGCTTTATATAGCATTGGAGCAGGTTTAAATATATAATGGAATTATGATATTACAAAGACGTGTTATTTTAAAGATAAAAGGTCGCGTGTCCCAAAGATGGCATTAGCAATATGATTTCACACCATAAAAAGAATGTTTATATCGATATGGTTGGTGAAAAAGAAACACAATTACTTTCAGTGAGTCAATAATAATTAAAATTATGCAACAACGTGTTTCCGTTTAAAATTAGGCGCACATATGTATACACACGTGTGTGTGTGTGTGTTTGTGTGTGTGTGTGTGCGTGCGTGTGTGTGCGTGCGTGCGTGTGTGCGCGTGCGTGCGTGCGTGCGTGTGTGTGTGTGTGCGTGCGTGTGCGTGCGTGCGTGCGTGCGTGTGTGTGTGTGTGTGTGTGTGTGTGTGTGTGTGTGTGTGTGTGTGTGTGTGTGTGTGTGTGTGTGTGTGTGTGTGTGTGTGTGTGTGTGTGTGTGTGTGTGTGTGTGTGTGTGTGTGTGTGTGACATAAACGGATTCTGTGAGGACAGTGTCTGCACTTTGAGTGTCCTTTCTTCCTTCTCTAACTAACCTATTTCATAATTGAAACAACATAGAGTACAATCCCTATTTAGGTTTTCCACTGTAACCTTTATCTCGCCGAATAATTATATATCCCAATGTATTTCCACTAGTCTTTAGTGTGCAAATAGAGCAGTTGTGCTAAATCGACATCTAAGATGTCATTTGCAAACGAATCCACGTCCGCAGTTTTGTTTAGTCATCTCAAAATATACCATATTTTGTATTTATGTTTTCCCTGCGTTAATGCTGGCAGGTTAAAACCACGTTCACCGATATTTATTGACAACAGGCTTTGTTTGAGTTTGCGGCTGATAGTGCAGACATTAAGTGACTTATTTCCAGTCCTATTTTAGTTAGGATCCTTCTGAGTAATTTATATGGAATATTTTGCTGATAAGAAATGAAAATCTAAGTTTAAATTTGATCGGTGTAACAAATTGATTTATATTTTATAATGTAACGTGGCATTGCTTATGGAATTCTGATAATTATGTGTGTTGTTTATTTTTAAATCAGACTTATTTATAATAGTAACATTCATCCCAGCTATTTCACTTTGTATCCTTTATGGTAAAATGATTATAAATCAACCCTTCGAAATTTAATAAATTTACAAAACTGAAGTAACTGAGTTTAAAAAATGTTATATTCTGTGCCTTCATATAAAAGGGTGCTACATGGTACATAAACTGAGAAAACAGAACATTTACTATCGGCACATGCAATAAAGTATGGAAGTGCTTAAGATAAAGGTAATAAGGAATATGTAAGTGGCTAAATCCATCAGAGTAATAACATTTCTCTATTTATTTTGACAAGTTAATGCTATTTATTTGCAAGTTAGCGAGCATTATTTCATCCAGTCTATACAATATATCACAACAACTGAACTATAACTAATAATTTACAGGCGCTATTAAGAAAAAGCAACCTTGAAACGTGTTTTACGTAATATATATCTATATTATAACTTGTATTAACACATAAATGTAATCAATGTGTAAGTTAAATATTTATTTAATCATAGTCAAATGTAAAAGAAAAAAAGTTAATTGTATACTTCAAAGCGTTGATATTACTGAAGAAAGGACATCCAAAGTGTAGAAACTTTCCTCACAGAATCCGTTTATGCCACACAAGGGTGTGTATCTTATACGGTTTCCAACCGTTTATTACATTCATGCCTATTCAAAGCGGAATGTTCGTCTCTGTAGTGACAGAGGAATTTTATTTTATATTATTTCACTAAAAAGGACATTGCTAAATGTCTTTGAAAACTTCAGGGGTCTTCATGACACTTCAATCCCGTTTTAATTATTTATTATTATAAAGTTAACAACTGCCTTCTTAATTAAACATTTGTTTAGTATTTTTAGTACAAGAACGTGAAGAATCTGCATTATTTTCACGTAGATTTAATTAAATTGTAAACTGTTATTATATTAGAAGTTTAATATAAAACACAATACAGTAAAAATTATATGAGATTGTCAAAAATATTATCTATAATTTAACAATATATTAAATGTACATGTTCCTTTTATTACATTGTCTGGTATCTGACGCTGTCACAGACTTGATCCCTGGAATCTGGACTCATGTTTGACTGAAGGGATCCAACGAAAGTCTGTGAAGAAAAAGCTGCAAAGAGATCTTTACATTGTATCACATCAGAAATAACTATGCTCCTGAGGAGACAACTAGACATCAACCTTACCTTTTATACATGTGTATCTGAGGTTGAAACAATATAAAGATTAATTTTGAGCTTCTTTGTCGCTGACTTTCTTTGCATATCTTCAGACGAACATGACTCTGGATTTCAGAAGTCAAGTCTGAGACAGCGTCAGATACCAGAAGCTACAATGTTAAGAAGGTGAACTGGAACTTAACTCAACATTAAAATCGAATCTACCCTTTCTACCATAGTTAATTTATGTCAAAAATTCCTTTTTTTCTACAAAGAGATAAAAATTAATATAACAAACATATTTCTTTGGTTAAATTAACATTGAATAACATACGATGTTTGTGAGTATTGTGCTTTCGGTTCTATTGATAACGTATATTTAATTTAAAGATCTTACCACCTAGCTATGAAACGGAAGCCTACTTAGGCACTACGGAGTCAGCATGTGTAAATAATTACTCCTCTCTTTCATCTTCTTATCTTAAAGATTTTTTCAACCCATCTGGTCTCCTCTTAAAATTATGTCACTTACCTCAAAGAGAGAGGCCCTATCCACCTTATGTTTTACCTTCATTAATTATAGGTAAAATAATCAAACTGATTCATACAAAAAATACTCCACAGATACTTCACAGCCTTCAACAATTTCCATTGTCGTAAAAGGCAAGCAGAAATTAACGTCTGACACTACCTTAAAAAGAATATATATCTATCAATAATTTAAATCTTACTTACGCTCAACAATAATATGAGTGAAGAATTATAACTATTATGCTACGATACTATTTTTTGCTTAAAATATGTATAATTAAATAGGCTTTTCAGTGTGGGGCCAGCACTAAAGTACTGAGTTATACTACGTTATTAATAAAAAAATGTGAGCTGTTTTTACTGAAATGCATATTCTGATATATGATTAATTTATTGAAATGATAAAATATAGGTCCAGATGTCCAGTAGATAACTTATAAGACATTTATGTTTTACATTGCACTATTAGGAAACAAGACCGGTTAAACAAAAAACTACGATAAGCTAACTTGCAAATAATTTGCAATATATTATTCCAAAACAATAGTAAAATTTGAATACTCTAAATGTGTAAATACTACCATACTTTGCTTCATGTGCTGTTAGTAAAAGTTGATATTTTCTATATAAAATTTTACCATATAGCAACCTCATATATGAAGGCACTTAAATATGAACGTTTTATAATTCAGAATCTTAAGTTTTTTTTATGTTTATAATGTCAGATAGTTAATGTATAGTTATTTAATATAAATGGATACAAATAGAAATAGCTGGGATGAATGGTCCTATTCTAAATAGTGCTGCTTTGAAAATAAACAATACACACAATTAACTGAGTTCCATATGCCATGCCACTGCATATTTTATAATAAAAATCAAATTTCTACACGAATTACTTTTAAAACTAAGTCTTTAAGTTCTTATCAGTAAAATATTTCATATAGATTGTCTATTATCTATATACACTTGACTGTTAAAATAAAGGATCCAAACTAAAATATGACTGACAATAATTCGCTTTATTTCTGCACTCTCAGCCGCTAACTCAAACAAAGGCTGCTGTCAATAAATATCGGTGAACGTGGTTTTACCCTGCCAGCATTAACCTATGGAAAATATACACTCTAAATCCTGTCATATGTTCAAATAACTAAACAAAACTGCGGGCGTGGTTGTGTTTGCAAATGACAGCTTTGATGTCAATATAGCACGATTGCACTCTTTTTACATTGAAGTCTAGTGGACATACATTTATATAAATAATAACGGCCAGATAAAGGGAGAGATGGATATAAAATGTAAAACTAAAAATCATATTAGCAGTATATTGTTGTTTATTTTACTATATAGATTAATCAGATAAGATGTCCTTAACGTAGGATGAAGGTTAGTGTTATAACAAAGAAAACAAATTGCAACCTCCTTAAACCACATACCTACAATAACGTCAACCTTTGTAAGGAACAAGATGTGTCAAAATTCGAGGTCTCGGGTTCGGATCGTAAAATTGTTTAATGTAAACTAATGCAATATGAAAGTTATTTTTAAATACATACTTTACCTCCTTAGTGAAGTTTACTGCAGAAATATTTTACTGTTTAAAAATATTAGCCCACAGAGTATCCCAAACAAATCAGTAAATTATTAATTTTCAGTAATTACAATTTATAATTATATGTCAACAGAACATAACCATTAAAATATTTCTACCCTCAAAATATTCATATTAACATAAAGTACAAAAGGGCATAAATCAAAGGTTTAAAATAAAGAATTCATCATTTTCTACCTCCTTTTACAAGTCTTTGAAATAAATATCTTTTTTTTTAATACATTTCTTTACATTTTTTGAATGAGATTTGCAAGTAAAAAGGCCACTTTTTAGGGAAAATATAACTTACTGTATAAAAATAATACTATAGCTTGCATTAATTAATATTTATAATATAGCTGTATGGCACATGGCACGTAAGCTTAATAGGTTTGTAAAAAGTAATCTTGTTAAAAATATCTGTAAAACATTTTGTTGGAATGTATTCAATCGTAAACTGTCATTTCAAAATATTGGAATAACTAGTTTCAAACCATGACGTTACTTATGTGAAGTTAACTATGTTCGTATATATTAGATATGAGGTGAAGGAAAGAGGATGTTTTCGTACTTTTGCCATTGTTCAGTGATACAAAAAATATATATGAGGATTACCCAATTCAGTAGTTTATTTTCAGTAATGAATGTATTAGTGCATGTGTATATGAACCCAATATATTACATACAGAGTGCAGTAGGACTTTCAGTGCAAAAGCAGTGACGTTTTCTAATGAATGTCACAGAGTAAAGTAATGGCCAATCCCGACACCGGAAAGAAACTCGATCCCGCAAAGATCCCCTAATAATTAATACGTGCAATACAACTGGATTATGATACCAATCAATAGCAGTTTTATGCAATTTATTATATATGAAACATTCCATGCTTATTTGATGATTCCTCGTTCAGCTAATTGTAAAACTAATCGTCAGTGAATTTGAGGAATCGCTCGCTTTATCCAAGCAACGTTTACTGAAAGTACACTCTGTAGGACTGGGAGATTATCTTTCAGTTATTTGGACTTGAGTGGGAAGATTTGAAAATATATAAGTGTATGGGCTGCAACATAGTCAAATACAGAATAAAATCTGCAGCAAACATCTGCCGTGAACGTTGTACCCTTGCTAACGCCGCGAACGCCGAAGCTAATTCAAAAATAACAATTGCAAAGAAATGGTGACTCTAGAAAAGGACCGGTGCTCCTTAGTACAGTAACTGACAGTAATATTCTAGGCTATATGGAATAGAAGTTAACGTGAATAATTGATTATCGGTCATCTCGAGGCCCCGTACTAACCATTATAATCAGATAGTTTTCCGTGCCTCACCATTTATAAATGTAATATACAAATTTCAATCAGAAGATCAATTATTCATGTATGTGCTTAATTTTCACATTACTAATGAAACAATAACTAACTGTCCATGTTGGTAAGTTAGTATAATCTTATCACTTTCATACATATATAAACTTCTTAAAATTTAAATTGTATAAGAAAGTAACGGTTGAAAGCATATACATTTGTTTTTAATAACAATAACTTGATTTAGTTACAATTAATCCAAAATTATGTTATAAGACTCATTTAGTTATAATGGTTCAAATATATACTTCCATAAACTTAAGCAGGGATACCTTTAAACCTGATGATTTATTTAAAAAAAATTATTACTGTATATGTAATTATAAATTATGCTTGAAATTCCTTTTAAATTATAAGAAAAGTGTTAATTTTATAAAATAAACAATTTGCCCAAATGGGAATTATTCACATTTTGGAACGAGTATTGGTTAAGACTAGCTAATGAACTTATTCAAGCTGTATGAAAATATTCCCTCCTTACAAAGTTTAGTCAGAATATATAAAGAGCTACGGTAATTATCATGTTTAAATGTATTCAAGCAATTTTTACACTACTTCATAATTGTATGCAACAAATGGCTTCTCAAAAAATCTCACAAATTGTTTTATGATTGTAATTATACTTTTGTACTACTGCAATGAAGATAAGATCTTGTCATGATTAAAACTAGTGACATGATACTCTCCTGTTACACATGGTCCATGGTATGTCGCAGTGCTTTCATAATGAGTCATTTGTGGCGTTAATTAACAGCTGATGTATCGAGCTGCTCATTATCACTGACTGACTGTCAACCGTCCAAAATGTTGATTAGGTTACCTTATTACATATTAGGATTATGTGTTGGATAAATCATTATTTATTTAAAATTTTTTTTCGTCTTAGTTAAAAAATCGGTTTACTAATTTCAGGTATACATATAATAATAATAAATGTTTTAGGTTTATTCAGTGGTAGGTTATGTAGCAGGTTTCATAATTTGGGTTTATATCAATAATAACAGTTTTCTATGCATAATTATATAAGAGTTTTAAAATAAAATATAAGGAATTTGAGGATAAAATATGCAGGAAAAACAAATGATACAAAAAGATATATGAACAAATGATTGACATAAAAATTACAACTCAAAAAATGTTTGGATATTTTACTATCAAACTATACCAAGGTTATTAGCAATGTCGATTAACCGATTGTAAATATAATGAAAATTATTATAAATATTGTAATATAGTTGCGATACCTAATGAATACCTACAAAATATTTAAGTTATTAAACTTTTGAAAATTAACTTAAAGCGTACTTATTATAGATATTTCAGGTCATACTTAAGTATTTTTTTAAGCTATTAAGTTGGAATATAAATTATATAAACTCACTAGGTATAAAAGGTAAAAAAATATTACAAGATTCCGAGATTATATTATATGATATGATTTTAAGGGCTTTTGATAATTTTTTACTGTAATATGTTACAGAATTATAAAATTACGTTTCATCAAATTGCTTATATATACTTTAATAGGTGAAAAAAGCTTAATACGTTAGCTTAAGAATGGTAAATAGTGAATACAAATGACAAAATAAGTTGCAATCCAAAAATCATGGATATACCAGAGAAGTCAGAAGATACACAAACTTGCACTGGTCAATACCATGCTGCACATACTAGAGAAGGCGAGATACTGTAAAAACATTGCTATCACAATATCCCATGCAATACAAGCACGCGGTCAGCACAATATAAGAATAGCGATGTTTGGCAATGAGGCACGTTTAGCCTCATATTTTAAATCTATTATTTATTTATTTTAGTGTGTATTAAAAAGTTCACAAATGTTGAAATGTCAAAAAGAACTGATAATATACTATGATCTTGTTAACTAGATCTGAAATGAAGGAAGAGTCTTTCTTCCATCCCTTTTACATGAAATATTATGATAACAATGTACGAGTATAATATTTCAAATAAAAATCAGCTCAAATAAATGTTTCTCCTTTAATTTATATTTGTCTTCCTTCTGAAATAGTTAAAGTAATTTGCGTCATTTATAGTATTTCATAAATGAAAAGCATAAAAGTTAGTTTTAAAACTTGATCCCAGTTTTAATTAATAACAATTGTAAATAACTAGAACAAACATGACCATGAAAATAAAAACAATATCAAATAATATGTTTTCTGTTCCTGTTTTCCAGCAACGAAACCAATAATACAGCCACGTGCTGCGCTTGTTAAATTGCTTTTATTTAAGTGTTAGAGAATACTTACTGCACTGTTCTCACATTTTATAATAATTATCATTTAATTAGATACGATATAAGTGGTAATCATAGTTTCTTTACACTTGTTCTAGGTTGTTATCAATATTGCATTAAACCTCAAGAAGAAACCAGCTGTTCCTTATTAATACAATAATATCGATATTAGTATTGTTTACTACACAGTTATTATACTGTTTTAGAACTGCAACTGTGTTAGTGTCAAGTTAATAATTGTTTCCACTCAATATTAAATAGTAAATGAATATACTCTTACAACAGTAAAGGAATTGGTCTTTATATGTCTAAGACATTAGGAAAGACGCACTTGTACTACCTTTGGTTTTATTAGATGCACAGGAGACAAATTAGTCATACGTATTGTTGAGGTCCGGAGTATTATATGAAATAGTTCTGAGGTCCGACGCTAGAGTCGCTACGATACAAATACTTACTACCTGAGCTGCTCATCTCACACAGAGGTTAATCCGCGCGCTCACTGTTTCCGTGCCTAAAATTATAGCATTGAATGTGCTTTCCATTGTGTCACGAATACTATCAAAGCTACTACGTACTGAAGCATCATCATTTTTCATTGAACCCCATATCATATAATTTGAAGCTGCATTTTAACACTGTTTGGACTATTAAATGGGAAGAAAAACTAAACCTAGTTCCAATTAGTAACAGTATTAAATTATTTATATAATGGCATAAGTTAGTTTATCATATCCATGTATATACAATTATTCAACACGTTCACTGCTGTGTGATACCATTCAGTTATCACTGTAATTAATTAACAATCTATTCCAAGCGTAGTATCAGAACTGGAAATAACGGCACAGTTATTTGTATTCCTGTGCTGTAATCATTAGTTAGTTATGTCCGTATATTTATCAATTTATACCCCTAATCATTAATCACATTTTTACATATCAGTGCTGAAAATATTGACACTAACAAAGTTAGATAAGTACTCGTACGTTTGTAGCGTTCTTTGTACTCATGAAAAATATTTAAAACAAATGGTAACAGATTTTACATTAATATAATGGTAACCTAACTGAGTATTTTTTCTGCGGCTAAGTAATACTGATTTCATGAATCATTACAGCTTAAAACTATAACATTGGAGCAGTTTTAAATATATAATGGAATTATGATATTACACAGATGTGTTATTTTAAAGTTAAAAAGTCGCGTGTCCTAAAGATGACATTAGCAAAATGATTTCACACCATAATAAGAATGTTTATATCGATATGGTTGGTGAAAAAAAAACAAAATTACTTTTAGCGAGTCAATAATAATTAAAATTATGCAACAACGTGTTTCCGTTTTAAATTATAGGTTGCTAGGCGCATATATATTCTTCAGTGTTCATACAGAGCAGTTGTGCTAAATAGACATCTAAGATGTTATTTGCAAACGAAACCAAGCCCGCAGTTTTGTTTAGTCATCTCAAAATATACAGGATTTAGTGTTTATGTTTTCCCTAGGTAATGCTGGCAGGGTAAAACCACGTTCACCGATATTTATTGACAGCAGCCTTTGTTTGAGTTTGCGGCTGATAGTGCAGATATTAAGTGACTTATTTCCAGTCCTATTTTAGTTAGGATCCTTCTGAGTAATTTATATGGAATATTTTGCTGATAAGAACTGAAAATCTAAGTTTTAAATTTGATTGGTGTAACAAATTGATTTATATTTTATAATGTGAAGTGGCATTGCTTATGGAATTCTGATAATTATGTGTGTTGTTTATTTTTAAATCAGACTTATTTATAATAGTAACATTCATCCCAACTATTTCACTTTGTATTCTTTATGTTAAAATGATTATAAATCAACCCTTCGAAACTTAATAAATTTACAAAACTGAAGTTACTGAGTTTGAAAAATGTTATATTCTGTGCCTTCATATATGAGGATGCTACATGGTATATAAACTGAGAAAACAGAACATGTACTATCGGCACATGCAATAAAGTATGGAAGTGCTTAAGATAAAGGTAATAAAGAATATGTAAGTGGCTAAATCCATCAGAGCAATAACATTTCTCTATTTATTTTGACAATTTAATGCTATTTATTTGCAAGTTAGCGAGCATTGTTTCATCCAGTCTATACAATATATCTCAACAACTGAACTATAACTAATAATTTACAGGCGCTATTTGCAAAAAGCAACCTTGAAACGTGTTTTACGTAATATATATCTAATATTATAACTGGTAATAACACATAAATTTAATCACTGTGTAAGTTAAATATTTATTTAATCATAGTCAAATGTAAAAGAAAAAAAGTTAATTGTATACTTCAAAGCGTTGATATTACTGAAGAAAGGACACCCAAAGTGTAGAAACTTTCCTCACAGAATCCGTTTATGTCACACAAGGGTGTGTATCTTATACGGTTTCCAACCGTTTATTACATTCATGCCTATTCCAAGCAGAATGTTCTTCTCTGTAGTGACAGAGGAATTTTATTTTATATTATTTCACTAAAAAGGACATTGCTAAATGTCTTTGAAAACTTCAGAGGTCTTCATGACACTTCAATCCCGTTTTAATTATTTATTATTATAAAGTTAACAACTGCCTTCTTAATTAAACATTTGTTTAGTATTTTTAGTACAAGAACGTGAAGAATCTGCATTATTTTCACGTAGATTTAATTAAATTGTAAACTGTTATTATATTAGAAGTTTAATATAAAACACAATACAGTAAAAATTATATGAGATTGTCAAAAATATTATCTATAATTTAACAATATATTAAATGTACATGTTCCTTTTATTACATTGTCTGGTATCTGACGCTGTCACAGACTTGATCCCTGGAATCTGGACTCATGTTTGACTGAAGGGATCCAACGAAAGTCTGTGAAGAAAAAGCTGCAAAGAGATCTTTACATTGTTTCACATCAGAAATAACTATGCTCCTGAGGAGACAACGAGACATCAACCTTACCTTTTATACATGTGTATCTGAGGTTGAAACAATATAAAGATCAATTTTGAGCTTCTTTGTCGCTGACTTTCTTTGCATATCTTCAGACGAACATGACTCTGGATTTCAGAAGTCAAGTCTGAGACAGCGTCAGATACCAGAAGCTACAATGTTAAGAAGGTGAACTGGAACTTAACTCAACATTAAAATCGAATCTACCCTTTCTACCATAGTTAATTTATGTGAAAAATTCCTTTTTTTCTACAAAGAGATAAAAATTAATATAACAAACATATTTCTTTGGTTAAATTAACATTGAATAACATACGATGTTTGTGAGTATTGTGCTTTCGGTTCTATTGATAACGTATATTTAATTTAAAGATCTTACCACCTAGCTATGAAACGGAAGCCTACTTAGGCACTACGGAGTCAGCATGTATAAATAATTACTCCTCTCTTTCATCTTCTTATCTTAAAGATTTTTTCAACCCATCTGGTCTCCTCTTAAAATTATGTCACTTACCTCAAAGAGAGAGGCCCTATCCACCTTATGTTTTACCTTCATTAATTATAGGTAAAATAATCAAACTGATTCATACAAAAAATACTCCACAGATACTTCACAGCCTTCAACAATTTCCATTGTCGTAAAAGGCAAGCAGAAATTAACGTCTGACACTACCTTAAAAAGAATATATATCTATCAATAATTTAAATCTTACTTACGCTCAACAATAATATGAGTGAAGAATTATAACTATTATGCTACGATACTATTTTTTGCTTAAAATATGTATAATTAAATAGGCTTTTCAGTGTGGGGCCAGCACTAAAGTACTGAGTTATACTACGTTATTAATAAAAAAATGTGAGCTGTTTTTACTGAAATGCATATTCTGATATATGATTAATTTATTGAAATGATAAAATATAGGTCCAGATGTCCAGTAGATAACTTATAAGACATTTATGTTTTACATTGCACTATTAGGAAACAAGACCGGTTAAACGAAAAACGTACGATAAGCTAACTTGCAAATAATTTGCAATATATTATTCCAAAACAATAGTAAAATTTGAATACTCTAAATGTGTAAATACTACCATACTTTGCTTCATGTGCTGTTAGTAAAAGTTGATATTTTCTATATAAAATTTTACCATATAGTAACCTCATATATGAAGGCACTTAAATATGAACGTTTTATAAATCAGAATCTTAAGTTTTTTTATGTTTATAATGTCAGATAGTTAATGTACAGTTTTTTTAATATAAATTGATACAAATAGAAATAGCTGGGATCAATGGTCCTATTCTAAATAGTGCTGCTTTGAAAATAAACAATACACACAATTAACTGAGTTCCATATGCCATGCCACTGCATATTTTATAATAAAAATCAAATTTCTACACGAATTACTTTTAAAACTAAGTCTTTAAGTTCTTATCAGTAAAATATTTCATATAGATTGTCTATTATCTATATACACTTGACTGTAAAAGTAAGAATCCAAATTAAAATAGGACTGACAATACATCGCTTAATTTCTGTACTCTCAGCCGCAAACTCAAACAAAGGCTGCTGTCAATAAATATCGGTGAACGTGGTTTTACCCTGCCAGCATTAACCTAGGGAAAATATACACTCTAAATCCTGTCATATGTTCAAATAACTAAACAAAACTGCGGGCGTGGTTGTGTTTGCAAATGACATCTTTGATGTCAATATAGCACGATTGCACTCTTTTTACATTGAAGTCTAGTGGACATACATTTATATAAATAATAACGGCCAGATAAAGGGAGAGATGGATATAAAATGTAAAACTAAAAATCATATTAGCAGTATATTGTTGTTTATTTTACTATATAGATTAATCAGATAAGATGTCCTTAACGTAGGATAAAGGTTAGAGTTATAACAAAGATAACAAATTGCAACCTCCTTAAACCACATACCTACAATAACGTCAACCTTTGTAAGGAACAAGATGTGTCAAAATTCGAGGTCTCGGGTTCGGATCATAAAATTGTTTAATGTAAACTAATGCAATATGAAAGTTATTTTAAATAGATACTTTTACCTCCTTAGTGAAGTTTACTGCAGAAATATTTTACTGTTTCAAAATATTAGCCCACAGAGTATCCAAAAAAATCAGTAAATTATTAATTTTCAGTAATTACAATTTATAATTATATGTCAACAGAACATAACCATTAAAATATTTCTACCCTCAAAATATTCATATTAACATAAAGTACAAAAGGGAATAAATTAAAGGTTTAAAATAAAGATTTCATCATTTTCTACCTCCTTTTAAAAGTCTTTGAAATAAATATCTTTTTCTTTTAATACATTTCTTTACATTTTTTGAATGAGATTTGCAAGTAAAAAGACCACTTTTTAGGGCAAATATAATTGTACAAATATAATATTATAGCTTACATGAATTAATATTTATAATTTAGCTGTATGGCACATGGCACGTAAGCTTAATAGGTTTGAAAAAAGTAATCTTTTTAAAAATATCTTTAACAACATTTTGTTGGAATGTATTCAATCGTAAACTATTGTTTTAAAATAGCTGAATAACTTGTTGCAAACCTTGACGTTACGTATGTGAACTTAACTATGTTCGTAGATGTTTGATATGAGGTGAAGGAAACAGGATGTTTCCGTACATTTGCCATTGTTCAGAGAAACAAAAAGTAGATATGAGGATTACCCAATTCAGCAGTTTGTTTGCAGTAATGAATGTAACAGTGCTCAAAAATATGTGTATATGAACCCAGGATATTACATACAGAGTGCAGTAGGACTTTCAGTGCAAAAGCAGTGACGTTTTCTAATGAATGTCACAGAGTAAAGTAATGGTTCCTGCCAATCCCGATACCGGAAAGAAACTCTATCCCGCAAAGATCCCCTAATAATTAATACGTGCAATACAACTGGATTATGATACCAATCAATAGCAGTTTTATGCAATTTATTATATATGAAACATTCCATGCTTATTTGATGATTCCTCGTTCAGCTAATTGTAAAACTAATCGTCAGTGAATTTGAGGAATCGCTCGCTTTATCCAAGCAACGTTTACTGAAAGTACACTCTGTAGGAATGGGAAATTCTCTTTCAGTTATTTGGACTTGAGTTGGAAGATTTGGAAATATATGAGTGTATGGGCTGCAACATAGTCAAATACAGAATAAAATCTTCAGCAAACCTCTGCCGTGAACGTTGTACCCTTGCTAACGCTGCGAACGCAGAAGCTTATTCGAAAAAAGAAAAAACAATTACAAAGAAATGATGACTCTAGAAAAGGACCGGTGCTCCCTAGTACAGTAACTGACATAATATTCTAGGCTATATGGAATAGAACTTAACGTGACTAATGCTTATCGGTCATCTCGAGGCCCCGTAATGAAACAATAATGAAACAATAACTAACTGTACGTGTTGGTAAGTTAGTATAATCTTATCACTTTCATACATATATAAACTTCTTAAAATTTAAATTGTATAAGAAAGTAACGGTTGTAAGCATATCAATTACTTTTTAATAACAATAACTTGTTTTAGTTACAATTAATCCAAAATTATGTTTTAAGACTCATTTATTTATAATGGTTCTAATATATACTTCTATAATTTTAAACAGTAACACCTTTAAACCTGAAGACTTATTAAAAATATAAGTGTTATAAGTAATATAAATTATCCTTGAAATTATAAGAAAAGTGCTAGTTTTATAAAATAAACAATTTGCACAAATAGGAATTATTTACATTTTGAAACGAGTTATTTGTTAAGACTAGCTTACGATCTTATTCAAGCTGGATGCAAATATTCCCTCCTTTCAAAGTTTAGTCAGAATATATAAAGAGCTACAGTAGTTATCATGTTTTAATGTATTCAACCAATTTTCACACTACTTCATAATTGTACACCCATTATCTGGAAACGTTATTATATATCAAGAAATGCGTAAGGAGAAAGCTTATTACCTTATATAGAGTAATAAATTAATTATTTTTTTTACTTTGCGTTATAATATACAATAACACCTATAAATCCATTATTTTTAAATACTTCGAATACCGGTAATTATCTAATATATTTGAAAAATGTATAGTTTTTCTCCGTTTAAAATTATTAAAATTAAAATTTTTTCACAGTTTCGAATAGCAACCATGAAACTTTCTTTACTAAGAAGATTGTACACAAAACTGTGCGCAAGTACTGCCTTATACCAAGTTTTGTCAAGATATTTTCAAATTTACGGCAGTTGTTGTTTTCAAAGGCCCGTGTTATATTGCATACGAGTTAGCACATTCATACACCATAAAGTATGTATGATTATATAAATATTATATTTATTATACTTTATATTTCGGAGAATATGATCATAGAAAATGTAAATCTCCCGGAAAATCCGTAATGGAGGGCGACTGCAATAGGATATTTGATAATTGGTTTGAAGGTATAGGTGGAATCCTGACACTAGACATCGTTATGTTTCATAAAGTATAACACTCGTAATCAGCTATGTGCCTTGTTATAATGCGGGATGATTTCTTTACTTAGAAACCAGAATTTACCGACTACTTACTGTCTATATACCATAGTATCATATGGAAGGTCTGATATGATAAAATCCTATTCCAACACCAGCAAGGAGTATGAAAATTACAAGAATAACTTAAACGTATAGTGCGCTTAATTATTTCTAACTTTCCCGTTCAATAACTTCATATAAATCACATAACTGTATATCGTGTTTATATAACTGAATAATAAGCGTTAATTTCATTTAATGTCCAATTAACTATTATTTAATACCCTCCTTGAATATTATTATACCTCCAATGAAATGCACATTGATTCAACATATGGCTTCTCAAAAAAATCTCACATATTTTTTTATGATTGTAATTTTATACTTTTGTACTACTGCAATGAAGACAAGATCATTGTTACATCTCCTGTTACACACGGTCCATGTTCTATGTTATGTCACAGTCCTTTCATAATGAGTCATTTGTGGCGTTAATTAACAGCTGATATATCGAGCTGACAGGCTGCCAACCGTCTAAAATGTCGGTTATGTTACCTTATTACACATAATGTGCTGGATAAATAATTAGCTATTTAAATTTTTAATTCGTCTTAAAAAACAGTTTTATAAACTAGTTAATTACTAATTTCATGTGTACATATATAATAATAAATGTTTTAGGTTTATTCAGTGGTAGAATATGTAGCAGGTTTCATAATTTTAGTTTATATAAATAATAACTAATAGTTCTCTAGTCGTATTTCATATCAGAGTTTTAAAATAAAAAATAAGGAATTTGAGGATACAATATGCAGAAAAATTAAATTAAACTAAAAATATATGAACAAATTATTGACATAAAATTAAAACTCGAACAATTTTTGGATATGTTTACTATCAAAAATATACCAAGGTTATTACCAATTTCGATTAACAAATTTTAAAAATAAGGAAAATTATTATAAATATTGTAATATAGTTGCTATACCTAAGGAATACCTACAAATACGTAAAAATATTTAGGTAATTAAACTTTAAAACAGATGAAGTTCAAAATTGCAATATTGAAAATTAACTTCAAGCGTATTTATTACAGTTAATTAAGGCCTTACTTAAATATTTTTTTATGTTAATAAGTTGGAATATAGAATATATAAATTCACTAGGTATAAACGGTAAAATCATATTACAAGATTCCGAGATTATATTATATTATACGATTTTAAGGACTTTTGAAAAATTTTTTATCGTAACATGTCACAGAAATATAAAATTTAGTTTCATGAAATGGCATATATCTACTTTAATAGGTATAAAGAAGCTTAATACGTTAGCTTAAGAATGGTAAATAGTGAATATAAATGACAAAATAAGTCGCAGTCCAAAAGTCATGGATATACCTGAGAAGTCAGAGCAGTCAGAAGATACACAAACTTGCACTGCTCAATACCATGCTGCACATACTAGAGAAGGCGAGATACTGTAAAAACATTAATATACAATATCCCATGCAATAACAGCACGCGGTCTGCAAAATATAAGAATAGCGGTGTTTGGCAATGAGGCACGTTTAGCCTTATATTCCGTGTCTATTATTTATAGTGTGTATTAGAAATTTCACACAAGGGTCAAGGTTGAAAGGTCAAAAAGAACTGATCACACATTATGATCTTGTTAACTAGATCTGAAATGAAGGAAGAGTCTTTCTTCTATCCCTTTCACATGAAATATTATGATAACAATGAATAATATTTCAAATAAAAATCAGCTCAAATAAATATTTCTCCTTTAATTAATTATATTGTCTACCGTCTTACATAGTTAAAGTAATTTGCATCACTTATAGTATTTCGTAAATGAAAAACATAAAAGTTAGTTTTAAAACTTTATCCCAGTTTTAATTAATAACAATCGGAAATAACTAGAACAAACATGACCATTAAAATAAAAACAATATAAATAATATGTTTTCTGTTCGTGTTTTCCAGCGACGAAACCAATAATACAGCCACGTGCTGCGCTTGTTACATTACTTTTATATAAGTGTTAGAGTATACTTACTGCTCTGTTCTCACATTTTATAATAACTATAATTTAATTAGATATGATAAGTGGTAGTGATAGGTTCTTTATACTTTTCCTAGGTTGTTATCCATATGGTATTAAACCTCAAGAAGAAACCAGCTGTTCTTTATTAATACAATAATATCGATATTAGTATTGTTTATTACACAGTTATTATACTGTTTTAGAGTGTCAAGTTAATAATGTTTTCCACTCAATATTAAATAGTAAATCGAGAGAATATAGTCTTACAACAATAAAGAAATTGGCCTATATATGTCTAAGACACTAAGCACTTGTAATACCTTTGGTTTTATTTGATACACAGGAGACAAATTAGTCATACGCATTGCTGAGGTCCGGAGTATTATATGAAATAGTTCTGAGGTCCGACGCTAGAGTCACTACGATACAAATACTTACCGCTCATTCAACACAGAGGTCAGTCTGCGCGGTCACTTTTTCCGTGCCTAAAATTATTGCATTGAATGTGTTTTCCATTGTGTCACGAATACTATCAAAGCTACTACGTACTGAAGCATAATAATTTGTCATTGAACACCATATATCATATAATTTAAAGCTGCATTTCAACATTGTTTGAACTATTAAATAGGAAGAAAAACAAAACCTACTTCCAATTAATAACAGTATTAAAGTTATATAATGGCGTAAGTTAGTTTATCATATCCATGTATATACAATTATTCAACACGTTCACTGCTGTGTGATACCATTCTGTTATCACTGTAATTAATTAACCAACTATTCCAAGCGCAGTATCAGAACTGGAAATAACGGCACAGTTATTTGTAATCCTCTGCTGTAATCATTAGCTTGACTCTATACTTCATGTCTGTATATTTATCAATAAATACCCCTAAGGAAATACTAGTAATTATACGTTTATCTGTTAGTACGTTTAAATATTTTATATGCATGTACCCAAGGTGAAATATTTTAGAATTGCCATTTAAAAACAAGATTTATACGTACAGGTAGCTTTTCATGCCCAGACAAGGCTTAATTAAAGTAAGAGTGTAGCAACTAAATATATAGAGGCATAATGAGGATACAATAGAAAAAGTTGTTATATGAAGTGTAGTTGGGAAAATTTTCAGATTATAATATCTTGTTTAAGAGACTATATAAAATATTAATAATAATGACGTCAATTATATGAAGAGCGAAATCGTCTGTTACGATCATAATTTAATTTGACTTAGTTCTTAAACAACAGTTTAGTTAGATTTAGCTTTAACAGTTTATATTTGGTGAATCACATTGCGCGGTATATTGTGTGCTCTCATTGAAAACACTAACCAGCAAAATCAATCAATTTCGTAATTTTTATTTTGTTAAGCGACGAATTTTCAGTTATTCTCATTTTATCTGATATTTAATACAATCATATACTTCACTCCTTAAATTTGGAGACCTTGTAGTTCTAATCTAATGAGACAAAAACGCCAATTGTCAAATTGGCGCTGAAATCATCATTAGTTTTGTAGTTACCATTCCCACTATGGCTTCATTATGTGGAAAATTTCGTCTTTGGATCTATAGTCACGGTCCTCTTTCCTGATTGTTTTATCGTTATTGGATGTAATGATTATATCGTTCACATAAATTAGAGAGTGGTTTTAAATTTTGATTCATTATTACTGGTTCTAATCGCTTGCCAATTTTACGTTTAATCTGCGAACTCATCCAATACAGTGTATTGGAACTGGAAAAGAGATATACGGATGTGTCATACAGTGCAGACAAGCTAAAAGACTTAGTTTATTGAGACCAATTTTTAGACATTATTGTACCTGTATAAGAAAGGACTATTCGTCACTTTAAGTTGTCAGTATTATTAACGGAGTTAACGCTAATGTGTTATGGTCAAAGTTTAGAATGTACTTCACTACCTTATATTAATGTTTTGTTGAAAACTGTAACTAGAATAGCCTGATATATCGTAGTTACCGTATTTATATCAAAAGCTGATATCTCTCCGAATCGTTAATATAAATTAATTGAACAACAAATTAATTAATTTTTACTGAAGTTTCTATCGTTAAATTTGATCAAATAAATAAAATGTGTATTAAAAATACAACAACATAATCGAAAATAGCTAACCTTTTTAGGTTTAATATACAATTAAAGAACAATCCGAATTGTGTATATACTTGTATTCTTTACAAATATCAGCCATATCAGAGGTAATACATGGAAACTATCACTAAAACCTCAAACTTCAATTATTCACATGGGGGATACTACAGAATAGTTTCATAAAAAATAAACAATTCTACTAAACGATTTTTTTATTTCCTTCAATATTAAATATATTTATCTTTTCCACTACATTCCATGGATTCTTGTTCAAAAGACTAAAAATTGTTTTTTACAAAAACGCTTTACACTATTTTACTATATCAAGTGTTTAAATGCTGTAACACCATATTGAAATGAAGTATATACATGATGACCCACGAGTAACCCGAAAAACTTCGCAGGTTGTTTCCTTACATCAAAATAATGGAAAAAAGGATTCATATAAACATATGTCAGGAAATGTGCGCGCGCGTTTTTGTGTGTATTTCAATCGTATTAGGAATAAATCTTAGCCACAATTGCAAGAAGGTTGCCAGTCTTGAGTCAAGTTGGATTACAGCGTAACATCCAGGCGCGCTCTCCGAGGGTCAAATTTGCATATTGCCGCAACTCATGTTATCAGCAGTAACCTTCTCCTTACGTTTTCCGGTCTCATCGCTTCCGTTCTTAGTACTAGTCATTTATATTAAATAACATTGCTATTAGTAAAGTACAGGGACAATGTACGTTGTCGTGAGTAATGTTAAATTATAGTGTGTTTTCAAAAATTTAATAAATTTCTTTTAAGCGTATTGAGATTTAAATCAAACTAGTTTGAAACCGCATTGTTCTGTTATTTATTAAACTCCCGTAACATTCATTTACTACGATCTGCAAACGGAAAACCATAAAAATCCGTTATATAAATGTTAGCGTTTAACCACGCAGCTATTTGAAAAATGAGAAATTTTCAATTTCAAGTAATATAAAGTTTAATTATAATAGGCTCACGTCTTATGTCCTTTGGGTTTGTTTTTTTTAATAAGCACAATTGTATTTGTACGTAATCTTCATATCAATAGTTGGGATCATTGAGAAAATAACCTATTTTTTCATTTTATAGACCTGCAAATATGCCGTAATGAAATATCTTTATCTCGATTTGAACATTTATATACAACTAGTTACAGTATTTAAAATATGAGAAATTGTATTTTCTACATAACATATAGTTTATAAATAACATAATATGAATAAACCTTTAACACTTTTAAACTTTTATTTTTCTTACGATGTACATTTCGAAATCAGTGATTTCATCTTCAGGTACAAAATAAGGTTCATTTAATTATAAAAATAAATAATTAAAACCAATTTGTCATGTGTTTTTTATTACCTTGGTGGCTAAATTTGTTGTATTTAATTTTATATAGTTTATTTTCAATAGGCTCACGGCTTACATCCTTTGGATTTTTCAATTAAGCTCAATTGTATTTCTATGTAACCTTGATATTAATAATTGTGAGGATTAAGAAAATAACCTATATTTCATAATTTTATCAATAGGTTCGATTGACCTGGCAAGTTAAGGTAGCCTTCTCAGATAACATAAGTTACGCTTCTCTTATTATGAGTGCAAGGCATATTGGGTACCTCCGTTATACGCTTCGACTCTCTGAGAAAACCTAACTTCGAGCAAAGGAGGTGCGGCTCCGCCTAGTGAAGCTGTAACGACGTTGTTTAGTCTATTCAGACACAGATAGACAGCAGCTCTCACTGCAACGTACTCAGTTGAAAACTGAAAGCATTGCTCTCTCTTCGAGTACAGTTCCAGTCATTTTTTGAGACTAAACTATACTAGTAAAACTTTTTTGGTTATACATGATCTTATAGACCACCACTCGACTGTCTGTTCATAAATGCCAGTTTACCAAAAGAGAAGAAAAGAGAAAATTTATTTTTACATAAGAAGTAAAACTAAATATTTTTATATTATCTTCTCGTATCATTACACTGCAAGTTTCCCTATCCTTACAAATAAGTATCAGAAAAATGTGTTTTAATATAATTAATTTGTAGAAGTTAATTTAGGTTAATAATATCGGAATATCAAATAAAACTTTTTGTAAATAGTAATGACGAACTAATTACATTATTCATTAAAAATACTAATTTATTGAGAAAGGTACACAGCGAGTATGTTTTTAATTTTTTAAATGATTTTAACACTTGAAGATTAAATGTAATGGTGAATCATACAATACGCCTTGTTATTAAACCTCGTTTAATTCGAAGAATAAGTTAATGGTTTGGGATTGGGGAATAGCAGTAAATGCATATTTATGGTCAGGTAAAGTGACATGTAATGTTTTTCATTTCATTTCATATTACACAATTAATGAGAGAATTTGAGTATTTATAACTCGTCCTTTGTTGAATGTAATTTGGGGAAGGAAATCCTTAGTACTTCGTAAAAGTCATCGCACTGAAATACTATTATTTGTAACTGTAACTTAAAAGAAATATGTATAGTGGATTTCTTTCAGAATTAATTTATTTATGGCTTAAGCTGGAAAATTAACATAAACATGATTAATATTCTATACAAACTTCTAGTATTAAGAACTCTTTAGTATTTCTGTAGGGCAAAACTGTCCATACACTCAACTTTAATTTAGTAGTATCGGTATTGTATGTACAAAAGGCAAACATTCAAAGCCGTTGGTTGGGTTTAATAACGAACTTTTCAATGAACTTATAACAGTTTATATAAGGTTTTGTGTATTAAAAAGTTCTGCTACTCTTTAGATTAAAAACTATTTTAACTTTAACTAGGTTTCTTTTGTTTTGTTCCTTCCCATATCCACTAATGTGATAAACCTTCCCTGGAGTTTAAAGTTTCTTAAAGTTAATAAAACACAAAAAAATTTTAAGGTACGTGATACCAAACGATAATAAATTTATGAAACTCATTGGCTAAGTGAAAGTGAAGCAAATCATTTGAAAGGCTGAAAAAATACAATTTGCATCTGTTTATCTCCACACGATATCTAGAGAACGAAGGTTATACACTTAAACTCTTTACTTAAAGATTCTTTCTATACTGGGTGAGGTTGATAACTCGAACGTATGTATGTCTGTGGCACTAACTAAACACTTAGTATAAATTTAACACTTTGTTATTTCTAATTTGCTCCCAACTTGATCCCACCGAGTCAAATTAAATTATTTTCACCTTTGATATATTCCCGAAAAGAGCCCAATTAGGGGTAGGATTGCTTTGAAAGATATTTTTAAATGTAAACATGGGGTGTGTCATACATCAATATTTACCAGCATTTACAGGGTGTACCAAATTTGGTTCAAATAGGCACTTAAAATTAGCTTAAAACATGGAGCAGTAAACATATTTCCAAAGCTTATTACTGAGCTATTCCTTAAGTGGGTGTATAGTAGGGGTATTTTTCATTGTATTTAACAAAATATACTGAAAAGCATAAAACTCAAAACGATACTGTATAACAAAAAAGTTGATATTAAAATAACTGTTTTGTATATTAAAACTGTTTGCCTATGTTTAACCTTCAAAGATGAGTATGTATGTTAATTTTAAGAATTTACCAATTAAAAAAAAGTTGTTATAACTAATGAACAGGGTTTAGAACGAAAACAGAACCAATTCAATCTTTTTCAAAGTAAAAATATTGTTAACTTAAATTAGTAATGATAGATATGGAAGAGAACCATCGGCTGAAACAAGCCTGATCATGCTCAATGTTACTTGTTTTACTACAATAGGTTCTTGTACTGAATCCAAATTTAGAGCTTCACGTTATCTTTGGGCTTTGTACAGTGTGCTTTTCCCTTGACCTTCTCAAGGGCTAAAACCTCAGGCCCCCAAAAACCAAGTGGTCACTAAGGCAGAGGATAACCACTCTTTGATATGCACTATGGTCTGCTGGTGAAAACCCGTTTTAACAAAGGAGTAAGCATTCTAAACGTAATGAAGCTGTTTTGACTTTGTTTCGTCTCTTCAGACACAGATAGGCAACATAAGTTTAGTGTATCAGTTCACTCAGATGAAGATTGAGAGTTCACTCTCTCATCGAGTATTATCCTAACTAGTGTAGGAGATGAAACACAACTACTGAAACTTTCTTTGTTTACATGACATAGTATACATATTTGAAGTAAGTTATCTCTTTGTAGGATTAAAATTAATTATACTTTTCTATACAAAACATTTAAGGAAGATCTTGATAGGCTACAACATGTATATCACTTTAAGAATAATACTCTATCCAAGTTTATTGAAGTAAAATGTTATAGGTACTTCACCTGTTAATGTAATTATTAGCTATTGAAAGCATTTCATTACCACTAAATTAGACGAAACTACAAACAAGTTTAATATCTCTATGCAAATTTTGTATAGAAAAGTATAATTAAGTTTAAACCTACTAAGAAATAACTTACGTCAAATATTTATGCTATTTGTTGTTGACTGAGAAAGAGTAATAGGATTTCAGACATTATCCATCGTTATAAGTTACAAAATGTAGAACACACTACTCTAAACGTAAATGTTTTGTAACATATAACGATGGCAAATGTCTAAAATTCTATTATACTGTCAAATACTCCTAGAGTACAATCTATTTAAAAAATAGATTTTACATTGCAAAACTAAAATATATAAGTCAAAATATAATTTCATATTTGATTCAAATTTTATTAAAATGCAGGTATTTCTATAAACGGTTGCTGTAAAATATTCTTGTTTCTATTATTATACTAAATTTACTGGCCAGTTACTTTTAAATATTCTACCACAATTTCAAAGAGTACATTATCTTAGGGGGTGGGAGGGGGTGATGAAATTCTTCTATTCACTCCCCGTTCCCAGCCATACTCAGTAGATGTAAGAAATAGGAACACAGGTTACAAATTTTAGTGACTTGTATATACATTTTCTATTCGTTTGTGGAATGATAAAATAGAAACAGTAAACAGAAAATGTTCAAAGTTATAGAGTCAATTGTATATTCAAAACACCAATAAAACTACATTGTAACTTGTTATATTGTTATAACAAGTATACGGAGTGTTGTTGGCAACAATTGCTGTTTAACTTAAGTTTCTCAGGCGCTACACTTTACTGACAAGAGTTGTCAATAAATTTACTATAAATAACTCTAGCTAGGTTTCGTTTAAAATGTGATCTTTTTCTGTTGGAAGTTACATAATAAACGCTCAACCCGAGTATTATTGCAAACATTTTCCAGAAGATTTCTAGAAAAGACTGTTGTGAAGTTGAAATCTGACTACTGATAATGAGTTCTATTCCTCGACGGGCAGATAACAATTTTATTTCTTTTTATCTTTTCACGTTATATGTCAAAAAATAACTGAACTTTAAAGTTGAATTTTGCATGAAGCTTCATTTGTATATTAGAAACTCTGAGTTCGATAATAGTGCATGTCACCCAAATTAACACAAAAGTGTTTCTTTGAAAATGTTCATTAATCTAGATAATCAAGGACTGGAAAAATAAATATAGTTCATCTGGGGGTTGCACCCAATCACTCCCCCCCCTTATTGGTGTTTAATTTATATAAATATCTTCTCCCTTTTATAATTTTAAGTCATTTAGTAGTTGAAACATAAAAACATATAGAACTCCTAGGGGTTGCAACCGCATGTAAAACACTGCATCTGTTTGATTTATATCAAAATGCGTTGATTTCTGTATTTACATCGTGAGGCCATTAAATTTCACACACGATATATCAGGTAGTTGAATAGTTAGTGTTGCATTCATTATTGAATAAGGGCTTTGCTTTTATATAGAGGTTATAATACTTAGACAAATCTTCAAAAATTTATTAGTTTTTAATTAAATCACTCTGTTGTGCATAACTTTTCAGCCTTAAGTAACACACTCCTTAACTTTCTAACTTTTATCTTCTTGGTATTTAAATCTACTAAATAACTTACTTTTCTAATACCACAAGTAGTGATGCTACAAATGCTATGAAACAGCGGTTCTCAAACTTTTTACTTTGAGCCCCCTATATAATGCAGCTGCTAGCCGGGCCCCCCTACATGTAGGCATACTAGGCTATATAAGTGAACCGCTTTTGGAATTTGACAGTATACTTTTATTTGCTGAGTTTTGTACATTTATGCATCGGTACTAGATTAGAGCCTAATGGGGCAATAGGTTTAATCGTAATCAAACAAAACATTCTATAAAAACAATTAAAATTTATTATTTATTTATTTCAGGTACATAAATGTTATTTACAACTCAAAGTAATACTAATAAAAAGAGCTTCAATGTGAAGTATGTGCTTGTTTTCTCTTTAAGCATAGTTTATCGAAACGCAGTATCAGTTCTGATAACGCTACTGAGTTCCTTGGTCAAATCCAGTCTTAAGCAATATTTACTCTTCATGGCCACTAGATCAGAAAACCCAGTTTCACAAGAACAAGTAGTGGAGAATGGAGTGAGTGTTTTCAATGCCTTTTCATCCAAAAGTGGTTCTTCCTGTTGTAAACCAATCCAGAAGGGTGTGAGAGAAGATTCTTTAAACTTACTTTCAAGCTCAGTGTTATCCTGGAGGTCAATGAGGTTTGTTTCTATCATCTTGAGGGAGCACTCATCTACGGATGGTTTGAACTGGTTTTGAATCTATGCCAAATCATCCTAGTCCTCATCGCAATATTTTTTTAAACGATATCTGAGGATTTATAAGTGATTAAGAAAGCATTTCTTTGGATTCCTTGGAACCAATTTTTATATCCATTTCTTTAATCACAATTTTAAGATTAGTTAATAGCTCAATTTGTCACTTTTCAGACTACCCTTGTACAAACTTAGCTTCTTTACAAAGCTGCTAATCTTTTCAGTCAATTGTAGAAGGTTTGCATCTTTTTCCTGTAAAAAAATCTTTAGTACATTTATATTCTGGTAAATATCTGCCATGTACGCTAATCGTAAAAAAATCTGAGTCAGTGAGAAACCTTGAGTTTTGGTGGTTTTCGCCAAGAAAAAATGCAAGGACTTCAATATGCAAGAAGCTCAAATATTCTAGTGTAAGCCGTTCCTCTCAATAACCAGCGAGCTTCAGTATGAAACAGTAAAGCTGTATGATCTGAGCCTATATCTTCACAGAGAATCTTAAAAACTCGAGACTTTAAACAGACTACCCTTGCGCATTTTGGCTACGCTTGGTTCACTTTGACTGGAGAACGATTGGTTACACTTTCCGTGACGCCCGAGTCCCCATTTTGACCTTGAATTATGATTAGAACTGCCTTCACTGATTCGTCTCCACTTCCATCACAATAAATCTTTTCATTTCGATGTAAATATATATACAATTGTACTCAAAAAGCCTACGCAAAGCCAAAATATCTCTGACAAAAACCACAAAACATGGAGAGTCGCAACGTTAAAAACATGGATCTGCACTAACTGCACTAGACGTTTCGCATTGGCGGTATGGGTAGGAGTAGTGAGGGTTGCAGGAAAGACAGGGGCAGATCGGTCACAGTGATACTTCACGAGTCATTGGAAAATAAACTATTCAGCACTATTACGACGATGGCTAAAAGTTACACGTAAACTTGTTTTAAATTTAAAAATAAAAAGGTTGGTTCATTATATTGTAAATAAATTAAATTTATTTTTTCAAGCAAGCATGGGCTCCCCTTGAATCTTCATGGCGCCCCCCTCGGGGGTAGTGCTCCACACTTTGAGAACCTCGCTATAAAAGATAGGTTAGTACTAACCTGTAACAAGATATTCCCACAGTGCCTTTTATAATATTTCTTCACCACTGTTAAATTAACATTATTATCCCGGCAGATAGTCTTATTGCCAGGTGGATAAAATTATCTCAGTTGTGATTATTTAATTTCCTTAATTTTTTTATTCTGCCAAAGTAAAATAATTTTTATAAAAATATATGACCTGAACTTATTTCTCTGAAACAAACGCAAATAAAACAATGTTGTATGTCTACTATCTAAAATATTTAGTTCTGTACATATGCGCGAAGAACTTTAATAAAGTGGGGACATGGAAAAATGCAAATACGAGCTGTATGCAGATTTATTTATGTTAATTATCATACAAACAAGGAGGCCTTAGCGTGTCACAGTTGTGGGTGAAGGGAACGGAGTGTTACGTGTTACGTGCCATATGGTCTGATGTAACAATTTATTGTGCTGCAAAACGGTAACGTTTGCAGTTGTATAATACGTGTTGCTGAATACTAGACGAGAATAACATTGTAAGGAATATTTCATAACTTTTTGTAAACTGTTCTTACGTAATCTATTATCTGCAGATGTTTTTTGGGGTAAAACGTGCAAGATATAGGACACAATACAAGATAGTCTTTAATTAATTTTCTTGGTGCTCCTGTCATTATTCCTACAAATAATCATTATATTACAACATAAATGTATAAGTTATTAAAATTAAGTATACATTTATGTCTTATTAAAAATTATATTATTATCTATCGAACTAATTCGAAAATAAAAAAATACTACCTTTGACAATATTGAGTTTTTAGTGATGGGTAACTAAAAAATCACACTGGTTTCAGAAAATATCCTGATATTAATAACAAATAAAGCAACACAAACTTATAAAAATTATAACATTAACTTTAATATTGTTTGATCGCAAAATAATCTCTTCCAGAGTGACGCAACATTCAGGATAGTTCTGTAATTCTTTATCCGTTCCTATTTATAACCTTACCCACTGAATTTTTTTACTACCATCATTTTACATTAAGACTATGGTGAGAATATATAATTTAATCATTTTAATTTATGCTCTCCGATAAAATTGCGACACTCTATTAATTAATAACAGACTTCAGGTATATATTAAACAATATAAGTAAATAAGTTAAAATGTTGAGTCGATTTGATGTTGTAATCACTAAGCACGTATGAAACACAACCAGTAAATTTTGAAACAGCATTTTCCACTGTCACAGCCCTAAGCACCGTGTAACTACATTAATTAGAGGGAGCATCGTAATGTAGAAGAAAGGGTCGGACCTCCCTTGGTCACGTAGGGAAGTTTCCCCTTCGTAAACAAGAGCTAGGGTCGTGAGGACGCCAGTCGTGTGGTTATGGAGACAGCTTTTTATAATAAAGACACATACAGTGTAATGTGCAGGATTGTTTTTGGTTTATTTTATTGTTGAGCTATATGTCAAAATCAGTGTTATATTTTACAATTGAATTGTTTTCAAACTAATTATTGCAACATATTTGGATTATACATACTAATTTACGTAGCCATTTAATTAATGAGGCACATATCTGTAACACTACGTTTTAAGATTTGCAATCTCTTATCTTCCTCAGGTGAATAACTAGCCCTAGACTTAACTACAGGCTACGTTACAATAAACAAATCATAACAAAGCGTAGTGAAACGCGTAAATCTGAAATTATACTAATAACTTTGTAAATATCACACCTGACGATGGTATCTTTAATGCTGAAAGGCCTCGCGTATTAAAAATAAAATTATTGGAGAATTGTGACTTTTCGTTCTTCAATTATTACAAAGTAGTGTATTCCAATAAGAAGAGCTCCACCTTCAATGAAATATACTAACAACGTCACGTCTAAATTCCGTCCACATACTATCTATTAAGCAACATTAAGAAAACTTACATTTGTAAACGTAAACTTAGCAAAGATAAAAATAAAGATAAGTTGTCACACCTCACAATCATTCATTGCCCTTTTAAAGTTATCTTCAAATTGAAACTGTTTTAGCAAGTTATATACATTCTTCAATAACATAAAAAGTATTATAAATGTATTCAAAACAAATATTTTTTTAAGGTAGGGTGACAAACATGTGTAAGAAAATCAATAAATCCTTCAAATAATTGATAAATACAAAATATGTCTATTAAAGTTATATATCACTTTTTCAATAAACATTGAGTCAAAAAGTACTTGCTCCGGCGTGATTCAAACCCGGATCTCTCGGGTGCATGTGCTACCATTACACTACAGAGCCCTTACTTTTTATTATTCAATTATTTTGTATTTGGCCGTATCTTTCACATGATATAAGCGTTTAAATAACCAAACTAACTTATAATCGGAAGACCAAATCCCTGTTAAATAACTTTGATTTAATTATTAAATTAGTATAAGTGGAAATAGCTGAGTTTAAATTTTCCAATAAATATTAAATCCTAAAGAGTACTTGCTCCACCGATATTCGAACCCGGATGAACCAGTACTTTTGATTATTCCAAGTTTATATATATATATCATCAAAATCATCAAAATCAAATGAATCATAAAAAGTATATATATATATATATATATATATATATATATATATATATATATATATATAATATAACAGATTTTAGTACCCAGTTTCTAAGATCTCTGACACTAAAAATAATCTATTTTATTGTGTTGGGTAAAATACGTAATATAGTTTAAAGTTATAATCCTTAAAATACTGTTTTTTTATCATTATTTTCAGAAAATTATTTTCTCTTAGGCAATAAAACAGATAATTATTACTTTAAGGTATTTTGTAACTACTATAATATCCCCACAGATGTGTTTCATTGAGCTTGAATTAAGAAGTAATTTCGTGGGAATTGAATAAAAAACTCCAGTTATTAAAATATAACAGAATAATTAATTAGCCAAAGTCATTGTAACAGGACCTAATATATAATTGGAACACCACCTGACCTGTAAGCTCGTGGATCACGCTGTGGGCCCAATTATTAGTGATGCATACATATTAGTGATATTTGCTGTACTGCCTCTGCCACCACATTACCACAGGCTCATTTTATCCCAAATGACTGCAAACCCACAACTTTATCATATGAACCCACGCAACAACAATATCAATTATATCATTTTTTTAACGTTTAAAAGACCTAATATTGATTTATTTAATGTCTGCTAAAGAAATAAATTATTGATATTTGTCCAAAGAATTTCCACTTTGTTTAGAATAAAATTTATATTAATTTATCATTTTTCCCGTTATCCCAAGTAATGCCGTTTTGCGTTCTCGTTTACATTCAATAGTTTTGTCTATGACAGATGTTCTAGCTTCTTATCAGTACAACCAGTATGTTTGTTGGAGCTAAAATATCAAACCATATTAGTCCAAAGAATGTCCCACTTTGTTTAGAATAAAATTTATATTAATTTATCATTTTTCCCCGTTATCCCAAAGATTGCCGTTTCCGTTCTCGTTTACATTCAATAGTTTGTCTATGACAGATGTTCTAGCTTCTTAACAGTACAACCAGTGTGTTTGTTGGAGCTAAAATATCAAACCATATTAGTCCAAAGAATTTAAACTTTGTTTAGAATAAAAATTTATAATCATTTATAATTTTTCCCCGTTATCCCAAAGATTGCCGTTTGCGTTTTCGTTCACATTCAATAGTTTGTAAATGACAGATGTTCTAGTTTCTTAACAGTACAACCAGTGTGTTTGTTGGAGCTAAAATATCAAACACATTAATCGAACTATTTTCTACACAAGCAATCTATATACCCTTTGGCTCCATGATTATAAGATGGGCATTAACGTGGAAAAATTCATACAATTGAATAATTCGTGAAAAGCTCTGAACACGTGATTACTCAGCCGCAAGATCTGTATTTCCTTCATCACAGTTGTTGATGATTATAAACCGAAATTGGCAAGACCATTTTACGGCAAAAGATCGTCCCAGGCTGTTAGGTAATGCAAACCATTAAATTAATGGACAGGAGTGTTATACCTATTTCCTCATAGGGCATAACATTGTTTATAAATATTTGGGCTCAATTACGTTACATAGTTAAGCAGAGGAATTGCTTTATTCCAGAGGTTTGAATCTTTAACTAGTAAAGAATTACAAATTCTGGAAGTTTTGCATTAAAAAAAATTCCTCTAAGACTATAAGTTTTGTGCTGATCTCTAAGAATGAATGGGGAGACAGGATCTTTATAATGTAAAACCTTCATCAGGTATAAGGAGATTTATTCTATGGTAGCGCTCATAGGTTAGAAATTATTTTATATACCACGATATATTTTCAGAAAAATAAAACTGAATTGAAAAATGTCTTAAGTACTGAAACATGTTTACAGGAAATAAAAGAATAGTTTTTTTTTCTAGTTATACTTATAATTTAGTTACTTCAAAATGCAAAGTGGTTGTTTCTGGATAGGATACACTTCTCTCAATATGTTTGAGTGCTACATGTTTTTAAATACACTTAACTGAAGATATAATCATTGTTATGTAAGTAGTCCCTTGATATAAAGGTAAACACGAATAAATGATGCAAACATGTATAAAGTTTAAAACATGTATAAAAAGTTTAAAATCTATCATGTGGCAAGTAATGATGAGTAAAACATGAAACTTAAGTACTACAATAATAAGTTCTATGATTTGGCATTTTCGTCTGAGGGATGCATTCCCAGTAGACATACCTTACACGTTTACGTTAACTACAAAACTAAATTCAGATAGTAGTACTAATACTAATAAACGAATATGAATACATTTAAAACTGATACTGTTAGGTTCTGAATCCTTTTTTTTGTGGCAAGTAATGATGAGTAAAGCATGAAACTTAAGTACTACAATAATAAGTTCTATGATTTGGCATTTTCGTCTGAGGGCTGCATTCCCAATTAATAGACATACCTTACACGTTTACGTTAACTACAAAACTAAATTCAGATAGTAGTACTAATACTAATAAACGAATATGAATACATTTAAAACTGATACTGTTAGGTTCTGAATCCTTTTTTTTATTCATAAAGCCCTTGTGTTATATTTGGTGTACCTATTGTAGGCTATACAGCGTGCTTATTATACTATTAAATTCCTGATAGAACATAATTGATTATAATAGCATCTTATCTAAGCAGAGTTCGACCACTTACTTTGGATTTACTTCATAATTAAGTGTCCACTAAAGTCCTCTTAAGGCAATTAATAACTCAGGCTCGGGTGGGATACAACTTCTCAACTTCTTAATCATTTAGAACTAATACACCCGCAAGTTAATATTATTATCATTGGCAAACCCGTGCTGGCACACCTTAGATTGTGTGATGTTTATCTTTTCCAGTAAGTTTTATCCCCATCAAACTCGCAACAGTTTATGTCTCTAAATAGTTTCATTAGCTGAGCGTCAAGCAATTTAATTGATGTCTGTTCGATCGTTATCTCGACAAAGTCTGTCGTGTATAATTGGTATTTTGCATGATGAAGCTTCATTTCTGTAAAAAAACATCGAGTTCAATGATGGTCCATGTCGATTCATTACGTATGCCTTGTTTTTAGCAAAAAACTTTATATTAGTCTTTAGTTTCATCATAATGCCAACGAAAATGTTACGAATAAATAAGTTTGTAAAAAGCTGAGTGTAATTTTATTACATTTTTTAATGTGGTCTAATTCTACATGTAGCCATTACTCTTTAAATTTGCAATGAACTTGGATTTCTAAGTAGACAAGAATGAGTTTTGTGATGGTGAATGCCTATACATGGGATTTTGTTTAGCATCATCAGAGTCTATTACTCAGTCGGCTGCCAGAATTTCTCTTTTTTTCTCGGGGAGGGGGTGGAAACATTTATTTTTATTTTTGTACAAGAAAAATAGGGACAGCTCAAGAATGAAATGAGGTATAGGCATATTTAAACTCAACTTCAAGAAGAAAACATTGTGGCGTACTCGAACTTAGTATAAACATAATACTTAGAAAGTGTCCAAACCGAAAGTATTTAAACATAATATAGGTAAAATTATATAATGAACTACGATAAAATAAAAACAAATTATAAATTTGTTTAGATTTACATTGCTGAGACCAAAAGAGAAAATACAGTTAAGGTGAGTAAACCAAATCCAAGGTGAGTTGGCGCCCTGCCACCTGCACTGTCAACACACATATTGTGCTAACTGTGAGAAATATGGAGTGCGCGATGTTGAAAATATGGTCCTCCAACACATGCTTATACCGACAACTTGTTCATCTAACATTCCTATTAATGTTCATGCGTTGTAATAAATTATAAGAAAAGCTGATTTATATAGCCAGTCCACGTTCTCTCAAATTATAGAGTGATCCGGTTACCCAAAACGTGTTATTATTTCCTTATATATCTTCACTACAAAATTAAAAAGTGCGCTTTTAGAACTTTTTATGACGACGTAATTGGCAGTTTATAACCTGTAGTTGTAAGCACTTTATCGTAACACTTTAAGAAAATGAATATTTTCTTTAGGAAATATGAAAGATTGTGTTTAGCAGATGAAACAAATTAAATGTGTATTCCATATATACATACTTAAGCATGCGCTTCAATTCAATAAACTATACATCTAATTAAACGGCAAAACATCCCAAATAATATAACATGATAATAGTATGATAAATATTATAATATGACGTATTAGAATTTAATGTATCATAGCTTGAGACGAAACATTGATTTAAAAGATGACTGAAAAACTGTTAAGACTAGTCGTTTGCCACTTTCTGGCTTAATACGTAATAATCTGGATTAGACACAGTTTCTTTATGAATTTAAATGTTTCTTTTGCATGAATAAAATATTGTTGGTTACCGTGATACTCAGAAACTTCTTCCTTTAATAGAGTGGTTTACTGAAAATGGCTGTTACGTCGAGTCAAACGGCGAGATGGTATGAAATATTAATTCCTTTGTGATTTAAAACAAAAGAAGCGTCAGAGCTTTATAAAGAGCTGTTTTGTATATTCGATTACCATTTTCTCTCTGTTGTTTCATAAACAATAAAAGCTGTGAATTGCACTAGAGAATAAAGTGCTGTTAGACTAAAGGGGAAGCTATTTTGAACTATAAATAATTTTCTGAGTTGTTATAAGATTAAATAAAAAAAACAGATTGATTGTTGATGTATATTTCAGAATTTTAGAATTTAAAGACTGCAAAGACATTTTTCATTGAAGTGAAATCCAATTTATTGAAATATACTCATACTATTGAGTTCAACCGAATATTCATTATTTAGAACCCAAGATTACGTTATTGAAATCATATCTTTTGCCCGTCCATCTTACGTTCGTTTGTTTGAAAATTCCTCCTTAAAGGTCTTAGGGGCAAAAAAACTCTTTTCACTATTTATATTGAGGCCCAGGGTACAAAAATATTTATTCGTCTATTTGGCTGTTATTTAGTTTATCCATCTATGCGATATCTATTGAATTACAGATCTTAGTGGCTTGAAAATTGTATATATGATCCTTTTGGCTCTAGGAAGAACAATATTTGTTTTGGGGCCAATAAAACCACCTGTCGGTCAAATGACAGTCTGCTTCATTAGTTTTCTATCCATCTGGATGTGTGTCCGATACCTTTTGATCGAAAGATCCCAGAGACTTGAAAAATGTACATAGAAGTAACTTGTTCCAAGTAAAAACCACGTTTGTTCTGAGGTTAGAAGATCAAACGCCAGTCTGAATGTCTGTCTGACCGTCCGTCTGAGCCTTATCCATTTAAAGAAAGATCCAACAGACTGGAAACTTGGTAATTTGGTTCATCTTATTCCAAAAAACGTTATTTGATTTTATGGTAAAAATTTTGGAACTTTTGATTTTCCTTTCTATCGGTTTATTTTAAAATTGAATCTGTTTAAATGTTTTTCATTGTTTGGGTCCTACTGAAATAATATGAAATTTGAAACTAGTGCTATAATTTAAATTATTTAAATCAATTAAATCGTATGTGACAATTACTCAATAAAATAACAATAAGGTAAATGATAAAATATTATCGGCTATAAACACAGAACTAATTAACACTTTGTAAGTGAGGAGGAGCATTACAGAGCGAAATGGCGCTAATACACGCTCAACAAGCGTGGCTGCTCGCCAGACTTTAGGCTCGTTAACACCTTCCCTTGATGCTAGGGAAAACTGCGCTACAACAGTTTGCTGGCTGAACACGTTTTAAGTTGACAGTTAAACGTTTCCAACTTGACTTCAATATGCAGCCGTATCCAATATTTATTCATGAGTCCTTTACTTGCTTTGGTAGCTATACATTTTTATAAATGATGGGATGACACATAAGAACAACTCACTGTAAAAACAATTTCAATTCGTCAAAAGTGTAAAAGGCGTTTGTAATTGAGTGGTTGTACTGAGTTAAATTTATTTTTTTATTTGGTTTTCCAATCCCGTAGTAGGTAAACAGTGATATTCTTATTTCTTGATGGGAGTCAATTCTCATTGTGTATTCTATCCCTTTTCAATGCACCAGTCCTAAAAGTAAGTATTTCAGATACATCATTGGACTTCTGTGTCCGGATTGCGGGATGTTCCACAGCACCACGACCAGTGACGTTCGTTATGAGCAGTTCCTATCTGTTCACGTATTATATTCCTATTTTTACTACAACAGAACTGGAAAGAAGTGGCCTCCTACAAAACATCCTCAATCATATTTACCCTACAGCAAAATTACTATTAGTACTCATGATTAAATTATAGTAATTATAATCATTAGAACTATTCGTTATAATGATTTTAAACAATGCTCCCAAGCTTAAAAACTAATTTAATAAAATTGGTATTATATCAAGTGCAATATCTAACACACAGGGATTATTTTAACAATGAAATAGGTCATTGTTTGTGATTATGTGTTAGATAAACAAAACTACTTCTAAAAATCTAATTATATCATTGCCTCTACAAGCATGTCCATAGTTTATGATTTAGTCTAGAGAATGCCCCGCAGTCTGTTTTGCTCCAATAGCTGCAACAAGCTTCGGAACAACAGAGACCAAGACGCCAAGTAGGTTATATTATTCAGAATATTTGTTTACATGAGGTTAAAACACTATCAGTTAGTTTTTTACTATATTTTGGTTGTTTATGGCTACAAATGGATTCAAATACCCATTGTTTACCATCTGAAAATGACATTCGATGCCCATATAAAATTCTTACCAGCTTACCAAAGCCACTACACTCATAAAGTAAAAGAGAATAACAGGCGCTTAAACAGTGTAATACTAAGTATTAAAGGAACTTACGATTTTACATATAACAGTGTATTAATGAAAACAAGAAACCAGTCAAGTTACAATATTACTATAACGTGTTTTAAACGAAATCAATCTTCACTTCAAGCCTTCCCAAGGGATATATTGCAAATATTGTGACAAATATTAATAAATGATCAGTGCAGAAAATTACGGTGAAATAAGGATGACCTGAAAGAAATAAGGACAATCATATCGCCAAGGTCAAGATGTTCGAAAAGAGCTTGGTATTGACAAGAGAAGTGTATCGGAGAAGTATATTCACATACGAAATCGAAAAAAAGACTTCTATTTCTTAAGCCGTTAAAATGAATAGACTATAACAAAATAAATGTTAAAACAAAACAAAATAAGTCTACTTTTAATACTCAAAAGGCCACAGATATGCCTATTATGGAAACATATGGAGGAAAAGTGGCTGCATACGTTTCCAGCTGTCTTACAAAGCACCTCAAAGAACGTGCGAAAGACTATAAACACGTTGTGTTATTTTCAGATAATTTTAGCGGTCAAAACCGTCAAATAAAGATATCATAAGGCATGTTAGTGCCCTCGCTGGACCTATAAATGCATGTAAGACTACTGATTTTAAATACATGATTCCTGGTCATTCGTTTCTTCCTAATGATACCGTATTTTTGTTATATTGAAAGAGGCACCAAGAAAAACCAAGAACACTTTGTTCCAGCAGATTGCATAGACAAAATCGAAACTGAAAAACGCAAGGAGCCAGATTTCAAGATATATTTTATAAGCACAGAGGAGTTTTTTTTTAGTAACAATGCTACAGATGGCAAACACGTCAACTAGAAAAAATCCTTTGGCTGCGGTTTTAGAAGGGTAATTTATTTCAAATCATGGTTAAACATGCCTTCAAGGATTATGAACCTCTTACTAAATTTACTATCAAACTGGAAGAAGAAGGAAAAATATGAAAAAATGCCAGAATAAAACCTTTTGAAGTGAGACTTACTCTTCTCTACCTACTGGTAGACATTCCTAAGAAACAAGGTATGCTGTCACTGCTTCAACCATACCTACTCAGCAACACAACTTTATCGGAAACCTATCTTTGGTGGTTGGCTCAGGATCTAACTATTCTGAAAACAATTAAGAAAGTGAAAAAACGATGAAATTGATTTCCAAGAATGAATAAATGAACTAAAACTTTGAAAAGTAAACAAATACTATAACTTAAGTCTAAATATTTGAAAAGTACTTATTCTCATGTAACAACATGTTCCAGAACTAGCCATAATTTTTATTTTATATTAAAAAAAACATTAAATAAAAAATATAATAGCTACAATTATTTTCTTTCCTATACATCTATGGTACATTTGAAAGACCCAGGTTACAACATTCAGTGCATCACTACACCAAGTGAAAGTTTTGGATCAATAATGAACTAGGTCGTACATATCGGTTTATGGTAAGTCATCACAAGTTTATTTTGTACAAAATAACTTTTTGGGTAATAAAAATTAAAGTTAAGGTTGCCGATACAGTTAGTCGCAATCATTTTCCAATGCGCGTAAATTATTTTGCTGTTACCTCAAATAAAGACCAATTTCAATGAAATTTTGAAGAGATGCTCAATAAACGTCTTTGATATTTTAAAATATTTTCTGAAATAAATATAAACAGTTATTAACTTTTTTTATAAAATGTTTTTTTTTATTACAGTAGTTCTCGCTTCCTTTATAACTGAAAGACTACAAGTTCTACACCTATCAAGTTTTTACTAGTTACTCAGGCCACATACAGCTGCATTTTTAACCACAACCATAGTGGTGAGTTAAAATATGTTTATATAATTAACTCAATTTTAAAATAAATTTTAATGATTTTTTAATTTTCGTTTTAAAAATAATTTATCATAATAAAGTTATGAATACCGAGGAACAAGAATATAATTAGATATTTCACATAGCATAAATTTAATGTTTAAAAGATTATTTAGAACCAAATCTATTTAAATAAATTAAAAAAAGAGATTCATATTTAAAAAAATTTATAACTGTTATTTCTTTTGTAAAATATTCTTTTTGAAAATAGAACCTGGGGTGAATAAGTTAAAATTTTGATTCTATTTTGTCTTTATTTCAGGTTACAATAAAATATTATATTATGTATTGAAATATGATTGCAACTAACTGTATGGCCCCGGCTATGACTTACATATTAGCCTGTAGTAAGTTATCACATACTTAGTCATTAAAATATAACTAAAAACAGTTAAATGTTACTTTACAAAGATATAAACATTTTACTTTCAAGTCTATTTTTTTAACGTACAACATTTGACTTGGTTAAATTTTGCAATGAACTCTCCAAGTGATTAAGAAAACCCAGATGACCTATTATGCATGCAATCTTGGTAATTAAAAGGCTTCCGGAATGTTTTTATTATTGTTGCACTTATTTACGAGTAGTGCATAGACAGATAGTTTCGACAGATAAAATATGTTTTCCATTAAATGTAACAACGGAAACACATAAAATTAACGTGAAGCATTGAAACAATTTATGTTTTATATGTGAAAAAATTCCTTGCAAATGACAAATGTACTTCTACAAGTAGAATTAGAAAACTAGAAGTTTTGTTTTAAATACAATTCACTGGATTAAGCTAGGCATTCTCAGTACAAATGTCCCTGTTATATATTTCATATTAATGAGGTATTTTTAGTGGTGGAATAAAAAGATTTCCCTCTGTAAAGGAGTGGTTTACAGAAAATTACTGCTACATCGAGTCAAACGCCGGTATAAAATATTAATGCCTTTGTGATATAAGACAAAAGAAGTGTCAGGGCTTTGTAAAGAGCTGTTTTAAAAATTTGATTATCATTTCTTTGTGTTTGTCTCTAAACAAGGAAGTCTTTTATTGTACCAGAATATTTATATTTTAAAACGGGATTTTAAAGATAAAAATAAGTAATAATTGAATAAATTAAAAATAAATCAAATTATGTAACAACACTTCTTTTTACTTATGTTATTTTAAAATGGTTCTTCCATTCACAGGCACTTATCGTCAGTGTTTTAATAATATTTTCTTCAACGTTTACTAGGTTATATTATAAAAAACATTTTTTTTTCTCTGTAGTTGTTCGACAAAGAATTAAAATAACGCAGATTAATACTAAAATCAATAGTACGCTTGCTTTGTGTACTTTGTTTGTGTTTATCCCAGTACATTTTTCATTATTATTTGTTAAAAAAATATGCTTGCAATTATTGTCTGGATTCTTTAAAAAACCACCCCACCTATCTAAAAAATTCCCCTGAACAATTCCTGGATATAAACAACCAAGACAACCTTAATCCTCCCGGCAGACAGAAGAGAAAACATGCCATATTACTCAATCGTGATTAGTCTATCCCTAAGGATACACACCTACCATCATCGAACTCTATCTTTTATATACACGAATATACTGATGAAATGAAGTATAAAAGGAACAAGTAGAATGTAACGACATTCGTACTAAGCATTTGACCAAACATTACATGAACGCTTGCCATACAACTAAACTAAAGTCTGTTTAAAATACTTAGCGTATTCAATGTTTTTTCTTGTTGTCATCTCGGTTAATGTAAAAATGTGTAAAGCTCAACCAAATCTCATGGAGTTGCATGCATACACCATCATAGAACTTGATGTTCCTCATATATAATTTAAGCTGTGTGGAAAATGAAAAGTTAAAAATGTCAGTTCGTTCTCTAGTTATCCTGGGGCAATTACACAGAATTTACATTTTACCAAACCCTCGAGTGATAGGCTTCGCTGCCGCTCATCCAATGAGTAAAGAAATGAGACTAATGAAAGGAATTCCAAATCAGCATGTATTAACGATGCAAGATTGTTCAAATTTGCAGTCCTTGGCAAGAAATACGTCGAAGTAAAGCGCAGAACATTATGGATAAAATAAAACCATTACTTGGCATTATTTGTATACTTTTTTAAAAGTATTATGCATTTAGAAAAATAATTATAATGAGTTTACAAATGTATCATATTTATTTTTCAATGTTAATGTTTAAATAGCAATTTAACGCAGTGTTTGCAGGTCTCTGAAACAGAAATTGCAGGTTGCTTCAAACCGAGCGCGACTAATGTGGGGTTAATAGAGTTGTGTCGTAGGTGCCAGTGGTAGCTGAGTTTGTCCACCTGTGAATCGTGTATATAACAACACCAAGAATTGAGTAATGAAATATTATTTCAGTAAAGATTGAAAATATAAAACATACAGATCTAATTTTACCTTTTTATACATTTTTCCTTATGAAAAACTGTTAGAAAATTTTTAGCGGAATTGAAAATCATCGTGTAGCGCCTACGCAGTAATTACGTAAAAGACTCAGTAACTTCCTTATCTTGACGAAAATCTGACAGGATTAACATTATACAGTTACTTGTATGTAAGGATTATATTATGTTATTTCTATACAAGGACTTGTAATCAGATATCGTTGAAGAATATGATATAGATTTTTCAAGGATTTTTGTGAATGAAAATAATACGTATTACGCACCTAGTACGTAAAATGCCGATAAAATAATTGAATTATTTTTATGAATAAAAATGTGTTTAATTCGTAAGATAACATAATTTTTATGTTTCTTCTTTGTTGAAGGATGACTATTTTAATTCATTAATAGAAACAATTATAGAATTAGGTACGTTCCAATCGATGTATGCTATAACAAAAAACACTGTGTTTCGTAAATGATTCAGGAAACTTCCTTATCTTGACGACAATTTGATAACACTAATATTGTAAAGTGATTTGTAATTAAGCACTATGTGATGTTATTTTTAGGCCTGCTTCAGCGAAATAAATAAGTTCAAATAAAAAGACTTTTCTACGTCGTAATCTTAATTATGTCATGGAGTGCGTTTTATTAAGTTTTATGAAGTTCACTTTTTCAACATATTAAAATAATATCTAGTTTAGTCGTAATGTAAGTTTAAAGTTTAATTTTTTATTGCTATGGTTGTATACAGTATTTTTAGCGTATACTATAATAATAGATGGCAGTCTACTATACAAACTTAAGCCTTAATAATTTCTGTTTGTATGATATATATTTTATAAAGAGGTCATAAGAGCAAATAAAAAAAAAACTTTTGTAAGAGTTGTATACATCTTCAACCTTTCCTTTTCACTGAAAATAATCTAAATAAACCCCACTCGACGACGACTGAGGCTCCCACTGTGGTATTGAGGATTACCACATCCTTATCTGGCTGAGTTTTCATCCTTAACTGTCCCTTTCCCACTACACATAACATCCTTATGTTTATCCTACCAATCCCTAATCAATCTGCACTCAGTACTTCCCAGCACCAACGCCATCTTTATTATAATCTAACTCTCACTGAATTTTAAATATTTATTTTACTTTTCTGGAAAAAATATTTGTTTTGGTGTCTTGTTTATATATAAATATTACTGGCACAATTTCTGTAATTTTAAAGGGATTTTTAAATTTAATTGTGCCATTTTTATATTTTTGTGTGTTATAAAATCTGCACACAAATCGTTACTGTCCTTTATCGGCATTACAAAATTGGTCATGTTATGTAATATGATTATACATAACTACCGGCTACTGTTATTTAGTCATTCGCTAAATCTTTAATTTGGGATTTTCGGGCCGAGTTATAGTCTTTAGAGCCTTTTTGAATTGTATCATTATGTAACTTTAAATACAAACATATAAATAATACACCCGAGGTGTTATTTTACAGACACCCGATATGGCTTTTCAATAATAGTCGGTTTTACTATATCTTAAATACTTGTTGCTGGCTTCGTATGAAAACGGTACTTCGTATTTAATTTGCAATATTAATAAAAATTTACTCAAGAAGTTTCATTAATTTAAATGAATATTTATTTGCAAAAAATATTTTCCCCACCAAATTTCAAGCCCGGTTTGAGGCCGAGCACTTTACTAATACACAATATTTTTAGTTTGGGACAGATTATTACAATACTCTGGAAAAACTAACACTCTTTTTTATTAATAATATAAAAAAAAAATTTAAGGGAGAACATAAATACTCTATAAAACCTCACCATTGGATTTTTATATGAAAATAAGTAATAAATGTTGTATAAAGTATTGCCCTACAAAGTATGAATGTTTATTTTGTCGTCTGTCTGTCTGTTGGAGTGTTTTTAGGAAAACACATGATACCTTGTAAGTGAGTATGTGTATAAGTAAGTTGAGACCTTCAATCTCTTAGCAACTTTTTGTCTCTAATTAAACCCTGTTTCATAAAAGTATATTTGATCATATATGATTGTAATCATTACGATAGCTATATTTCGTCACCGCGTGGACTGAGAAACCTATAAATAATTATTATAGAATTAAGGAGCCTCCATTTATAATAAATACAAGAAGCAATTTATATACTTATTGTAATAAGTGTCGAGAAAGATTTACTAATTTGAAGTGTTTACTTAAATGTAAAATATCCGCGTAGACTCTACAGTTCCAAAATTCTGAATGGTAGACTTCAAAGATAAATCTGATAAACCAATAACAGTTGGGAGTCTGAGTCACTTTGACCCGTGGCCTGGAACAAGTAGGGACGCCTCTGGGCTTGTCTGGCTTTACACTGGCTCGGTCCTTCTGTTGGCGATTTTACCTCCGGGAGTCTCTTGACTAGTGGACTTTACGACGCGAATTCTAAATTTGTTACATAGAATATGTTTAGCCAAACCTAGATAAATGTTTGCCTTTAACAAATTTTGTAAAGAAAATAATATTTCAATGTTCATGAAAATTTTTACTTATATTAACATAAGTGTATTGTATACCTGTCATAATGAATAACAGTTTAAAATAATTTAATCATGAGCTGTATGATTGTGCTATGTTTTAAAGAAAAATTGATCTTCTTAACTGGAGGAAACAAAAAACTGTACAAGTTAAAGTGAATTACATGTATATAGTCAATATTTTAAGCATTCAAACAATAAAACTTCTCTTGGAATGATCAAGAGTTATTGTATAGTTATTTTCTTAAAATATTATATGAATATACATGACTAATATTAAAGCCCATTTTTTAAACAAGTTGTTACGTAAGACGCTTTACTGAGGTTGTATACAAAATTTTATTTTTATATCTATTTTATTGCGAAGAGACATTAACTTAAACATAAAATATATTACTTGAGCCTCCAAGTAGACAGAAGTGAGAACAAAGTGGGGCTGCATTAAAATGTTTGTTTTAATAGGTAGTACAGTTTTAATATAGTGTACCACCATTTTGAGACTAACAACCTTAAAATATGATGAGATAAATAATCCTCCTAGAAAGATTTACTAGAGATTTTGAGTCAGGATAGCATTAAATGTGTACAATTTTAATGTGAGTGTATATTAACACCCAGAACATTTTTTAAGAAAATAGATGAGTGTAGTACAGTAGCTTTTAGTTTAATGGAGCCCATGTTTATGAACTATAACATATTAAATATCATAGCCAGAAGAAGACATAAGGAAGTGTTGTACCTAATACTCCTACTACGAATTTAGTTGGTAAAGGTTTCTTTGATACTATCTAGTTTATTTACTTTTTAATATTAGTACCTGAAGTGGTCTAACATCAACTGGACGTTACCTTAGAGGTTGATGAGCTAATTTTATGCAAGAAGCCTCAATAAATTTGCGTTTAAAGAAATTGTTCTCTGTTTGTATAATCTGTTAGTGATATCACGGAATTGATCTAGTTACAATCAATCCAAAATTATGTTTGTGAAAATATTCACTTATAAACTGTTCAATTGTATCCTTCAGTAAATTCAAACCCCTACCTCTTTGAAAGGTTTAAATGATTATAAATAAGTAAGAATACATGTTGCTTGAAATTGCTCAAATATTATATGAAAAGAGTAAATTTTATGAAATAACAGAGATAAAGCATTTTAGCCCGGAAATTATATTTTTCATAATTATTCCGGTAATATTTTAAGCCTATACTTCTTAAAGTTTCGTACGCTCCTATCTGGAAATATTACGAGATAATAGAACAATAATATTATTATAAATAACTGAGAATTCTAAAAAGATTTTTTGTTTTACCATATAATGCATAAAAATTTACATAATAAAACACGTAATCGTTTTCCAAACATTGAATAGTCACCGTGTTAAAGTATCAAGAAATATCTCAAACATTACAGAAATAACAGTTGTTGATAATTAGTTAGTATAATTAAAAATATATCGTTCATTATCTGTATTCAAAATTGATCAATTTAAAATTATTGTTCAAGTGAGATTGGCCGCCATCTTGAAGTTTTTATTAGTTAAGACTGGCTAACGAACTCATCAAAGCTATATACAATTATTGCCTCAGTACACAGTTTGATCTGAAAGTAGTATTATAGTTTAGGAAAGTTATCGTGTTTACAATTATTTCGACAATGCTGTATAACTGTTATAACTTTGCACGCCCGCCAGTTAAAAACCATACGTGGTATAGTCACGTTTAAAAAAATATAATTGTAAAACGTAAACTAACAAAATTCGTACACACACCATGAACATTAAGATATAGAAACCGAAATAGGACCTTAGGAGGCAACCCTTACTCTTTACCCTACCAACCATCGCCCTCCTGTCTCATTGTATCACATTACACGCTGCGATCTACAGACGTGTGACATGTGTTTATGCCCTTGACTTCTCATGCACGTGATTTGCATTCTGGGCAATGACAACGCCTGGGATCATTTTCTCCTCTTTGGACTCCGAGCAGTTTTCGGATATGTTTAATTTCCTTTTTTACTTTATTTTTAGTGGCAATCCGTTGCCGCACGTTCTAGGTTTTAATTATATGTATACGTACCAATTGTCTTCTAACTTGACGAAGAGGATAGATATAAATCCTTGAAACGTAGTGTTTTGTAACATAGTTTGTAACACATAACGATGGTATATCTCCAAAATCCTATTATTCTTTCAATACTTCCATTGTCAAGGAAAATCGTTAAATAAGGATATGTTTCTAGATACGGACCCGGAAGCAGTAAACAAATCAGTGACCTTGAAACTTGTTAAATTAAAATAATCGTTCCCACCATGAAAATTTGTTCCATAAATGTAGGGATAAAAATCTAATGCCTAGAGGTTTCTCTCTTGAAACGCCTTTTTAACAGTAAGAAAGTCAGCAAAATAATTTATGATTCGTCAAAATCCTTCCTTCAAAAAAATCGTGACAACGGCTGGATTCATTGTCTCCTATCTGGACTCCAATAAGTTTTTTGATATATTTAAATTATTTTCTTTCTCTTTTATTATTTTTTTCTAGTACTCGATTGCCGCAACTTACAGTTTTTAGTTCATGTATATGTACTAATGGTCACATATGAAATGAAATGACATACCAGTACAAGATGTTATTAAATACATTAAGATATAAATCATATTTGATGTAATAAAACCATGCAGCGACAAAGTAGTCATTACTTAAGTTTTGAATTTACTTTTTATTGGGAACTCACACAAACATACTTTAAAACTTTGAAGTGCTCAGAACTTACTGTTAAATCTTAATTTTTTAGAAAATGTTATCTTGACTCTAGAGCATGACATGAACAACCTCATCTTGTTTGCATATTAACCAACAGACTAAAATCTACATATCATTTGCATTCTTCCATGTCACCACTTTATTATGGTTCACGCTGTCTCTTGTGAGCAAACTCATAGTAACTATTTCACTACTATTCCTAGACAAATTTAACAAGATTTTCCTAGCTGCCATATAGCAATATTACGAGAACACGTTCTATTTTGATGAACACCAAACTAAAAGTTCAATAACTCAGAAAAACGGCTTAATTGATGTTACTGATCAATTAATGTTTTTAATTTTAATTAGCTTATACCTTTGAGACGGTTTTATGATAGTAACAATGTAAAATACCTTGTATATGATGTAGATTATAAAAAGTATGACTACCCATTGATTTCTTACCAATAAAGGTCAGATTTTTTCACAGATTAGCCTAAAATATTTCACATGTGTAACCTTTTGAAAGTTAGTACATTTCACTCACTGCCATTGAAATGACGGGAAAATATTACTATTTGTGTTTTACTGCATATAAATCATATAGTCACAATATATACTTTTCGGAGAATAATACGTGAGTAAACTGTATAGTTATAAAATATGTTATAAACTGAAGAGTATGAAGAATTTTTCTTAACGTATGAATAAAATATACATGGACATTGCTGTGTTTTGCTATATTCATAATTTATAGCGTAATTTGATTTTTACTCTAAATAAACTATATCTCAGCAATATCTATTTTTATTGTACTTCTTCTAATACAAAAAATGATCTGTAATGGAATACGCATGCACAAGTACAAAGTAAAGATCCTATGGATATATTTTAGAGCACGGCTGTAAACAAATACTCTTTTTACTGCAATAGGCCGAGGTCGGAAATGGCAGACATACACTGAGGACGTAGCACAATAAAAGATACCACCAACAGAGGGAGAGCTTCTAGGGATATTAAATCTTCAAGCCTTCAGCTATTGTGGAAAATCCTTTTTGGAACGGACTTTGAAACATCTGCCTTGGTTTTTTGAGGTTATACGAATACTTAAGATATAACTTACGAATAATTTGAAGTTGATTTCAACTATTGAACAGGAGGAGGTAAATTACAACAGGGAGAAACTCTCTCCTTTCCCATTTCTATCAGCCCCATTTCCCATTTCCTATTACTTATTTATATTGTATGTTTACTTACTTTGTTCTAATTTTAATAAACATTATTTTTGGAAATGACAGATGATTGTGAAATAAAAATTTAGGATATTCTACTTAGGAAAACTAATTATTTCCTCTAGTATAAAATTCCATAATAAGCTAAGCCACACTCACAGTAATGTATTAATATTAATTTTATTTGTTAAGCAATACACATTTATGTTCAATATTTAAAATAAAAACATTTGAAACATTCCTTCGTATTTATGCAATTCCTAATTTTACGATCATTCTACAATAACCCAAGCAGAATTTGTCTAGATTATTCAGTACACATTTGTGTTTAAACAGCAAATACGAATCATCAAACTTTTTTATCCTGCGTTATCCTGGATTGATTATATCATTTAGATCGTTATAACTTATCCCAACCACAAACTGTCATGACAAACTAATACTCGTAATAGTACTTGTTTGTTGTAGCCAGCTTCAGGTGTCAGTACGCTTCTTTTAACCTCGGACATTCTTAAGTAATATAGAACTGACAATTACATCCTGATCTCATGTCACATCTGCACGTGTTACAATATAATGAAACAATCAAAATATTCTTTAGTAACAGTCAGTAAGAAATATGAAAACTGAAGCGACCTTGAGAATGGAGTTAAGAGTTTAGCTCAAATTTAGTTTTGTTTAATTCAATAATAAATAAAATATGAGATACTTTTGACGATGCTTATTTTACTTCAATAAATCGGGTAATGTTATTCAAGATGACAACCAAAAACAGTTTATGTCCTACTATTATTTTATAATAATTTACGTTTAGACAGCGACTCATAAAATTAATGGAAAATAAATATAATCGAGGTATGAGCAATTTATTATACTACTGGAACGCGCTTTGAGTCGCAGAACCAAGCTGGAACCTCGGTAATATAATTCGTGGGGTAGGAGAACGACAACAAAAGTGCCACATAACAGGGTTCTCTGAGGTAGCATGCAAAACTCCTAGTTAATAGCTTATAGTATGTTACCATTATACTATTGTACTAAGTTTGTTTACATATTTTTAATTTATATTTATTCTGCAATTTTATATTTACCATCTAGACAACCCAAAACACCTATGTATATATTTTCGCTAACGATATAACTATATTCCATAGAGTGAAATGTACTATCATCGAACTTGATGTTCATTATGTAGAAATGAAGATTCATGACAAATTTCGAGTCTACAAGGCAATTCGCTCTTGAGATATCGATACAGATATACAGACAAACAGGCTTTCAGTAATGAAATGTTTCCATCCTTTGTGTAATCTCACCCTAATCAACAAACACCTTTGATATTATTAAATAATAAATTATAGTTCTGTCGTTTAATGTCTTACTAATGGAGATGAATAAGGTGCTGAAAGCCTGGTGAAGTTCGAAGATGGTAAAACCAAAGAGAAAGTAACGTCTACGGTTTTATAAAGACGTTGGCTTTACCTATCGACCATAAAAAGGAAAGCTGTAGTTATGCTAAGGATATTGATGAGTCCTGAGATAAGTAGGCTAATATATATTCCACAGCACGAAACATCGCTCCCCTACCTCATCATCTCTTGAGAAATAGAGAGAGGAAAGAATGTCTTGAAACAAATCAGGGGCCTGAGGCGAATACAGCAGCATCTTATCACCTCGCCAATACCTTTTTCTTACAAGCCTTGATGAATTAATTAATTCATAGATGTGAATGTTACAGAATTAATATAGTACATTTAATTGATAATATAACTAAATTATTATCCTCTATTGAAATTAGCTGTATAAAATGCAACAAGTTCACTATCAATACATAGCGTTCAATACCTAGGAATTACTTTTGTCACTTAAGGAAATGACTATATACGAGACTTCCATAAGCTGACAACGTTCAAATTACTCTGTTAGTTAGATCGTTATGAATACTAATTGCTTTAATTTTAGTCCATCATAATTTAAATTGTCGTGTTTGTCATCAGTTTACAAGTAATCTCTGTATAAATGCCTAAAATTACTATAATAATAAAAAAGTACTTGTTTTACATCGAGATTCGTAACTAGTAAATTCGCCGCTCCAAACATTCCTTGTCAGTTTATCCTTGTCCACGTAGGTTTTATCAACATTTTATCTTGATAAACGTTTGATATGCAGTGGAAGGTTTTTAATTAATTATTATCAATTCCAGCAACTTCATAACAAATACAAATTTAGTTTTTACAGTAATCATTGATAAAACTACACTACTGAAACAAACCTCCCTCCGTAAAAATAAAACGAGATGTAAAGTTTTCAACCGTTGATCCTTTCAGAAATTGTCTCAGAAAGGAGTCGTGGTCATTCCTGGATTTTTTCGATCAAGTGGAGGAAGCCTTCCATGCATTTTAAAACGAGTAATTTTCCATTTAAATGTCATTTTCCTATTCAAAAATTTCAAAGAGCTTTTTCAAAGAAGAAGAGATCCCCTGACTACTCAGGATATTCTCAAATCGAGAGAAACGCTCAAGTTTTATCATTCGATATATGTAGAAACCAAAAATGAACAATTCAAAACTTGTTTTCGTAATTTCAAGCAAAGTTAGTTATCGAAAAGAAATATGGAAGGCCAAGGCACGAGATGTCGATACCAAACTGAGACAATCAGACAATTTTTCAAGAAGCGCTTGGAACATTATAAAAAACAGCACAAAGCAATAAAGTTTTTCCAAATTTTCAACTCCGACACTTAAAACAAAAAATAAAATAATTGATGATCCGTTTGAAGTGGCAAGTGAATTTAACAAATTGTTTCTACTGTGGCACGACTCATTTCCAGACAGCCCTCGCGATGATCCATTGAAGAGACCGGTCTTGTCTATGGTTCTTTTTCCTGTGACTGAGGTGGAGGTGGCCCGTATTTGTGCGGGATTTGGGGCCGAAAACATCCAGTGACATCAATGGCATGTCTGTGTGGTTGTTCGAGTGGTAGTTGAAATACCTTTTGACTCCAATCACCCGACATTTGCTCAAGGCGTATTCCCGTCGGCATTGAAGATTGCCAAAGTCTTTACTATTTTCAAAAAGACGATCCTTCTATTTCAAGCAACTATCGTTTTTAATTTCTATCTTCCCAGTTTTCAGCAATAATTTCGAAATGCTTTTCTCAAACAATTTGAACAATTTCTTGATGTTTACGAGGTTCTATGTCCCGAACAATTAGGATTCAGGAAAAACAAGTCGACAATCAATGCCGTAACAAATCTCATGTACAATGTCGGTGAGGGTCTAGAGAGGCGAAATCACGTGCTAAGCACATTCCTTGACCTCTCTAAATCTTTTCACTGTGTGCATCATGTGTCACTGTTGCACCAGCTGTGGTCAAGTGGTATTCGGGGACTGCCGCAATATTGAGAGCAGTGCTTGCAGATTGTCAGGCAAAGTCAAAATCCCCTACGATGTCCTACAGGGATCAATATTAGGGCCAGTCCTGTTTCTAATTTACGTCAACAGATTGAACTTCGCAATCCAGAGTGGGAAAATGATTCGATATGCTGACGACACGACTCTCCGCATAGGATCAAAATAAAAAAACGAATTTGAAGTGGAGTCATTCATAGATTTGAATTTATGCGTCGAATATTTCTCCAGAATCAATTTGAAAACAAACAGTTCAAAATAAAACGTCAAAAATTCTTTTTCTATCGGCAACAACAAACACAAGATCTTTGACCAGCGATGATGGTGGATTATTTCCTTCTGGAAGAAGCAGACTCTATTAAGTTCCTTGGAATGCACCTTGATCGGGGGCTGACATGGGACGATCACATTGAAAACCTTTGGTGTACGGTTGCTTCGGGAATTTATGTCCTGCGTAATCTTTCAAAATTTGGATGGCTTGATGTATTAAAAATGGTTTTTTTCGGTCTGATATATCTACATTTGACATATGGAGCTTGAGATTGTGGGGAAGCTGTTTCAGTTTTCAGATCTCAAAAGAAAGTCGTAAGAATTTTTTTTAATTAAACCCCAGACAGTCGTGCAAAGATGCTTTTAGGAAGCATGGATTACTGACCCTGCCCTGTCTCGATATTCTCGAGGTGGCCTTGCACTGCCTACTTAAATGTGAGTTGGTAGGCTATGGGGCAGACCCACCAATACAGGACTAGAGGCAGGGATAACTTTCGAGTCGAACAGCACAGAACGGCAGCTTTCAAAACCTTGTCATCACAAGTTAGAGTCGGACTAATCAATATGCTCCCTGATAGCATCAAACAACTAAACTAAAACATTAAGTCAAAGGCATTTTACTCGACTGATGAGTTCTTGTTGGGCCACTGGTATGAATATTTTTTAAATTAACATCAACCGCAAAACCCCGGATTCTGATACATACAAAATTGTATTTTATACTATATACTCATATTTTCCTCGACAAACATCATTTATCTGATGTAGTTATATGTACTTTATATAGTTAAGTTGACGCACGCCATGTAAAATTGTAATTTTTTCACTCAATCAAGAATATTATTATTATTACTGATAGGACAAAGATTTTAGACATTCAATCTACATATAAATTTAGAATGAAGTCTATAGATTTTCACTACACTGTTTTGACTAAGTGTATAACGTGAAATTATGTTCACGTAGTTTAACCACACATTATTTTGAGAACTTGTGATATATAACGAAATTATTAATCACAGTAGTTGGCTTATTGAATGGATAAGCCAGTAGTTGAGATTTTTCATTATACCACTTAAACCGGAAGTAAATCATAAAATACGGCTAAATACACTTTAATAGAGATAACCTTCTCAAACATAAGGGTATATAAATTTCCTTGATCAGTTCAAAAGGTAACCTTAAATATAGTAACAGAAATAAAGCACACTGGAATTAGATTGCAAGGCCTGAAGTAGATGGTTTTGACAGAAATAGACTTCAATGATCATATTTTCTATATGTACATATTTTCTTGATTTATGCTATAAGAAATCTCAACTATGTACGTGAAATATAATTAATTCCAGAATTATTCCTTTTGGAACGAACCCCATAGGGGTTGAAGGAACGTTGCCACTTATAGAACAATGATCATTTTAGTTTCCAGCTTTACAATGTTCTAAATAAATGAAATGTTGCATACACGTGCCTCATGACTTATTTAGATAATCAAACGAAATATCATTAACATCCCTAGGGGTAAAATTGGTGTTGTATGTAAACCATAGAAGAACAATATTTTGGTTTTAAAAATTTCCCAATGTTCTACAAAATTTAATTAGACAAATGTGTATTATGCCCTCGTCAGGCTACTTGTACCCGAAGTATCTTAAACAGAAAGTATATTGAATTGCCGGAAGTAGTCACTTTATGATCAAAGAAGACTTTTTAGAAAGGCAAATTGTTTTTCTTAATATGAGTAACAATTTCCATTACTGAAGAGTTAGAAGTAAATTAAAATGACCATTTGTGAAATGTATACATTTTTTAACCGAAAAGGATATTTCAGACCTATGTATGAATATATTATTTTCGACGGGGCAGCAATGCAAATGCTACTACGGCCTAAAAAAGAAAGTACTACTTTAGACAGGAAGTAGATTGCAACTGCAAGAAGTAAATGTTTTATCTCCAAGGACTAGTATACATTTTCTTGGTTGGGACATAAATTTAAATGTTATTAGGGAATCGGGAATAACATAGAGTGAGAGTATATTGATCGTGGATACAAGGGAAACTCTTATATGGTGTATATGTATAATATAATAGATCCGAAGCAGGTATTCTTCTTCATATTCCAAATCTGAAATAAGATTCCATCATACTACATCATATGTGTTTTTACTACGTTTATTACTATGTACTTAATATTCCTCCACTCTAGGATTAAATATTTCAATAAAATTAGTGGAGCAATTCATTAGTATACTCTGGGATTTCACAGAGAAATCCTAAGTCCAAAAGAAGACTAAAACCTAAAAAGTCGTTGGTTTTTTTATTTAAAAACCTTATGATGAAATTTCATATGGATTAATTAAAATCCCAATAGAAAAAAACCAAAAAAGCAAAGCTTCTGCACGAAACAGATCTTGTCATGTTTGACATCTGTAAAGTTTAATTGACTTTGACAGACGAATAACAAACATCTACTATTGCCTGATAAATGTGTTTAGTTTTTACTTAGACAAGTGATCAAAAACAAATTAAATATCTGCTGATTAAGCAAAGTCCATACAAATAATGGATAATTGAGTTTTAAGCGAGTTTCTAAGACCAGTGGTGCGTAAGACCTAAGAATGTCAATGTACAGATCATGGTGCACCCATTGCTGGAATATTATGGTAGTGTGATTTTGTCTACTTACCAACAGGGCCACATAGATGAGTACAACCTCGGTTTGTGAGGATGTTGGGTGTTGAGAGGCTTGGTGGCAAGATATCCGGAAATGTTACATTTCCATGGGTCTGTTCCCTCTTTTAAAAATGCAGCTCATCAATCAGATATGATCTATCTATTCAATTTGTCATGCGTTGCACTTATGTTGTTAGTTGTGTACTGTTTAAGAACTATTTATTTTCTTTTGTTGGTCATATGTATTATTTGTTTTGTATTAAATTTGTATTAATACCATTTCTTGTTATTGTTACAATTTACAATTTTATAGGATTTCTTACTTATATTGTTTGTTACTGTTATTGCAGTTTACTACGATTATATATATATATATATATATATATATATATATATATATATATATATATATATATATATATATATATAGTATATATACTAGTATTATATATACTATCTACACTTTACCATTTAACTTGTACCTTATTATAAAAAAGGTGTGTACAGTTGGAATAAATAAATGTAAAATTTCAGGTCCAGCGGTCCATCAGATTTTACGTGATTGAGTTACAAACACAAAAACACATGTTCAGACAACATTACATTTTTATAAGGGGATAGATATTTAGAGTCTATGGCATGACATGAGCAACCCCGTCTGGTTTGTATAGTAATGAACAGAATAAAATCTCCATATCATTTGCATTCTTCCATGTCACCACTTTTTATGGTCCTTCACGCCGTCCCTCGTGAGAAAACTCATATTATATTACTTTGTGAGAAATATTACAGTATGTTCCGAGTGGTATACAGCAATATTGTAGAAAATATGTAATATAATGCAAGTATGAAGTTGTGAAAGAATTAGTCCTCAAAACAAGATACCCAAAAGAATTATGAGACTTATATTATATATTGATATCACAAGTTGTGTGTTACATAATACAGGGCAGGATTACTCCTCACAACGAGTTACGTAACATGCTTCACTGAGGTTACATGCGAAATTCAAGATTATACCTCATTTCGTGTGAACATGTAACCAGACGAATAATCATACTGAAAAGAAATTATTACACCCCCTCCTTCCGGCAAGCAAAGGGGAAATTGATTCTTACTTACCGATGGGCAACTCCATGGTTGTACAATATTTTACTCTAAATAATCCTGCGCATAGTTGGGACACATGTGTTACTATATCAAATGTAATTATATCATAAGATGGTCCACCGTTTCTGTACAAATATATTTATTCTTATATTCCTTCATTGCTGTTAGGATTACCCATAATGTCAATGTAAAAAAAAATTACTAACGCTAAGCAAAATCCTGTGATGTGGTATACACCATAATAATCAAACTCAGTTTTGCCTATAGAGACATAAATCTTCATGCACCATTTCGAAACAATAGGCCAATTCCTTTTTTAAATTCTTACTACAAGAAGCTAAGAAATCTCTCATTAGGCCTTAAAGGAACTTTAGACTGTTTTCGGACTTAATGGGTATTCAGGATGAATAAGTTTTTATAGATCCCCTCCTGTTGGGATCCATGAGGAAGGATTTCAGGTTTTATAGATAAACTGGTTTCTTGAGATACTGTGTGGACAAACAAACATATAGAGAAGTGTAAAATTTGCCAAGCCTGTCAAGTGATTATTACTCGCTAACGCTTAGTTAATAACTAATTATTGGTTATTAACAAGATTTGTTACTACAGTAACAATAACTGGTATCCCATTTTCAAGCTTTTACTAAGACAACCGCTTGAGAACTACTGGAACATGTTATCCTAAAAATGTAGCATAATAAGTGTACAACTTTCTAATGATTAATAATATTAAACAAATTATGTATACTAAAATGTATGTAATTGAAACACCAACTCTATTAGTTTCCTGATTACATTTTGTTTCAATTCAGGATAGATTATTTTAATATTACCAAGATTTTGCAGATGATTAATTAGAAAAAAATGCTATCATAAAATTACGAGAAAAACTTCCACGCATAGTTACATATTTCGTAACATTTCAATGTTTAAATGTTACTAACAGTATACGAGAATGAAATATTGTGTGTCATTACAGACCGGGCGTCTCTTGGCTGTCAATTTGAGAGGCTTATGCCTGATTGGCTGTCACCAAGTGACGGTATTTGCAATTGGTTGTCAAGGCTTCCGATCTCGGGCTTAGAGATTACTTTATACAACGTTTCTCATTTAAATAAAATATATTCATCATCATTATAATAATTATCAAAGTAATAATATATACCTGAAATTACAATTATCAAACATTAAATTCAACTGCAGATTATAAACAGCATATTAACACGCACACACAGAAGTAACAGTTTAATGAAAAGAATAATGAGAGTAGAATATTTATTTATACCGACATTTATTCTAGCATACAGTGGTAATTTTTACTTATAAATATTTTTTGTTGTTTGTATATTATTACAAAAAAATATTTCAACTGTTTTACTAGTATCAGATATGTTGTGGTCTTCGGTAATTAATTTCATGTTTTAATAATATTATCCTGGTGTTTATATTGTCTATTTTGTCCTCAATATACGCCAAGAACGAAGCCTAACTGATTCGCTGAGTTTCTAGCACTATTCAAGTACATTGCTCATTTTATTTTTAATATGCCCTGCGGACTTGGAAGGCAGGCAAAAATGAACTTTTTTCAATCTTTGAGTATTTTCTAAAGTTAAACCAATAAAACATTTACAAAACTATATTTCTTATGTCCAATATTAGGCTTCTCTTCAAATCTTAAAAGTACAATTTTTGGTCAGTACTTGAATCTTTAAATAAGTTTAGTGCTGTTCCTTTTAGATTAAATTTTTTTTTTATTTCTTAATCTAACCTTTATTTGTACATTTACTGAAATCTATTTCATGTTTCAACGTTAATGAAGTTTAATCCGAGGTCAAGAAATATGCACTGTGGTTTATTTTAATATTTCAATTAAAAACAGGAGTTTTAAAAAAACACAATTTAACGTAAACGATCACACTTGGAGATCAGATCCCTTTCGCCGGACATGCATTAACGGATATATTAGACTACTTTGTGAATCCTTTTTCTTTAAAATTATGAAGCTCCATTTATTCAGCTTTATTGATTAAAATTCTGTTACACCTATTTTAAAGGACAGTGAAAATTATTACTTGTGAAAATAATGTGTCCAAAGAATTTTTAAAAGTAAATTTAAACTAAAATAATACCACTTACTTTTCACAATATTATTCAGTTTTAGTTATAATTTGATATTTAATAATAAAGAGGTTACAGTAAGTATTGCGTTTATTGTAATTATTGTAATAACATGAAATTTAATAAAATAAAACTCAATGTAGTGATTAATTGATTAATGTTGCAAGACACGTGAGATGTTAACAAAGAAAGACGCGTATGCACACAAATTATAGAGTTTTTTATTATGAAAAAGTCACCTCAGCTTGTACAGTACATTAATTAGCGGAAGTGGTGTTGTTACCGAGCCAAACAAAGGAGATTCCCGCAGTGGGTGCAGGACCGATGTTACAGAGGGGAGCTAGGCAGATAATACGTGATAATTCGCGGGAATCTTTGTCCGAGCAGTGGATTGGTAAGGTACAAAGGAAAACCTCATAGACAGTAGGAGCGGTTACCTTTAATTATTCAAGGTAAAAGAAATTTTCTATAGTATTCAGTTTCTATTGGATTAACTGTCATTTCAATGTCAATTTATATATAGCAATTAATGAGAAATACGTGCAGTCAAACTACATGCCCAAATACCTACTTTAAGATATACTTATACAGCCTAATGTTTTATAAAAATCTAAAAAATAAATTTATCATTACTTAGATGTTTATATAGTTTATCATTGAAACCTCAAATAGATATATTTTAAACCAGATAATTTTTTTACTAACATTTAAATATTTTGGAGTTTTCATGCTGATTGTAGAGCATTACATGAGCAATCGCGTCTTGTTTGCATATTCTCCAACACAGTAAAATATCCATATCGTTTACATTCTTTCACGTCACCATTTTACAGTGGTCCTTCAAGCTTTCCCACGTGAGCAAACTCCTAGAACCTTCTTTATTACTCTTTCATATGATATGACAGTGTTTCCAGCTACTCAAAAACAATATTACGGAGAACCTTGTGATGTATTATGTATGCATTCCAATCTACAAGTTTGATAGCAAACTAACAAAAACAATGTACAGACACTAGTTACTAAATTAACTAGTCGGTTAGAGTTTCTATATTTTTGATTTAGCGTATGATAATGACTGAGATGTTTTATAATAGCAATATTGAAATACGCTTCAATTTCTTTTATTTTTGACAGCTATATTTTAGAAAACTACATTATTAAAACATACAATTCCTTCAAAAAGGATGGTAGTACATGTCACAATAATTTATCTAAATGTACACACGCTAAGTAAAGGGTTAATCAGTTACTGCACTTGCCACACTAATGCGATCATCGCCATTTACGCCAACGGCGTTTCAATTAAGCATTCCAACGTTTTTTACAGAAAAAAGATATAAGCCCACGTAATTATATTTATTTTTTTCAAAATATTATATACTGTAGGTGTGCTAAAAGATTGTATTATTATAAAAATATAGTATTCTTTAACCATTAACTTTATTGTTTTCATTACGTAAAGTAGTTATGATGAGATTATATTGCAAATTTAATACAATGAATGAATGTTTAAATTATAAGGTATTTTAATACCCTTGAATGCAAATTTGACTATATAATTGAAGCGTTATCCTGAAAATAATCATTTTAGATAAACAAATTAAAAAGATGTCAGTCTGCTTTCATTCGGACATAGTAAAATTAACCGATTTGAGCGTTAGTAAAACATTTCACTCAGAGGACTTAGCAAGACTCTCCTATAGGTGTTTGTTTATCTTTACGTTTTCAGCAGAATACTTCAAGAACAAATTAAACTCATTTCAATGAATATTGAATCGGCAATAGTACTTCTTCCGCTGGGACTCTACCTAAGTTGAGTTTACTACTAATAAATCACAGACCTCCTAAATTTTACGATTTATTAATTTTGTATTTTGTATATATATATATATATATATGTGCAGCTTAGTGCTTGAAATCTGATACTGTCAAAGATTTCACTCGTGCAAACACAACTGAGATCATGAAGCTTAAAACGAACCCATTGCATAGTTTCTACATAAGAGACACCTAAACCTGGTTCTGCCTGGCAAAAGAGGTCTGACTGGTTAACTCAGCAGCCTTTAAGTGTAGTGTAATTCAGACGAAGGTTCTTTCTTTGAAGTTTGTTTTTTATAATGTAATGTTTGTGATAGAAACATGAAATTCTGGTCATTTTTCATCATTCAGTTAAATCATCAGTCACGATACGTTTCGAGACTTGCAATCTGACGTCTTCCTCAGGGGAATAACTTATTTAAAATATAAGAACAATCCATGTTAAAATCAAAATAAAACATGAGTGTGGTGACAAAAATTCACAAATCACAAGAAACACGTTGGATGTCAATTCCATATCTATATCATGGCTGTTGTGATAAATGTAGAAATATGCACTACTAATAAAAGACTCAGTATTAAAAGTGAACTGAAAAATACGAGTAAAATAATACTAATCACAGAGAAGTGACCGAAGCCAACACTAAAGGGCGATCGTCACAGCAGAAACAAGATGACGTGAGAAATGAGGAACAGGAGTGGGGTTATTATTATTAGTTCACTCTATTTTTTTTAGATATTGTTTTGTTGTGATTTCTTACTTTCTTTGCCTGTATATGCACCGTTGTTTTTATCCTTTCGTATTATTGGCGAAATGATCTGATGCATGTATCTTTCATTGATATCAATCAAAGTTATTCTATTTCATTCTAATTTCTCCCCATTGATTTATTCTAATCTGTTTGATACATTATTACGTTAGTTCAAGTTCCATAATTTGCAGTCCAAGCGGCCTAATTTTAGACTGACGGTAGACTGATCAGTTTAGTCTGCTAATTTAATGTATGAGCCTCGAATAATACTCTTACAGAAATGGAGTTCCTGATGTATTATGTTGGTGTCAATTCAATTCGTACGTTGGTATTACGGATAATAACAACTGATTTGCAGATATTTGAAGAAAAGATTGTCGCGTCGGACCCAGAACCAGTAAACAAATCATTGATCTTGGTAGCTTTCATCATAAGTTACTAAAGCATACTAATAATTTATTCGGTTTTCATATTTACATTTTTAAGGTTAAATCTAAAAACTCATATTCAAAGTAGGAAACCAAATAAAATTTCGACTTTTGCTTGTAAATCCTTACTTAAAGAAAGAATATCGCTACAGTTAAGACCCTTCAAAAACAGTATTGAAAAATAAAATCAAAATTAAGAATCATGATCGGCACAGATTTCAATAACATTCTTGAAACCATCCTAGATAGGCGTAAACAATTTTTATAGCATACAAGAGAAAGCAAATCTCTAAACTTGAAAATATTTGAATCCCAAACTAATACCGTCACTTGGTGGCAGATAATCAGTGTACGAAATATATAAGTTTTTCAAATTGGCAAGCAAGGAAGTACAGCTGGTTATGGCACACAATTTTTTATATGTGTTTACGTGAAGCAATAATTTTAAGCAAGAACAATTTAACCAAGACTTTTATTAGTCTATTTACAATTATTTTTCATTTTGTTACAATAAAAGTTGGAGTATGAGTACGCTACAAAATTGCCAAGTTTAATTTCATAATATTGGTGACGTTACAAAGTTGGATTAGTAATAACTATGCGAGTGTATCTTTAATTGAGAACTAATAAGAGAGAATATAAAACTCAATTACTTTTATAAATAGGTAATTAGTACGTTTTATAAACACATTTTATTTAAAAAGATTTAATATATATTTCATAATATTATTTTTAAATTAATATTTAAAATTATAAATCATTGAAAATCTGTGCCATTACCAACTTTGCCTTCATTGGGTTGCCAATTTAGGAAGCTTATGACTTCCGTGTGCTGATTGGCTGTCTCCAAGTAACATTATTCGTCATTGGACATTAAAGTGCTTCTGGTAGTCGGGCTGAAAAGTCACTTTATTCATAATTTTTTTCAACTCTCTAACAAATAAATATTTCTGGTCATTTTATTACTTACCAGTGTAATAAAGTTTCACTTATATAAAAGTTACATCTACGATGGGAGTAAAAGAGCAGAGTGGAGATAAATGTAAAATGTCACTTATCGTGGACAACGCCACAACGAAAGTGGCATGTTAACACAAAGAATACTTTTTTCTATTGCAAGAAGAACAACTACAATGTCACCTTACCTTGTAATTATTAGTGATTGATGCCATAAAATAAATTATAATACAATAGAAATCAACACAGTGATAAAGTGAGTTGTGGCGAGACATGTGAACTGTCAACAAAGACACAAAGAAACTTGCGTGTGAACACGAAGTATAGTGTTTGTCTTAAACAACTGCAGAGTCACCTTATCTTGTACAGAACATTAATTAGCGGAAGTGGTGTTGTCAACAAGACAAACAAAGGGAGATCCCCGGACTGGGTGGAGGACCGATGTTACAGGGAGGGGAGCTCGGCAGATAAAGGAATGTGGTAACTTCGCGGGAATCTTTGTCCCTCCAGTACATTGTTCCGTGACAAAGGAAAGCTTTAGAAAGTCAGTGTAATCCGGTATTGTATAGATTGTAAATATAATTTTCTACAGCATGCAATTATAATTAATCAATATAATCAAATTACGTAACCATATTAAAACTTTCAGAACTACAAATACAAACCCATTTGCTGTAATCCTTACATAAATTCACATTTAATTTATAATGGGAACGCATACAAATTAATTTAAAACTTTAAGTACATAAAACTTATTTTAAAATCTGAATTTTGAGGAATTTTTATGTAGAGTCTAGAGTATGACATGGGCAGCTTTATCTTGTTTGCGTATAACCCAACAGAGAAAAATCTGCATATCGTTTGCATTCTTTCACGTCACCACTTTATTGCGGCCCATGTGAGCAAACTCATATCACCTACTACTTTATTACTATTCCTATAAATACTATAGTATGATCCCAGCTGTTACATATCAATATTATGGAGAACACGTGATATATTGTGTGTGCATACCTAGTTACAAGTTTCATTGTAAAGTAACGAAAACAAATAGAATAAAGCTAGATAGAAAATTAATTGCGATTTAATCTGTTTATATGTTTATTAATATTTGTCTGAAACTATAATTTATGGGGGTTTTTAATATTAAAGACGAAAATACTTTATATGGGGAGTAAGTTTTAGAAATAGGGCTAAGATGTTTGTGTAAAACAAACAGAGGTGAGTGTATTTTTTATTTTCACTATTCACGTTTTTGAAAATTGATTTATGAAAGCTTTTATTACGCAAAACATATTTATTTTTTAGATCCAACAGAGTACTATTAGGACATTCCATAAATAGTTTTCTTGTTTAGACAATTCGGAACAAATATGTACACCTTGGTTATATTTCTTGTTTTATGTGAGTGAAAAATGTGTTTAGTTTAAAAAAAACTTTCTTTATTGATAACATTTTCTCCATCCATAAAAATTTTATAACATTTAACGAACAATATTATATTATTAATCTGTAAATTTTGTCATGAGAGTGAAAGCTGTAAAGACATTTTTTAAATAATAGACCTATTCCATTTTGGGTTTAAACAAATATATATAAAATTACACGTAACATTCTGAAGTTAAATTTGAAGAATATTAGTCAAATATACGAGTACACCCTAGCTGCTAAAGAACATAACTTAACTCCTGAATTATATTTTGTGTGCCTTAGATGGAGCGTGATAAACCTCTACTTTATCTACACTCAAATCAGTAACGATAAAATAACATTATTTATGTGTATCTTTAAAAATAAAATGTTTTATATAAATTTTTGAATTTGTAATGAATGTATCGGAATGAATTATAACTATTATTGATGCATATCCCTATCTTAAAAATCTTCCTTCCTTCAAATTATTAATATCAATAATAATAAAATATTATGTAAAACAGTTACAATAGTGGATATTAAAAATATAAATGAATCAATGCGAAATACACAAACTTATATTTACAGATTAAGAGCACTATGTGCAAAAGATAAACTTTATTGGTATTTCGTGTGAGTTAACTTTTCTTAGACGAACTTATTTTTAACGGAGGTCGAGAGCAAAGAATGTATACTCTTTTAATTTCCTGCTGCTGACAAAGTTTTCTTGCCATTGGACACCATCAACGACGTGTTACGTCGACCACTGACAAAGCCACCCACTTTAGAGCGTTACCAGTTACAAAGAGAACATCTATGTAGGTTATTTTATTATTTAGTTTCTAAAATTTGTTAACACTAATTTCCAGAGCGTTAGCAAATCACGATGGGATAGAAAAAAATGTCTTTTCTGTGTTTCTGTCCATACAGTCTCGAAAAACGAACTGTACAATCGTATCGGTAATCATAGGAACAGGATAATAACAGGATAAATAAGTCTTTAAATTAACACAGTACTTTCTTAAGAAATTTTTACATGACGCTTATTAACACATGTAGCCTAACTATTCCAAAACGTAGAATGCAATTTTATTATGACATTGTGTGTAGGCTTTTAATGTTTAATACCTTATATGGAACTTAATTTAATGAAAAAAAAACGTAGATTTATCATCTGGTAAGATATTTTGAGAAACATTTCCTTTCTACCTAGACAAAAATGAGTTTTAATAATATGGTTACAACCATAACATTTGGATGAGCGTCATGAAAACTGTCTTTCAGTAGGCTGACAGAACTTTTTTGTTTGCCAGGCTATGTTTACATTTCTTTCCCACATAATTCACTGTCCTTTTATCTGTTCACAATTAAGTTAGACATATACTTAACATTGTTTATTGAAACTAGTCGAAGCCAGTCACGCGGTGTAGCGTACTACAACCTAATTATGTAGAGTTTAGCTTAACTGACAGATATAACACCTATGTATTTAATATGTTTCTAGATCAAATTACAGATTTTATAATATAATTAAATCATCTCTTAATAAACTATTTCCTTAAATATGTCATTAAATATTCACTATCTCTCATAGAATGCAAAACTTGTTCACTTTTATTTTACTTCTACTAATACGATAAACTATATGTATTTGAATAAGTATGTTAATGCAAAAATAAAAATGCTACGAACATATTTTAAAGCTGGCCTGTAGACCAATATTATTCTTAATCTAATAAGAATATATCGGAAATGGCTGGAATACTCTGAGGACTATGCTAAACTTAAGATATGACTATTAGATAATAAGTATTAAGGTAACTAAAGGTAATTTAGGTAACTGTCGTAAAGTGTCTATTTATAGCTGTCTTTTTCTATATAAAATTTTAGATAATTAATGGAATACGTATATACTTGTAAAAACCAAAGATGCCATGAGTATATTTTAAAGCAAAGCTGTCAACAAGTACTCTTTTTAATCCAATCCGACGAAGTCGTAAATATCAGATATACTTTGAGGACACCGCACAGTAAAAGATGCCAGTACTAGAGAGAGAGCTTCTACGGATATTACATCTTCAAGACCTCCGCTATTGCGGGAAGTACATTTTCAGGACAGAAACATTAAAACATCTATCCTTATTTTTGAGGTTATATATTCTTTTGTTATACTTTGCTTATAAGTAAATTTTATGTTAATTTGGACTGCTTAAAGAGAAGGTAAAATGTTGACTGGTAATTCAATTTTCTATCTGTGTATAAGTTAATAATTTACATGATATATTTATTTATCTTATTAATAAAACCTTTAGGAACTAAAACTGTAGTATATTCTGTTCAACTAATTGTTACTGCATTTAGACAAATAGATACAGATATTTGCACCAAAATATGTGTTAAATTACTAATTTCAGTATTAAAAGTTACACTTCCACCTTAAAATAAAATACATTATTGAAAATCATGTTATGCCAGTATGAATAGTATTTTTAGATAGGTTAAGTATGATAAACGAAAACAAGGATAAAACATTTATATTAGGAGGTTGTAGTAGTCTTAAACAAAAATACTGTTGTACTTTATATCTTTCTATTAAATTTTATTTATTATTATTTTTTAGTATAAATCGACATCGCATGTATCCTTATCCAAATGTTACGCCCAATTTCACATTACCTGGAGCTTAATGTTTCTAAATCTATACATACACAGTAGTAATTTACTCAAGAGAAAAAAAATCAGGATATTCAATTGATAAAATGCTTCTCTTCCGTATCATCCTGAATTGACATTATTTAATTGGTGACCTAATTGGTTCCAGACACAAAGTGCTAGAGCTAACTGGTAATAGACTCTGCGTGTTGTAGCTAATTCCAGATATTAATAACGTACTCTTTCTTGTAACCTCGAAAATGCTTAAATGGTAAATAACTGGCAATTAATGTAATTGTCTTAGTCACGTAATCTAGATCTCACGTTAGCTGAACATGTTACAATGTCATGTCACAATCCACAACTAGTTTCATGCTTGAAATGTACGAAAGGAATATAATTGAACTAAAAGTAGAATATATTACAAACACACACAAATATCCCGCATAACAACAGCACAACAATGAAATACTCAAGCGAACTGGAAGTTACTTTGATAGTTCAGTCCGAAGATGATAGTTTGGAAGTAAGATGCTCAAGACAACGAAAGTTATTGATAAATTAGAGAACTCAAGCCCTTCATGTTTATATGGCGTGTTATAATACTAAAGGAAACATAATTATAATGAAGCTAGGGGTACGGCAAAACACGTTTCTTGTAAAAGCTATGCTGAAATTTCATGTGAAATTTAAACTCAAAGGACATAGCCATTATTGAGAGCTACCGTTTATATAGTTTTTTGTATTGTTGGCTATTCACTGAGAACCTAAATGAGGGCTATGTCTTGTCACAGTAAATCTGCTCTAAATACTTGATTTATTATTTGATTTAAATAATTATTGTCATAAAATTTTTTAACTGTTTTATATTTGTAATTCTTGAAACACTTTGCTGGTTTTAAGATCTTTAAAGTTTAAAAGTGTTAAAGGCTACCATTTTCAAAATACTAAAGATATTTTTATTAATATTATTTTCGGTAACTAACCTTGTTATAGTAAATATTTGAGCTAATATTTATATAATTTAATGTATCAGTTTGTAAGATATTAAATCTTTACAAAACATAGACAGACAGACTGATGGGAAACTAAGCATCGTAGACCCATGTTCATATGGTGAAATATGTTTATCTTGACCTGAGCAATAATGTAGAGTACCTTTGACCAGAGAGTTACGGGATACGCTGTATACATCAGTTTAACATATGAGTAACCTTCTGTGGGCTGTCATGTTTTCAACTCACTGTAGAAAGATTGAAGAGATAATAATACTAACGGTATTTTCCTGTATAAATCATATATCATTCCAACATATACACTAGCAGACAAAAGAATACATGAGTAAGCTTCTGGGGGCTGTATTGTTTCCCACTTCATGTAAATATATTGGTGAGATAATATTATTTACGGTATCTTGCTATATTGTATAACTTTTACTATCCGAATATATACTTTAGCAGAGAATGTGATTATTTATTTATCAATACAATTCATTATTGGTTCTTAGTTCTGGCAAAGTTATTCAATTTTCAACAAAGTCCTATACACTATATACATTGTTTTACTATGTTAATAAGATTTTATGTATTTAAAACTTATTGTTTGATTTATTTTTCTACAGTCTATGACACTGGATGGGCTTGTATAAAAAATAATATACTGGCAAGTAAAGATAATAACCGCATCAATACTCAAGAATTGACACACGATGAACAATAAAACACACACACGCGCGCTCGCGTGTATTTATGTATCATGTTTTCAATTCGCTGTAGATAGATTGAAGAGATAATAATACTAACGGTATTTTTTCTGTATAAAACATATATCTTTCCAATATACACTAGCATAGAATTTATTATATAGAATAGAATTATATAAATATATTTATATAATTATGTATATTTATTATTATATGTATAAGTGACATTCTGAAGGTCGTAAATAGAGTGATGGGATAGTAATAGTAATAATTATATGTTACAATAAAAATCATATTAGACCACAATATACTCTAGAGGAAAACGTAGGTAGTACATTAGTTATCATTTGAAGGCTGTTACGTTTTTCCCTTGCTGTAAATAGAGCGATGGGGTAATATTACCTATGTTATTTTACTATACGTTATTTAATATGTAACCTAATAAAGAATATAATACTCCAATAATTTTATGTAGGCTGTTGTGTGTCTCATAAATGGAGCGTTGACAAACCTCAACTTTATTAACACTAAAAGCAATATCGAGCTAATTTATTTCATCGTCATGAATTTATTTCAGCATAATATTATAAAACAGTGGATACGAATTTTCGACTATGTAATTCGTTTAATGTTATATTGTAACTTGTACTGTATTTGCCAATCATAGCAGTTTTACTCCCGTTATGAACCAGTTTATATCGTCGAGAGACTTATTTTTAATTGAAGTCAAGAGCAAAGCAAGAGCAAAGAAAATGCTTCAATTTCCTGTGGCTGATGAAGTTTTCCTGCCACCGGATAGCATCAGTCACGTGGTACATCAAACATTGACAAAGCAGCCTACTTTGGAGTATTACCAGTTACAAGTAGGGTGGGGAAATAGGTTAGAGTATTATTGTTTTCTTATTAAAATATACTATAAACTAATACGTATTAGGAATTTAGGTAAAAGGAAATCTAAAATGCCTATGTACATAGGTATGCTATTCTACATACAATTTTATATCGTATGACACAATTGAATTTTGTCATGTAATAATTTATTTTTAACTTTGTTTACTTTTATTGCACTTTAAATAGTATAACTGTATGTCATTGAATATGTATTTACAATTGCACATCTATAAAATAAGGAAGTTAATAATATACATTAAAGTAGCTGTAAACAAAAACTTTTTACACCAATACGCTGGAAGTCGGAAACGATAGACATACTCTGAGGATGCCCCACAGTAAAAGATCCCCTCCCAGAGGGACAGCTTTTAGGTTTATTTAATCTTCAAGTCGGTCAGGTATTGCGGTAAATTTCTTTTTGGAACAGAAACTTCCAAACAAATGTCTGTCTGTTTTTGAGGTTACAATTCGGTACAATGCGGTATTTGATCAAATTACAACTTGACTTAGTAGTAAATTTGAAATTAATTTCAACTATTGAGAAAATGGTAAATTACAATTCGTAGGTACTTGTAATTAACGTATGTATTATAGAACAGATTATTAATTTAAGTAGTGGCATATTTTAACCTTATCACGTGAGTTCACTCTAGAGATATCGTGCGAGCAGACAGACAGGCGGACAGTCAGAAATGAAATGGTTTCGCTCCCTTTGTGTAGCGTTCAGCCAAATCAGCAAACTTGTTTGATATTATTAAACATAAAAGTATGGTTATATGATATTTAATAGTAGTTTCGTAATTTAGATGGGTATGGTGTTGATAGACTATTGGATTTTAAAGAGAAAGATACGACCGCGATTCTATAAGGACGTTGGCTTTACCTATCGACCATAAAAAGGAAAGCTGTAGTTACGTTAAGGATATTGATGAGTCCTGAGATAAGTAGGCTAATATATATTCCACAGCACGAAACATCGCTCCCCTACCTCATCATCTCTTGAGGAATAGAGAGAGGAAAGAATGTCTTGAAACAAATCAGGGGCCTGAGGCGAATACAGCAGCATCTTATCACCTCGCCAATACCATTTCTTTGGAAGCCTATAAAATGTCCTTAATTATACATGTGAATACGCTACAATGTAAAAAAAACACAGTTAAATTAGTAATGTAACGTAATATGTTTTCACTACTCTAATTAACTGTATGAAACTGTTTAACAATCTAACGACTTCATTTATAATACACTGCGTTTAATACCAAGTCAATACTTCAAATAATATTTCTTCCATAATCGCAAAGTGTCCATTTCCTGTTACAATTAGATCCTTATGTTTATTAATGATTGGAAATTTAAAAAGTTATCGTTTAAACTAAGACTAACTTTAATTTTATTGAATATATTGATAATTAATTTTCAAAGACTGTTTCAAGTACATTTTAAAAAGCTATTATTAATTAACAAATGATTCCAATGAACATATTTCGAGCAATTGCTGTATACCAATTTTAGTTTTGAGACGTGCACTGTCGTTAATTATGAAATGGGAAAAAATCTATGGTTGAGAATTTAACTCTATTCTTTAGACCGGAAGTAAGGTATGCACACGTGAATTTTTTCATCACATTATTTCGAGAACATTTTAAGGATATCGGTGATATCTAGCACCATACTTAGTTTATTAAACAGATTTACACAGCCGGAAGTTGATTAAAAGAGGTGAAAGTAAACGTAACCTTAAAATAATAGTCTTAAAGGATCAACGTATGTTGCCTATATGTTGTCTTGATCAGGTGCAAAAAGGCAAAGTCATATATGGTACCATACTTATCACAGACTTGAAGCCGATATAAAGGGCTGGAAGTAGATTTATCAGACCTACATATGTACATATTTTCTTGATTGGGGCAACAAGTCCAACCAACTAATGCACCAGAAATATGTTTAATTCAAACCAGAAATATTCCTCTACGCACCAACCGGAAATAACCAGATCGCTTATCTAAACAGAACCTGTTACGGTAAGAATAAGCGTAGTCATAGTGTATGAAAATACTAGACAAATAAATTTAATTTATTAAAAATATCAAATCCCCATTGCAGCCTTACCTCGGTTGTATCTGCAAATCTTTCCTCCCGCCACTGATAATGCAAAATGTATTACAGAAAGACAGTTTTACTTCTGACGTGCCATAAACACCTGAGAGGAAGTGTAAGTACGTCAAAGCAATAAATTATTTTATAAATTTTAAAATGAACTACAAAAACCTTAAGAAAGTTACTGCAGTATTTCAACACAAGTCGAGTCGTAATTACTGTGTGGTTATGGTGGTTCATTAATAACCGGAAATTAATTTCTAGAGTTTCCAATATTATATTCTAAATTAGATGTTTTGAGTACTGATTTAATGAACACTATGCAGAACTAGAAAATTTGATGAACAACAGCAGTTGTTATAACAACAATTTCACACATGTATATCATATAAATAAAAACTAAAACTTCAAAATTATTGCTGGCTTTGAATTACCAGAATTAAATCTCTATATTATTTGTATTGCTCCATGTAACCACTTTATTATGAGCCATCACGCCATAAGAAAACTCGTACTACTTTATCTTTTTTTAATTGTAGTTTGTTTCCGGCTGGCATAAAGCAAAATTGTGGCAACTACTTCAATGCAAAGTAAGTTTGGGAGACTTAAATCACCAAACAAGATAACAAAAGCAGTTTAAGATATAACGCTTACATTTCTGTTTGAATCCAAGTGTTTATTGGCTGTGCTTTAGCGAAAGGAGTGCTACAATTTAAGATTTGAGGCGCAGACGGAAATACAATCATTGTAAATCCCAGGCCACCTGCAGGAAATACCAGTGATGCATCTTATCCTGCTTCCGTGAGAATTCGGATGTCCAAAGATTTATTAGAAATCCGGAGAGGAGGACAAAAATGAACCATGTGATTATTAAAACCAATGAAATTAAATTAAAGCCTACAGGCAACACATCAAAGCTTTCCACAGACTTTAACATTGACTTTCTACTCAATGTTCTCTTTCCTCTATAATAAAAAATCTTATATTACGAGTATTATCTCATACGATTGTAATCACTTTGTTTACAAATTTATATATTGTACTATTTTAACGTTGCAGTTATGGTTGTCCATATGACCAATGTAAAAATATTCGCCAACGCACACTCAAATCCTATGGAGTGATATACAGAATCATCGAACTCAGTGTTATTCATATATTAATGAAGTTGCATGCAAAATTCTTCAATGCATATTTTGTAACCGTTTATTTTTTATATATTGCTAAAAATATACAAGGATGAAATATTGAGTGCCATTGCGGACTAGGAGTCTCCTGACTGTCAATTTGAGAGGCTTATGCCTGATTGCCTGTCACCAAGTGACGGTATTTGCAGTTAGTTGTCAGGGTTTCCGATCTCGGGCTTGGATATTACTTTATACATCACTTCTCTTTTGAGTACCACACATATTCATCATCATTATAATAGTTATAAAACTAATATAGATACATAAAATTTCAATTGTCTAAATTTAACTACACTCTACAGTTTGTAATGAATGAATAGAATAGTATTGTTTAATTATATTATGGACAGTGTGTCGGTATTTTAAATGAAGAATCTTGGAGCATTAGTAAAAGTTTAATTCAATATTATTTGTAAATAAATACACATTTGCCCATATTAATTTCATTTTTCGTGACCTTTCGGAATCAATGATTCCATCGTCAGGTAAATTCACAAATGAATAAATATTTACATGTTTCTAAATAATAAATATTAAGAGCCAGTATAAAATATTGAAATAGAATTACATTTTATTTTTCTTATGAATTAAGATGAGAGCAGAATTGAATTCTTAATATGTATATCTAAATTATTAGTAAGTTTTTCTTGTTCATTTTTAATGTAAATTGTTTGGATCCATTTAAGTGTATTTTTTATTAACTTCTTCCTATAATCGTGAATTTGTATTAGAGTTGATGTGTTCAGATTCAATACAGTGATTCGAAATAGTAGACTTTTCAGATCTTCCATATTTCATATGTTGCAAAGCGTTCTTTGAATAATGTCTTGATGTCGGATTTAAATTCATAAATTCCTGATTTGTTTTCGAAGGATTTTTTGTCCTCGGGATTTCCTAATATTTTTGATAATATATTGTTTGTTTTGTAAGTGATATATTTCTTTTTTATACTTATTAGAGGTATCATGTAATCGATTTGAAATATTATTGTATGTTTTACAAATGAATTCTGGTTTGTTATCTTGAAGGGTAGAAATTTCCTAGATTCATAGATTTATGGAATATGTTGTCAATAAATTTTGTGTTGTAACCGTAAAAAATATCAATAATTTTATGTAGTTTAATTCTTTGTTTTATTTGTCGATAGAGATTGAACTTTGAATAATTAGCTAAAGTTCAGCCAATTAAAAATTAAATGATAAAACTAGTTTTTTTTATGTTATTCTTAAAAAATATTCTCTCTAGCATAATAATTCTCATAACAGCTCTTGTTTAAAAAAAAGGGTAAAGACGTACTATTTAACCAGGCAAATCTTTCAACTTTTTTGTGTGATTTATTTTATATTATATTATTTTATTATTTTTAAAGTAACTGCTGTTTATAAATATTCAGAATTAGCTTTCAGTTTTCAAAGTTTATAAATATAATCCAATTTATGGAAAGTGTACTGAAGCTTTTTACGATATAAATTAAAACAGCGACTTTGAAAGAAACAGGATTTGACGTAAAAAGATCACATTTACTTTGCAGATCAGATCTCTTTGACTGGACAGGCGCTAACGGATGTACCAGACTTCCCTTTGCGAAGCTTCTTTAAAATTAAGACACCACTTACTCAGCCTTCTTAATTAACATTCTGTTACACTTATTTAGAATGTTAGTGAATGGTAGGACGTGTTTAAATAATGTTGTAAAAAACGTGAATAATCCATTAATATTATATTAATAATATTTAATATTTATAATTCTGTTTTCTTTATAATTTTATGCTTCGTGATATTCAGTTTAATGTAAGCTTTATGAAAGATGCACAAAAAATAAATATTATAAAATAAAACTCAGCAAAACGAATAATTGAGTAAAGTGATGAAAATGTGAAATTTTTCGATAGAGACAAAGAAAAATGTGTGTAAACAGAAAGAAAAATGTTTGCCTTAAACAACTGCAGAGTCACCTTATCGTGTACAGTACATTAATTAGCGAAAGTGGTGTTTTCAACAAGACAAACAAAGGGAGATCCCCGCAATGGGTGGAGGACCGATGTTACAGGGAGGGGAGCTCGGCAGATAAAGGAATGTGGTAACTTCGCGGGAATCTTTGTCCCTCCAGTACATTGTTCCGCGACAAAGGAAAAGCTCACACAGTCAGTATGAGCCGATCAAATGTATTGTTCGAGCATTAGCAAACCAAATCACTTCGGTTTGGGGGGATGCACGATATCTCGAAAACAAACATAGCTTTTGACTTGAAATTTTTATTTCTATTTAGGCAACCCTGATTTTGAAGATTGTACGTGTCACTCAATGGAGATTTCCTAAGATTTAGCTAGAGAACATATTTACGTATGTCTTATTGGTAACCATGAATGCAGCAAGAATATGAAATAAAACATAAATGTTCCAACTATCTGAATACAGTCATATTAGACTTCAACATACTGTACAATTTCTTTATTCTTATGACAAAAAATAATATAATGAAAGTATATGTTAAATTACGGTGACAAGATTTGACTTCAGCGCACTTGTGCGTTATATTATTCTAAAAACATTTATTATGTTAACATTGCCATGAATCCTAACTCAATGAAGAGAGAACTGTGGATTAACCATTATAATATTCCATAAGTTCTGCATGAAACTTAATTTCCACATATACAATAGGGAATTCATGGTGGTGCATATCCAACCGTGGTATTTGGTTGTGAGTCATTGAAGCCTGTCACACAGTTGGCTAACAGAATGTCTTATTTGCCTGCCGGGAGTATGTAATAATTTCTTTTTTTATATGCTTTTGTGTTTGTCTCTCCGTTCAAAGGACATTTCAAGTATCAATGAACTATAGGTTTGAAATACTGCATGTAACCTCAGCCTGTTACACGGCATGTGATGTTACTTACTCCTGATTGTTAAGTACAAGGTTAAAAGAACTACCCATACTATACAATTTTAATTGAAATAATTGCCAATAATATGTATTTAAACTATTATACATATAATCAAATACTTATCCGTAAATCAACTTTAAGAGCTACGTATAAAAACCCACTTGTTTTAATCGGAACGCGCAGCCAAATTAATCATTAATTAAATTAATTGATTATTAGAAATGCATACAAATATATTTTAAAACCTAAAAGTATTACAAACTTACTGAACAATTTATATTTTTGCGGCAATTTTACGTTGAGTCTAGAGTATGACATGAGCAACCCCATCTTGTTTGCATATTAACCAACAGAGAAAATCTCCATATCGTTGGCATTTTTACATGTCACCACTTTATTGTGGCTCTTCACGCTTCCCTCGTAAGCACACTCATAGTATGTACTTTAGTACTCTTCCGTATAACTATTACAGTATGCTTCCTGCTGGTATAAAGCAATATTGTGAATATCACGTGATAAAATATAAATATCAACTACAGTGCAGTTAGATACACTAAAAAAGAACTGAACAATTATGTTTTCATAGTTGAATTTGCTTATAATTAAAGCTAAGAAACCTTTTGATAGTGATGATGAAAAATACTTATAAGTGAGCGATCTTAATAGGTACGACTGCGAGTGTATTGTAATACCAACAAAGATAAGGTACGTAATTTTGTATTCCCGCCAGCTACACTTTTGAGAACAACATTCTTTATTTTAGTTATCCAATCATGGTAAGACTGACATTCACTTAGATGTTTCAATTATTTAAATAATAAAGTTTGTAAGGATTAAAATATAGTTTAGTTAAACATTTTCCGTTCACTTTATTTTCCCTATTTGGTGATTGCAAAAAGTTATGTTTTATGAGCTTCTAAAGTAGTAATTATAACAGAGTATCTGAATTCATCACAAAACTGGAATATTCAATTTAAAAGGTAATTTTATAAGTTAATTAGCAGTCACCCGCGGTTTCACAAGCAAATTTTGAAAGTTTTGCACCTATATGAGCACTTCTGATTCGAATGAATTATATTTTACACGCCAATGTTGAGTTTCCATTGTTGCCGCGATCAAGGATAATTGATAGTAGTTCCATAGTTGATTTTGTCTTTTTACCCTATAAAGAAAAAATATATACAGGTCTGAGAAGCCTACTTCTGTCCAAAGACAATTTATATATATATTATAACAGTCTTAAAATGTATAGTAAAAGTTAAAATACTTTTTTTTAACTGCACTGCAAGCTGAACCGCTACTTTGCAAGCAATTTATTAGGCGTTGGTGAAATCTAAAAACGACGTGACAACTAATGGAGAATTTACACAATATAAAAGTAAAGAAATTAAAATTAGTGGTTAAATTAAATAAAAAAACGACTATTCTGTTACACAACAATATTCATACAGAACCGTTGATTACATTTGACATGCTCTTTCAATTAATATTTAAACAATTTATAGGTAAATATGGGATTGTCGCTACGTTAAAGACCAGTAGGGCGTACAACGCAGGTAGAATATAAAAGGCCGAAATAAGAATGTCCCTATACTCAGTCCAGGAACCGTAAAAATGCCCGTGTAAAATTTCAATACAATCGGTTTAATATTTTACGTGTGAAAGTAAAACAAAAAAAGCTCGCAATCTCTATGCAACTTTTCGTGTATTTGATTGAACAGCTTCTTTGATTTCAGAAACCTTTTAACTATTTTAGACCAATTTTGGGGAACTCCAAAGTCGGTTTCAGTGACGAGTTTTCTTAGTGAAAGAACGTGTTATGTGTATTACTTGTTAGTTTAAACAAGTGCTCTATAACACTGCGAAATATTGGTGACAAGATACAGCTTACAAAGTAATTATGATTCCAGTGTATTTAAAATAAAATAGGAAAGACATAAATAATTCATATAAAGAAGAACAAATATGATATTGTGCACTGTTACAGATTGTGCTTTCCTTGCTTGTCAAGAATAGAAGCTTATGGCTCCTTCATGCTGAACAGCTGTCACCAAGTGACGGTATTTGCTGTGCATTTGTCAAAGCTTTAGTTACTCGGAGATACTAACAAGTTAGGAGTACGCCACACCCAGTGTTGCGTAAGAGAGTATTCGTAAGAGAATATTCCAAATTTCAAGTCTACAAGTCATTTGTTTCTCGGGATGTGCTGCAGAGGGTCAGACAAGAATTTCATACAGACTTTACTTTGTACAGACTGTACTTCATACATACCATACCCCTTACAAACTGTATTTAATACAGACTGTACTTCATACATACCGTACCTGTTACAAACTGTACTTAATACAGACTGTACTTCATACATACATACCGTACCTGTTACAAACTGTACTTCATACAGTCTGTACTTCATACAGAGACTGTACTTCATACATACCGTACCTGTACACAAGTTACAAACTGTACTTAGTACAGACTGTACTTCATACATACCGTACCTGTTACAAACTGTACTTAATACAGACTGTACTTCATACATACCGTACCTGTTACAAACAGTACTTAATACAGACTGTACTTCATACAGATCCCACCGGTGACAACAGATAAGTTATGTTGTCCTACTAAGTAATAGGCTTCAATGATGCTCAGCCAAATGTTATGGTTGGAAGTTTCATTCAGTACTAAGAGTCTAAATATAAAATATTTCTCGAGATACTATACAACTTAAAGCATCATTACGTATTAAATTATTTTTCATAACAAAGTACTTAAATAATAAAAGTTCCAGTGAGCTAGGTTGGGTACTACAATAATCACCAACATCCACTCTACGAATGTCACATGTTGAAATCACAAACTCATTTTGTTTAAAAGTATTGCTTATTTTGATATTTTATCGTTTCCATTACGGTTATACATAAAACTAACGTTTTGCTATGATATTTGCAGCCAAATGCTTTAGATTGACATGCACTATTGTCTAATTCAGTGCTGCCCAAATTGTAATGAAAATTCAAGTAACATTTCAACTTTATGTGGCAGTTCATTCTTAACCTAGGAGTGCGGACATACAGACAGATATATTTAAATAATATATTTAAGAAATATACATAGACAGAAATGACATTTTTCTAGCCTCTCCAGTAATAGTGTTTGCTAAAGTTCAGCAGATTATTGCAATAATAAACGATCACTTACATAAAAGTACAATGTACGTAGGGTGTAATTAACTGCAATGGTGAGAAATGTAAATTGACTGTTATTGTGGACATAGACACAAAGAATGACACGTGTCAACACAAAGAATAACGTTTGTCTTAAACAACTGCAGAGTCACCTTAGCTTGTACAGCACATTAATTAGCGGAAGTGGTGTTGTCAACAAGACAAACAAAGGGAGATCCCCGCACTGGATGGAGGACCGATGTTACAGGGGGCAGGGGGAGGTCGGCAGATGAAGGAATGTTGTACTTTGCGGCAATCGTTTTCCCACTAATAGATTGGTTTGTCGCAAAGAAATACTTGTCTGTTAGAGCGCTATTTTTAAAAGTGCAATTCAAAATAGTACTTACGAATTTATATAGTTTAAAATAAATCAAATGTATGCGGTTTTCTCTAAAACTAATTCTAAAATATTGCTATGAACATTTGTATTAAAATCTCTCCAATGCAGCATAAGTATTATTATTTGAATATTTTTATATCAATGTTTTGTAAATTAATTGTGATGTAGTGTACCAACAATAAAGATTTCATCATTTTATATAAACGCGCGAATGTAAGCAAATGTGAATATGATATTCAAAAATATAAAATATTTATACCGAAAGACTATTTTTTGTGTGTGTTATTTTTTGTCTTGGGTAGGGAATAAACATTAAAGTTAATAAATGATACAGAGTCCTAATATTGATTTTAGACAGACGTTTTACTACACCTGCAATATTTAGACTGCAATAAATATACACAATTGTATGTTATAGTGCAGTCACAAGCTGACAGGCACTAATATTACTATTAAATTGATATTTCTGTTCCTAATAGATTATTTGTTACCTCTAATTTGTCATTGTATCATACCGGTGGAGAAATACAAATTAATTGCAAATTTATTAAGGTAATTAAAAATCTGCCTGGTGGGTGTGATATTTTAGCCAAAGAATTAAGTAGGTATAATTTAGACATAGTTGCATTGCAGGAAACCAGATGGCCACTGGCTGGGAAAATTAATACCAAAGAATATGCAATTTATTATAGTGGTACGGACGATGGCAGATATTATGGAGGGTAGGATATGCGGTGAAGAAAAATATTACTGAATCAGTAATAGGTTTTACACCAATTAGTGAAAGACTGTGCAATATTAGGTTAAGCGGGAAATTCAAGAATCTTTCGTTAATAAACTTATATGCTCCTATAGAGGAGGCTGAAGATGAAGAGAAAGATTTATTCTATGGGCAGACTAGAGGAAGAGATAAATAAGCTGCCTCAATATGATGGAATTTGGTGATGGGTGATGCTAATGCAAAAGTGGGCAAAGAAAACTATTGGACAGAAGTAGCTGGAAAGGAGAGTTTACATGATTCAACAAATGAAAACGGGTTGAGACTGCTCACTTTAGCTAGTTCAAACAAATATGAAATTATGTAGCACAATGTTTCCAAGGAAAAGAATTCACAAAGCTACATGGGTTTCTCCAGATGGGAAAACAAGCAACCAAATTGATCATATATTAGTAGACAATAGACATTAATAGCAGCATTACAAATGTGCGCACAGTCAGAGGCGCAGAATTTGGTACAGACCACTATTTAGTCTTAATTAGCTTAAGACAAAGAATAAATGTGAATAAAAAGAGAACACCTACGAAAGAACAATAATTAGCGTCTGACAAAATAACAATACCAGAAGTGCAGAGGGAATTTAAAATTAAATTGATAATAGATTCAAAATATTGGAAGATGAAAAGCATAGAGACACAAATGACTTGAGTCAGACAAGATTGGAAAACAATGGAAAAATTTACAAGCTATAGTCACTGAAACAGTAAAGGAAGTGTGTGGCACAAAGGAAAATATGAAGAAGAATCTTTGGCTTACAGAGGAATGCAGGACAGCCGTAAACAAGAGAAGAGAAATAAAGCACAGGTGGTTAGCAAGCAGGGACAATGTGGATGAAGAAGGCAGAAGAATGACAGAACGACTTAGACAGAATACTGTGAAGCTAACAGAAATACCAGAGTGGTACTTAGACGAGCGAAAAGAGACTTCCTAAACGGAAAACTTACCAAGGCTGAGAATGACAAAACAGCAAATAACGCAAGAAGATTTTTACAGAACAATCCGTTTTTTTCAAACAAGGCGTCTCAGCAAAAAGCTATGGCATAAAAGACAAAAATAGACAGTTAGTGATGGACAAAGAATCAGGGGTTAAAGTGTGGAAAGACTACTTTGAAGAACTCCTGAATTGTGACCACTGTACAAACAGAAGCGTTGACGATGAATTAAATTACCAACATGTACAACCGGAGGTGATGCCACCCTCTACGCAAGAAGTAGAAGACGCGGTAGCGAAGCTTAAATGCAATAAGGCTCCTGGTGAAGACGGAATTACAAGTGAGATTATTAAAAGTGGAGGAAAATTCCTGATAAAAGAAATACATAAACTTATTACAAAAGTATGGGAAGAGGAAAATTATACCGGAGGTATGGAGAGAAGCAGTGGTAATTCCTCTGCACAAAAAGGGGGATAAACAGTTATGTTCTAATTATAGAGGAATATCTCTTTTGAACACCGACTACAAGATATTTTTCAAAAATATTAACTATCAAGATTAAGTCCTTATACTGAAGCAATAATTGATGAACAGCAATCAGGATTTATGAAAGGCAGGTCCACAATAGATCAAATTTTCCTACTTAAACAGGCAAGGCAATCTCAAAATATTATGAGTTCAACAAAGGCTTCTATGGAATTTTTATAGACTTCAAGAAAGCTTATGACAGCATAGATAGGAATGCTCTATTCAAGAAGATGGAAAAACATGGAATCCCGCAAAAACTGATAAGACTGTCAAAAATGTGTATAAGTGACTCAAAGGCCCAAAATAAGAATTAGATGGAGAAATGTCGGAAAACTTCCCTTATCAACACTGGAGTAAGACAGGGAGATGGGATTTTCTCCCACTCTCTTCAACCTGGCTGTGGAAGAGGCATTACAAAAAGTTAAAAGACTTACAAAGAGGGGTTAAATTAGGAGTGGACCTGAACGTAATGGCATTTGCGGATGATGTAGTGATCTTGTCAGAAAGTTTGGATGACCTCTCCACACTAACCAAAAAGTTTTATTAAAGAATGTCAAACAGTAGGCTTTAGAGCTAAATGAAGATAAAAACTAAAATTAATTCATTTTGGAAGACATGCTGGAAATGTGAGAACAAACCTAAGCATTGACAACTACTCGATTGGCTGTGTAGAAAGTTTTAAATATTTGGGTGTAACAATAAACAGCAAAAACGTGGAGGATATAGAGATACAAAGCAAATTAGCTAATGCAAATAGGTGTCTTGGGGCGTGTACAAAACTCTTTACGTCAAAGATTTGTTGTCACAATGCTCCAAAAATAAGAATTTATAAAACAATCATTCAACCAGTCCTAATGTATGGAAGTGAAACATGGACATTTAACGAAGAAAAATGAGGGGCGGTTGATTGTTTTTGAGAATAAAGTTCTCCGAAAAATATTTGGACCAATATGTGATGAAGGGGTGTGGCGAATAAGAAAAAAATAGAGAATTACGGCAATGTATACCAAGATCCTGATATTGTGGCTTTGGTGAAGGCAAAGAGAATTAGCTGGCTAGGACATGTACATCGGAGACAGGAGGGCACAAGGTTAAAAGAGGTCTACCAGGCGGTACCGGCAGGAAGGCGCCCTTTGGGTAGGCCAAAGATAAGATGGTGCGATCAAGTGTCGAAGATGTGACCCGGTGTGGAGGGTCCTGTGGATCTGGCGGAAGACAGGGTGGCGTGGAAGAGGCTCATAGGCGAGGCAAAGAATCGACTGAGATTTGTTACGCCCCGGCAGTAAGTAAGTAAGTAATTAAAAAATCTAACCCCAATTGAAATGTTTCTAGGATTTCCAAAATGCGTGGTTATTTTGACTGAGCAATATATTAACCAAATATAGGCACAGATATTTAGTTGGGGGTATGTACTACGAGGAAGATATGCTTGCTTACGGAGATTTCAATTTTAAAGCTTCGGCAGAATCACAAAATTTCTGTATTATCAAACGAAAGATTCGATTTAAAAATTTAAATGAAAGGTAAAACTCCACTGAGTTCTCTGAATGGATCCTGTATTCAAAATATTACATATTAATAATATTGAACGACCTGAGTAAAATTTACTTGTCTTCTGATCATAAAGCTCTGATCACATCAGTGTCTCTCCATCACTATAGAAGTCAGTCAACTACTGATTAAGTTAGAGATTAAGCCACGAAAACCTTAGCTGGGTGGTGGTACATTGTCTTGGGCTGTGATCGTGGATTTGTAGTTTTTCTTTTAATGAGGTACTCAAGAAAAATATTATAATTTCAAATCTTTTAATACACACAAAACACAGAAAAAGTAAAGTTCTATGGCTGACAAACAGTATCGTAAATAAACAAAAATGAACTATACGATATATTATTGTTCCATAAACATGTAGAGCTCTTTATATCCATGTACGACACCAAATAGCCCGCTACAGTATAATAATAGCTTTTTTTAAGCAGATAAATTCTCAAAATGTTAAAATCTCATCTAAATTGCACTACCTGGCAGGTGATCTCACAGGATAATGTAGCTTCTTTTAAGTTTTTTGGCCCAATGACATCAATATCATCGAATTGGATGTTTTTTATATAGAAATAAAGCTTCATGCAAAATTTCAAGTCCATGGTCCTGTTCTTTGTCGAGACACGTCTGACAGGCATATATAAATAGACTTTCTTGTATCTTGAATGATAGACTTCACTAACGCTCAACCATTATATTGTAATGGAACATTTTAAGTAATTCGTTCTTGATATATCACGAGCACACACACTCACACAGAGAGAGAGAGAGAGAGAGTGAGAGAGAGATCGAGAGAGAGAGAGATGAGAGAGAGAGAGAGAGAGAGAGGCGAGATGAATCGAGAGAGAGAGAGAGAGAGAGACGAGGAGAGAGGAGAGAGAGAGAGAGAGAGAGAGGAGAGGAGAGAAGAGAGAGAGAGAGAGAGAGAGAGAGAGAGAGAGAGAGATGTGAGAGATGAGAGAGTGAGAGAGAGGAAGGAGAGAGCGAGAGAGAGAGAGAGAGAGAGACACAATTTGACAATTTGGACAATTTTTTTATTTTACCTGCCCTAGCTTTAGACCAAAGGTCCACTCTTCCCGCCATGGACAGGCCCCAAACATTTTACAATTTTATCATTCGTTACAGTTGTGACCAAAATAAAACATGTGTTTAATTATACACAAGCATTTTTACATTATAACAAACTTTTCTGACTTTGTCTTTACATTGCATTGCTTGTAACGAGGTTATCTGCAATACACAATTATATTATAAATTATAAGTATTATTAATAATAATATATCTATTTTTTTTCATTGCACAGTCTACAATACATATTAGAGATCAAATGCAAGTATTACATGCAATTAATATAAATATAAATATCCCTCTCAAACTAACCTAAACACCGCAAAACATTGTCATACATTACGTACATTTAAACATGCATGATCAAAAAATTTTAATAAATATGCATTATAATTTATACTAAACGAAAAATAAAACTACACAGAACAATTATTTACATGGAAAGTTTAATTAAATATTCAAATCATTAACTTATTACAAAAACAAAAAGAAAACAACACAGAACAATTAATTTACATGGAATATAAATTTAAATTAAAAATCACATATATTGTGTTTACAGAAAGATGCAGTAATTACTCTATATCTAGCCATAACAAATGATTATTTAGCCTTTTTTTTAAACAAAGAAATACTAGGAGCATATCTAATATACTGTCATCTAAGTTGTTTAATAATTTCTTATACTCCTTACATGATAAGATTTATTTATATGTTACAGTTCTAAGAATTGGAAAACTGTAAAGTCATGTTACCAAATCTTGTTTCCCTACCATGCACACGGTTCATCATTACATATTGATGGAATAAATAATCTGGTTTCTCAAACATATCTAAATTTTATACATCTGTAATAGAACACTGTATTCAATTCTTTCATTGATCTTTTAGCCAACACAGCTCTTTAAAATAAACAGTTATATGCGCATCTATTGGTAAATTGAAGATATTACCGAATCATGCATTTTGTGCCCTTTGTAGCCTTTGCAGTTGTTCATTGTTTATGTCACAAAATACGGCATTAGAATAGTCAAAAATATGGAAAAAATAAGGGTAGATACAAAGCATTCCTTTGATATGTACATTTGGATTGAAACAGAGGCCTCATAAGCCTATACAATAAACTTTGGTTTACTCTTTATGAATATAATTAACTTGTTCCGACCATGACAGCGTTATTACACACTCTAACACCTAGGTTAACAACAGTATGCTCATAATTAAGTGCAAAAAAACCATTTATTTTTACATGCAAAATTCATTTAAGTTAACATTAGATAAAAGACGAGGTGTTCCTAATATTATCGGTTTGCATTTAGCTGCATTCAAAGCTTAGGTCCATGGTCAGTGCACCACTTATACAACATTGTAAGATCAGCGTTCAGGCGGTCAACAGCAATATTAATTTCATCTAACTGACAGTGTGTGTACATTTGCATGTCATCAGCATATAAACTTTGTCTTTACAGAAAGTAATTGGCTCTTCTATTCTATTTATATACAAACTAAATAATATTGCGGAACATTGTTGACCCCTGTGGCACCCCTACAGGGTTACACCTCCATTCGGACAGTACACCACTTTGAGTTTTTAACTCTTTGAAATCTATCTACTATATAAGAGGAAAACCATTTAAGAACTGCGTCATCAAAAATTGTAGGGATTCGAGTACAGACAAAAGCAGCTTATGATTGACACACTCGAAAGCTCGACTAAGTCCAAGAGCATTAATATTGTTAGCTTCCTCTGATCCATGGCTCGTCGATATCATCTGTTACTCTTATCAGGGCAGTTTGAGTGCTGTATACAGGTCGATAACCAGACTGGTATTTGAACAGGATATTATTTGCATTAACATATGCGCTAACCTGTTTATACACAAGCTTATCAAGTGAATCTTCCCTAGAACGCACAGAATGTTTATAGGATGTAGTGTTTACATTATCTAAAGGTTTATCAGTCTTTGGTAATGGCAGAAATTAATGCTCTCTTCCATGACTAGGATAAACACTATTATTAAGTGAGTAGTTAAAAATGTAACATAACACATGTTTTATTTCATCATACACCAATTTGATGAATTTTAATGGTAAATCCATCATTTCCCACTGCATTGGAGGAAATATTTCTAATTTCATTATAATATTAATTCTACCGTAACATTGGTAAACACAAAATTATTCTGAGGCTCTCCTGGTTCTCTCTTATTCCTATAATATTCAATCAGGTTATTGGTCTATATACCATTATTAACACCACAGAAATAATTATTAAGATCATTAATATTTACAATAGGGTCTGAAATATTTTTCTGTTCCTTACCAGCACCATGACTATTTAAAATCTTCCATAAGTCTTTGCCCGATTTTTGTTCCTCTAGTAACATAACTAAAATGTCGATTTCTCGCATCTCTCTGTAACTCTTAAGTCTATTTCTCAACTGTCTGTACTCTTCCCAGTCCCCCACATTTTTTGTTCTAACATAACGCTTATATTTAGAGGTCTCTTTGTGTCATCAACCCTTTCAATCCTTATCTATCAAGGACAAGGCTTTCTTTTCTTACGGATAAACTGTTCAGGTACAAATGTATTAAACAATGCCAACATATCTCTCCTCAACCATATTTTACCATTTCATCAATATTATTACTAGTATACACCATTGCCCACAATCAGTATTTAAACATTCATTTTTTTTAAACTAATGATATTCCAACATGCTTAAAATCTCTTATAACTAATCTGTTCTTATTTACATTTAACTTAATTTCTTAAATTTAATTCTACATAAAAATTAAATCATGGTAGGAAATCCCTGACACAGCCAACTGACCATGCTTTTTTACCTTATTTACATCATTCACTATAATTTAAGTCCAATAGTGTATCGCTATTTGGTAAATGGTAGGTTGCATTCATTGGTAAAATATTTAAATTAAGAGCTTCAACATTATTAATAATGCGATTTCTATCAGCAAAAATTCTATTAGAGCTGAGATCAGTATTAAAATCTCCCAACATCAATAAAATTATCATGTGTGGGCAATAAATTAGCTACAGTATCAAACAGCTCGGCAATTCCAGATGCTTTTGGGGGGCGAAATATACTGAACATAACAACATATTTCCAGACACACGTAACTTCTACACAATATACTCTACTTTTTACTATATCTAACGTCGGATGAGGCTATTATTCTATAACTAAGATTACTTCTAAGGTTACACAGCTATGCCACCTCCTTCTTTTCCTTCTCTGTCATGCCTTATCATATTATACCCATCGATCATATAAGGTGCTGATTGAATAAACTGGATCTAAAAATGTTTCTGTTGCTACTATAATATCAAACATGTTGTCATTGAATAACTGAAGGAAAGATTCTCTGTGTGCTCTCAAACTTTCAACATTGATATGTGCAGTTTTTTTAAGCGTTTTTTTAGACGTACGAAAATAACTTTTAAGTTCATTTAAATAATTCATGCTTTCATTCAAAATTTCATCATTTTTTTCCATCATCAGTGAAGAAAGATAACCACACCATAAATAATATACGTTTTCATATAAATAAACACAGAACAAAACAATAAATAACCAAATATACAGATAGTGTGACGTTTGAAGAGGTATAACATATAAATAGCATTTTCGAGTGCAACTTAAAACTAAACATACAAATAAACAGTGTACAGCAGGACGAATAAAGTCAAATGAGTCTTTGAAGGTCAGCTTCACAGTTGATGATTACATAACGCTCCTTGATTCTTCCGCATAAATATTCGCCCATTCTTAACCCACAGGAAAGTGTAATGTTTATCTGCCTTCACTTGACGCGCCGCATTTCAGCAACAGTCTCTTTGCCTTTGTAAGGACTTATCGTTCACGTACACCGGTGTGGACTCGCTGCCATGTAACAGAGAGAGAGAGAGAGAGAGAGAGGGAGAGAGTGAGAGAGAGAGAGAGAGTGCGAGGAGAGAGAGGAGAGAGAGAGGGATAGAGAGGAGAGAGACGAGAGATGAGAAGAGAGATGAGAGAGAGTGAGAGAGAGAGTGACGAGAGAGAGAGATGAGAGAGAGAGACGTGAGAGAGAGAGTGAGGAGAGAGAGAGAGAGGAGAGAGAGAGGATGAGAGAGAGAGAGAGGAGAAGAGGAGAGAAGAGAGAGAGAGAGAGGAGAGAGAGAGAGAGAGAGAGAGGAGGAGGAGAGAGAGCCACGATCGAGGAGAGAGAGGAGAGAGAGAGAGAGAGAGAGAGAGAGAGTGAGAGAGAGGAGAGAGAGAGAGAGAGAGAGAGGAGAAGAGAGAGAGGAGAGAGAGAGGAGAGAGAGAGAGAGAGAGAGAGAGAGGAGAGAGAGAGAGAGAGAGAGAGAGAGAGAGAGGAGAGAGAGAGAGAGGAGAGAGAGTGAGAGAGAGGAGAGAGAGAGAGAGAGAGAGAGAGGAGAGAGAGAGAGAGAGAGAGAGGAGAGAGAAGAGGAGAGAGAGAGAAGTGGAGAGGCGCGAGAGTGAGAGAGAGAGGAGAAGAGAGAGAGAGAGAGAGAGAGAGGAGAGGAGAGAGAGGAGAGAGAGAGAGAGAGAGAATTGACAATTCGTTTATTTTACCCTGCCTTGGTTTGGACCGATGGTCCACTCCTCCAACCAAGACAGGCTTCAAAACTTTCACAAATACAGAATTTTACAATTGAGTTGTGGCATTATAGTTAAACTTAATAAGAATAACTAACTATTACATCTGTTTTACTACATTTAAACTACAAATTTTTCACACTTACACTCGGTATCTTCTAAATTTATATACAATTCAAGTTTATCTCAATAAAAATTTTTTATTTCATTTATTAAATCGTACAAATGTTATTAATTCAAACTAATATCTATAAATACTCTTCTTAATTAATTTACTCTCTGAGTTTTTTACGAAATATATCATAACTAACACTATTCTTAATATCATTACATAACATATTCACAAGCCTAATGGACATTACATGGAAGATCTCATTACGAAACAGTTCTATGAATAGGAAACTGAAGCGTACTATTACCAAAAACGTGTTTCTCTCAAATGAACATCAAACAATCTTGAATATTTTTCATACAAATAGTCAGGTTTCCTTGTCTGAAAAAGTTTTATACATCATACTTAAAATATATATTCCCTTCTTTCCTTTATTTTTAGCCATCCCAACCTAGAATAGTATCTAGTTACATGATCATCCAACCTCACAGAATTAAAAATGTACCTAATACACGCATTTTGAGCCCTTTGTAATTTTACTAGTTAAGGTATCATTCAAATCAAAAAATGCTAAATTAGCGTAATCAAAGTATGGTATAACCAAAGTTAAAACTAACATTTTCTTAATAAACACTGGAGGATTAAAACACAATCTTTTAAATTGATATATGGATGAAAAACTTTGTTATGAATATAATTTACTTGTTCGACCCACGATTAGAGTATGGTTCATTCTTAATCCTAAATTCACAACGGATTGCTCATATTTTAAAATCTGATTATTTATCACAACTGGAAATACATTATCAATATCAATATTTGAAATTAACCTAGGATTACCGATAATTATTGGTTTACATTTTGATATATTAAGATTCAAGCCGATGATCAGTTACACACTTGTAAAGTTTTCCCCAAATCAACGTTTATTTATTTATTTATAGCTGTATTAATGTCTTTTTAAATGGCAATGTTATACATTTGGGTGTCGTCTGCATACAACATCAACCTGCTAAAACATAATAGGTTCATCAATTCTTATTAATATATAGTGAAAACAATAAAGCTGAGAGGTTTGAGCCTTGTGGGAAACTCCTACAGATATTTAATTTCCAATCCGAGAAGAAAGATCCCGTTGTCTTTACCCTTTGAATTCTTTGTTCTAAATAAGACTTGAACCAATTAACAGTACTTACACTAAAATTATATGACTCAAGTATGGATAACAAAAGCTGATGCTGTACACAATCAAACGCTCTTGTAAAAATCTAGTAACATTAATATAGTAATTTTCTATTATCTATAGCCAATCTATATCATCTGTAATTCTTATCAGTGCAGTCTGAGTACTATATGATGATCTATATCCAGGATGTACTTGAAACAAAATGTTATTATCATTAATATATTTATACATCTGCTGAAACACAATCTTATCTAACATCTTACCTAGTACACACAAAATATTTATTGATCGATAATGCTTGCACTCCGAAGGATCGGATTACTTTTGGTAGGGGAAAGAATTAAAGCCTCCTTTCCATTTATCAGGATACACACTATTTGCAAAGAAAAAATTATAATGTGACATAGCACATGTTTTATCTCACCTCATAGATTATTCGTAAGAATTTTATTGGAATTCCATCATTGCCAATAGCATTTGACGAAAACATCCATCAAAGCCTTATACACAGTATCAGAATCAATACCATTATAAATTGGAAAAACTATTATTTACACTATTAGGATTAAATTAAGTTTTTTATAATATTCATTAAGGTCTGGGTTTTTTCTATTATTAACACCACAAAAATATGCATTTAAATTATCTAAAAGACATGACAGGATCAATCAACTTTTTTGACACTTTGCCAGCTCCCTGACTCTTTAAGATTTTCCAAAGATCTTTATTTGATTGTTCATTTTGAAAAAACATGTGCAAAAATGTTGATTCCTACTATCTCTAAACTATTCTTTTTTATCCTATTGAGTAAAACTCTATAGTTTTCCCATACAACAATATTCTTAGTTCTTACATACTGCTTATAAACTCTATCTCTTTCCTTCATCATGTTTTTAATTTATCATTAATCCAAGGACAAACGTTTTCTTCTTGGAAATTTTTCTCTCAGGTATATACTTATCAAATAATTGTCTTAGTTTATTATTTAATATTTCAACCTTGTCATTAAACACAATTACGTACAAAAAAATATCGTTCAACATATATTAGCACATTCGGTTTTTAGGCTATACCTTTATCCGTGTTTTTAAAGTCCCGTATCAGTATTTTTCCATTATCTCTAACAAGTTTTGGTTTTCAGATTTAACTCTAACATATATTAAAATCATGATATGATAACCATCATGAAACAGAAAGTTTGAACCGAATTCTCTTACTCTATCCCTGTTATTAACAATAATAAACTTAAATCTACAAAGAATCGGAATTAGGCCTATGATATGTAGGATTTAAGGCAGTATACATAAATTTCAAACTGTTTACAAGATTCAAAAATGGGTCTTATCAGCGAAAAAATCCTATTATCACTAATGTCGGTATTTAAAATCTCCAATTAAAACAAAATTATCATAAACAGGTGTCAGATTTGCTAATACATCAAAGCATTCAGCTATATGGGACCCACCTTTGGTGGACGGTACACAGCACACAATAACAATTTCCATCTCAAAGGAAACTTCCAAAACAAGTTATTTTGGTTTTTTACAATATACTGCATTAGACATAAAAATAATTTTATAATTAAATTCCTTTCTAATATAAATCGCGAGGCCTCCCTCCTTCTTTACCCTCTCTATCATGACGCTATTAAATTGTAATTTTCAATCATAAACAACAAAACACAGATGAGACAGCTGGCTTTAGAAATGTTTCTGTTTACAACTATAATATCAAAAACTTTCGTTATTAAAAAGGCTTAGAAAAGTTTCTCTATGTACAATAATATTTTCCGCATTAACATGAATGATCCTTAAATAATTTTTTGACCCTAACGATCTGTTAACATAATATTTGATTCGTCTGACTCTTATCATTTATTGTTTGATTATCTATCATTTATGATTGAAAATATAAAAATTACACAATATAAAAATATAGAGAGAGAGAGAGAGAGAGAGAGAGAGAGAGAGAGAGAGGAGAGGGAGGAGAGAGAGAGAGGAGGTGAGAGAGGAGAGAGAGAGAGAGAGAAAAGCTATTGGGTCAAACCACATAGTCAAAGTCTTCGATAATATTCAGCTAATTACGTACATTTAAGATAATCCAGTGGCCATGTAAACTAACGACTGTCCTAGTAAACGATAAACGTAAGTAATATATATAGTAATATCTAAAATACAAGTATATTTAATAAGCTAGATTTAATATATTCAGAAACAAAGCATTATCCAGTAAATTTAGAACCTATTAGTGAAAGACAAGGTAAACACAATACGTACACGTTTTTTTTATATGAGGCTTATAAATAGTATCACATTTATTCTACAGTCGTGTAGATTGTAATAAATTACGAGAACCAAATGTTAAACAATAGAATTCGGCTTTGAATAGAGCGAGAATTTATAGGAGGACTCCAGTTCACGAATAGTTAGTTACTGTTCACAAACTCACTTGTGTAGCCTTTACTTTGTGCGACACAATATCCTGTTATTAACCAATGTAGTCGTATAGGTTAAAGTTGAATTGCATTGTAAAAATGTTCTTAGTACACGACTTTGTGAAAATATGTTGAAACCCAAACATCGAAATGAATCTTAAAAGAAGGAAGTAAAAATAATACACTCCAAAAGAGAAATAAAAGCTTAAAGAAAATAATAACACATTGAATGAGTAAAATAAATTAAAAACTACTTTTTTGAAGTGGAATCATATCTCCTGTTCAGAAGGAAAAAATATTATTTAAGAATTATGTAGTGGTTTTTCCAGAAGAGAGAGCAGTTAAGAGTACTTAAATCCTTGTTTTGTAAACTTGTACCTCTAAAATGCGTGTTAAGTAACAGTTAACTTACATTACCAATTATTCACAGTCTATACATACAGGGTGTTCCAGACCACTCGTGCAGTATCTATAGCAGCTAAAACTCCGAGCTGCATATTACAACATACCTCCATTTTTAACCAATAGAATTTAGTACAATAATTTTTAACCCGGAAAGATTTCCCAAAAAAGGACACTTTTTGGGGGTAGAGGTAGATTTTGAAAAATTTTCAGATATGATATTTCATTTTTAAAGGCCTACGTATCCTGAAAGTCTTGACGCCAAAAAATCAATAGTATGTTCATTTATAAGTACAGAATGTGACAAAATGTCTTTAATTTAGGTTTTAACAGTAAATTATGCTACCAAGGTCTCCTTAAGACCTACGCATACAAATTCTTTAGTTTATTACATACCCTATCAAGAAATATGGAGTGGCGAAAATTTTACTTCCTTTCCTAATTTAACAAAAAAACATGAAACATTAATATATTTTAACACTTTTTTATCAGACTTAGGACAGTAAAATTTCACGCAAAATTTTAAGTTCATTACTTATTTTATTTTTATAATAGAAGAAAATCATACATTTTTAACATCTCCCCGTCAAGAAAAAGAGAATTCGTAACATCACAATAAGTGATGGGCTTCTAAGACATTCAACCAAATCCCAGGTATTCAAATTCGACATCATAAGGCTCACTCGTGTCGGACAGCTAAATTTAGATTCTGCAGAGAGTAGTTTTCTCCAAATAATCTGACGGGTAGTTAGAATATATTTAATACCATGCCAAAGTCATATTTTGGTACTTAGTTTGTGAAAAATGCATTTATTCGGCGAATTCCTCGTCATCATGGAGACTTTGATCAATAATTCACTAATTCTAAGCCAAATCTCATGAAGGGAAAAATTTAGGCTTTTTTCATTCCGACCTTAAGTCATCGAGTAGACAGACAGAAAAATCGAAGAGATATCTTTACCAGCCTCTCGAATTATATGCATCCCTAACGCTCGTCAATGATAATCTTACACATCTCAATGTTAGTGATTACAAATGTTTTTTGTACAAAATCTTAAAAATCAATAATTTTACGTCAAGCTGAAAAGTTTCGCATGAAATAAAGGAATATCTGAAATGGTATAAAAAGCTATATTTAGCTTTAAATATAAATAATGCTCTATGAATCTTAAAAGTGTATATGTTTAATAAATGCTGTAAAATGTGTATATGTTTGATAGTTTACGTCCTCTCACTCATTATGTAATACGATAATGAGTGTAGCCGTGTTTTAAGATACCGGTATATGGTTTCATCACTGTAATATTGATCATATCTCACTTACACTAGAGCCTGGCCAAAGACTACAGCGCGATAAGACACATAACTCCACCCTTCCCGTTGTCAACAAGTCTTCAGTCAAGTCAAGTGATCCATTTCCATCCCCCCCCCCAACACACACTCACAACCTCACCCTAGACTCACTGCACTCTGAACAGGCGGTATATCAACCGACCCCTGTTTACCCTTGCACTACGTCAGATCCTTCTCGTGCGGTTTTATATCGATAGGTACAAAATACCGTATTTTGAGCAGTGTCCCGCTATGTATTGTTATAATGCACAAATATAAAGACATTACTCATTTCCTAAATTATATTTGGAAAAGTTTGTTAAATAAATCTTAATAATAGAGTAATACTTATATAAAATACGGTGTAAGATAGAATAAAACAATTTTAATAGAAGGTATTTAATTTTTCTAACACTTATCTGAAATCTCAGTACATCTTACCAGGCAAAATTTTCTAAAATTAATACAACTACGTTTTTAATTACTATACGTTGTCACATAATGTTTTGTATGCAATACCTCTCCCAACCTGACGAAGAGGATAGACTTCAAACCTCGAAACGTTTTACCTTTTATAACCTGTAACGATGTCAATTGCCCAAAATCATTTTGTCCTTTTATAACGTAGCTAGGATGGAAAGCATTTATTCAATGTGAATGTTGAGTTTAACTCGTTCAACTTCCTCTTAGTGCAGCGTCTGGAATTTCACGGTGTCACAAACTCCATTTACTGAATTTGGAGCCATTTTCGTCTGATGAGATAAAAAAGAATTGGGCGTCGAAGAAGCTCATAATGAACTATTTACGACGTTCAGGCATCAGTTACACCAAAACTGCATTCTCATTGTCTGATCAGGTTCACAGTTGAGTGCCCTACGACGTTTTAGACACGATCTCTAAGCACGATGGAGTAACTGGGCTTTCTACACATAACCTCACTATGGTAAAAGGGGTTGATTCAATATCAGTGTTGCAAGTGTTCTACTTCCTCTTAGTGAAGAGTTGGAATCTGAGTTTACCACTAAGAGGAAGGTGAACTGGAACTAACCTGAACATTCACATAACGTTGTCAAGTTATAGTTCTTCCGACTGAGTCAGGAAAAGTAGATTTTGCGATGGATGAATATATATATATATATATATTTAATTATTTATTTCTCTTGGAATGCACATGTATTCACAATCTCGAAAACATTATCGACTTACAAAATTAGTTTATAACAATAAATTTAAACAATTTCATAGGAATATGAAAATATATTTTTATCTACGTCATAAATATATAACAGAGGTTGTGTAACTAAACGAAATTCCGTACCAAGATGGTAAACGAACTTAGCTGAGATATTCCAAAACTAATACACTTTTGAAAAGGGTAGTTTTAGGCTATGGGGGTTATTTTGGGTAGATGTACGTAGAAATTACCGGTAATAGCTATCACGAGAACAATTGCAATACACTGTTTTTATTCACAATATATACCTAAAAAATTTGTTTAGCAATACTTTGGCATCATTGTCACCGATATATCAAATAAAATGCAGATTGTATACTTAAATGCCATTGTAATAATAAATTGAAGTAACATCGCCTTTAATATCAATTTTGGTGCAAGGTTAATTTCAGATTATTCAAATTGTAAATTAATTCGGTTATATAAAAAACTTAATATATGTTAAAAGTAAAAATTATATAAGATAAACAATATATAATTGAAACCGCAGTTTAAATAATACAGAGCCATACTATATAAATACAATATTAAATAATTGTAAATGACTACATATCAGAAGATACGGTTTGTTTAGTGTATTTGACAACTTGGAATAATACATTGAAACTCCTAGAAGTTTCAAATGACTCACAAACATCATGTCATAATTCTGCGGATAGAGAAGTCACGGCGTCTTCCACGTATGGCACTCAGGTTGACATCACCTCTTGGTTCATCATCACTATCTTTGTTCTGCTCCATCTGCTGCTGATTGACGCACATCAACAATGTGCACGTGCGAATGCGTCACAGTGAATGAGTCATCACGAAATACACAAATAAACACACACAGGTTATTTTATAACAATATTAACACCGTAAATTCTTAGTCAATTAATATACTAATTTGTTTAAGTGTTAGTTTTTAGATTTCATTATCACATAATGCTTTGATAAGTGCAAACTGAAGGGCTCAATCCAAGCTAAAACTGGCAAAATTTGTTTTTAATATTGTTTCTACAGGTATTGTTTTATAATTTGGTATGTATGATAGATTAGGAAAATGTAGTAATAAATCGGTTTTTTACATAAAAAACTAAAAATCTGCCTTCGGTTTTACATTCATTTAACTATCTTTACTTTACTTTACTTCTCGTGTTCAGGACGTTCAGGAATTTTTCCTTGTTTTAAACACAGGAAACTGACATTACTCTGCTTCTATATGAAATTGGAAAATAGTTTCTTATTGAATTACAGACGTGTATGACCAACGTCTAATAGGTTTTAAAATAACAAAAACGTTAGTTATATTTTTTAGGTATTTATTTATAACCAGAATATTAAAAACAGAAGTTAACAGATTAATTACAAGTGGAATATGTTGTGCATTTTAGTTTTAACACTAGAGGTTTAGATAAATATGTATTCTGCTGTTTAAAAATGCATATCTTTATAAATAATAGTAATTAAGTTCTTATTGTTCCCGTGAACATTGTTTTACATACCCTCGCCCATGAGGAAAGAAGTCGTTATTAAAAATATATCTTTTCAAATACTTTAATAATTTAAAGAAGTGTTGCCTAAGAACTACAACTAATTTCAGGATTTTCTTAGCGTAGCCAAGAAACATTCTGGAGGGGGATCCTGACAACTTATAATTTCCCGTAAAGGACAGGAAGTAAGGCCCTATTTTGTTTATTAAAAATTACTCCACCCGTTTTTCCTTGCTGACAAACAATCTTTCAGTACCTCATATTAGTAATACTGAATTATTTACATAGTAATAATCGTTAAATAAAAAAGTAATTGTAATTGAACAAATTGGAAGTTTTGGGGTGTCCGGACCCTTTGAACCACCTCGATGGATACGTTCTTACTTTACTTACAAACTCAATATAACCAAAAACGTGAAATGATAAATAATCACTTCTACTATAATAATATTATATTTAAGGGTGCAGCAATGTCTAGAAGAACTTAATTTTATTACGTCTGCGACAGGTATTCAAAACGTTTAAGTTTTCCAACCTTAAAGTTAGATTTCACACTGTTTTTTTTGCCTTATAATTTAGAATGAATTGCTTATGTACCTGATTATACTTGTAATTCAAAACGGATTTAGAACCATTTTCCAATGTTCAAAAAAGAAACAAATTTAGTTGGTCCAACCAGAAGTTACCCAGGAAACGTATGTGCAACTACTTTTCCATCAGATTAGCTCCGCCTAAAATACATGCACTCTGTGTCGGAGGGGCGGGAAAAGTGAGAAGCGTCTCTGTGTATGTTTCCGCTACACATCGGGTGACCTGTGACACTGAGATAGCGACAATAAACTGCCGAGAGGCCAGTAATGTCGGAATTGAAAAGCAGTGTTGACAGGGTGATGACTTTCACTTTGTTGCTGACGCAGCTGCAGGCAGCAACTGTTTACTTATCTCAACCCTCGTTTTTCCGAGTCGACCCTGAATACATTTCACTTCCATCGAAGTTAAAACGAAACTCAACAAAGTGTATCTCTATAGGTTTACAGTTTATAGAGTTCCCTCATTTTCGTACTGTGTACAACACTATTTGTTTTTGTGGATTAAACAGTGCGCTTTATAATAGATTTTTTTTCATTTTTTTTAGCGAACGTAAAAATCATTTCATCGTATTCTATGTAAATGATAATAATTAAACATGACATTATATAGTTGTCAGAAGGAGTTACAGGATCCGTGGAAGGACACAAAATGCGTGCCATTTTAAATATACCTCAACTTCGTAAGATTTGAAACTACAAAAACTCACCAAGTAATATTTTATTTCCGGCTGTCTCAATTTGCAAACTTGCTTGCCTAGTCCAAAGGATATTGTTGCCTATTCTTCGTTCTTTCTAGTTATTTCATAATTTATTAGTTAAAATCTTTTCATAAATTTTAACAATCTTTGGTACCAAAGTTGGTACCCGAGAATTTTAAATTACTAGACAACGTAAAAGAATTTTAAAATTTACACATATATCTGCTTGTAACTCAAATTAGTGGGGAAAAACAAATGAATTTTTAGACATGTATATTTTCCTCAAAGGAATTCGATGATCAGAAACATCTAGCACCTCCGAAAGTGCAAACAGAGTTGTAATTGGGGGGAGGTTTAGATCTTGTGCGCCAAGGACTCCAATAAGTGGCATGTTATTATTTGCACCTATCACAGCAGGAGGACTTGAAAAACATTTTTCGGGGAATTAAAACATTTTATAATCTATGTATCACTAAAATATCTTTAATATTAAAATATTTATAAAATTGAAATAAGGATATCATACATTGGTGTTTTTAACACAGTTGTCATCCATACTCGCTACGTACGTAGCGTTAGACAGAATTTGATTGTTAGACAAAGCTTGATTCGACATGGCTAGGAAAACTAGTACTGTATCTTGTTCTGTTACAACAAATATTGAATATCAACACTGAAATTATTAATGAGATAACTGCGTTTTACATACAAAAAAAACAACATTGTAGTCGCATTCAAACTACCTTCATACTATTTATTGAATACCACCTTAATAAGCTGCTAAAATAAGAAACTAATGTTTTATAGAGTGTTAGTTAATAGGGTTAAAGTAAATTACATATAGAGAATGAAGCATTTTTTTTATTTTTCGGAAATACATTAGTAACAAATCATGCAAGGTGGTGAAAACCTTTAAAATCTTTAAACGTGGATGTATTAAACTTGTAGTTTATAGGAAAACATGGTTACTTCTTTAAGAAAATAAAGAGCAGCACAATACTTCTTAATTTGATGGGCATGTAATTATTACACTGTATTATCATAAAACTAGTTTATTGTAATACTAGTAATATAAATTCTATAAATACATTATATTTTCCTCTTTGGATTTCCTCTTTGGATGAGGTTGAAATTCCTAGAATGAGGAATCAGTGATGGAGTACTCAATAATTGGTTTAGACAAGAAGTGCTGATTAAAGACTGCTTTCCAATTACACATCTTATAATAGTATATTCTGTAAATGTTTGTGCCTAGCGTTTTAATGGCGTTGGAAATAAGTCAGTAGGCAGTCCATGGTGGGGAGAGGAGGAAAATACATTTCAACATATCCTCCTTAAACTAAAATATTTGCTTTAGAAACAATTTTATGTTTATGTGGATTAGTTCTTTGTAAATACTGTTGTATTGGGTGGCGAATAAAGTAGTCAATGTAATTTCATGTTAAGAATTATAAATAGAGCTAAAGATTTAAATTTATAATCATTATTGAAAGGTTTAATTTGAACAATTGTACTGAATTAGTTTTAATTATTGCAGTTCATTAAATACCTATAAAACTTAAATATTGCATTAAAATTGTAAAAAAAATTTAAATTTAAAAAATAACTAACTGGTCATTGAGGGAACTAATGTCACTCATTACAGTTCTGTTAAACATATTAACACTGAAAAAATGCCAAACCGAATTAAAATATTGGACAAATACATGACATTGCCTTATGCTAGCTTACATTTGATAGACCGTGTACACCAGTACATTAGCGTATGTAGTATTAATGTGTTGTTCTAGTGATGTTAAAAAACAGGATTTACTATAAACCACTGGTAGGAAATTTATAAAGTAAATCTAAAGTATAAAGGGTCTAGACAGTATCAGGAACAGTCTTAGGTACCTCACGAATTCACATGGTAGGTCATCCTGTCCTGTTTAGCATTGCCTCAAATGATCACAGATCATTGCTTAAAATGGATTACCAACTTACAGAACTGTACAAAGTTATTAAGGAGCCGAAAGGGCCTTTTAGGAATTGTGCCGTCATCCACCTCAATGTCTGTCCGTCCGTCTTTCCGATAAGTCTTGATAGAAAGTCCTAGAGAATGGAAGTTTATATCACTTTTTTAATAAATTTATAGTCAAAAGGTCAAAAGCAGAGAGTTTATTTGTGTCCGTTTGATGGGCCATAAATCTTTTCATAGAAAATAAAACAGTTGAAAATTGGTCTGTAGTTTCCTTTTGCTCCAAGAAAGAACCTATTGATTTTGGATTCAAAAGGTCAAAGAGCATTCCGTCCGTCTGTCTCACCGTCTGCTGGTCTATGCGATAACAGTTCATAAAAATACTTGAAAATTGATCTGTAGCTTAAATTTGGTCCAAGAAAGAAGCTACATATTGTTTTTGGAGTCAAATGTCAAAGAGCATTCCGTCCGTCAATCTACGATTTCTCATTAATTCTGTTCATAGGTTCTGTCAGGCCCTTTAATAAACCGTTATATTGGAAAAATATACCGTTTTCTGCATTGTTAACAACTTATTAATAATTTAACTTTTGGTGGAAGAGGTAGTTTTTAATGTCCTTGAGGAGTATATTAAAGAAATTAAAGAAGAACTCTAATTGTTATATTTATAGTATAATTGGAAGAAATGAAATTTTGCTACCTTTAGAAGATATGTTATCTAAGTTTACAATTACTCGTGCCTTCACGCTATCCCACGTTTTCTGTAATCTGAAAGTCGTGTCGTAGGTTTCATCAATGAAATCTGTGGTCGACATCTACATGAAAAATATTCAGTAAGATTGAAACACGGATAACAAGTAAAAGAGCAGTCTTACTGAATCTGAATCTCTTCAGGTAGGTGTCGGCCACAGATTTTAGTGATCTAACATTCCACCCAGTTTAACGATTACAGAAAACAAGGTTGGTGTGAATGCACAAGAAATTGTAAACTTAGATAATGAGTAAAATATGCCGTAAAACATCACACATAAAACCGCAAACCTGGTTTATTGTCAACAGAAAATGTAATACTCGTATCGTAGACATAAGCATAATTACAATATGTTTGGTAAGATATTAACTTGAAATTTAATCTAAGAAATATTTCTTTTTGGTCATAATCTTTCTAAGTAAATCATAAAAGCATTATTTATACGAACACAATATTACATGCTTTCCTGTATAACAAACCCGTGGAATTCCATTGGTGTAATGTATAGAAGACGAGTGGTATAGGTAACCTGTGTTCATGTTATACACGAGTTTAGGAACTTAGTTAGCGACACAAGCAAGATTATAATTAACATGTTCGTTGTTGCACGCATAACCAATTAAATTTATGCCGCTGGATATTGCCGAACCAGATGCAGCTTACTTATTACTTGGGCCAAATTAAATTAACACGTTTATACCAAGTGTTAATGCAGTTTATACTAATGCTTGTACTTTTAGTTGAAACAGTAACAATATACAGTAATAATAATAATAGTGTCATGTCTTTACGTTTAAAAGAATTTATGTAAAACGATTGATTTATTTAGTGAATTTAATGTTAAATACGAAATATCCAATTGAAAAATGAACACATTAAAATAACTTTATAATGTATCTGAAGACATTGTCTTTAATTATGTGGAAAATATATAAAACTATGTAATTAATTAGGTTTGTTGGAACAGACTACCAAGAAGTGTTCATGCAATATTTCAAATCTATAGCTTATTACATTTTTGAGGTGTAAAAAGGTAAAGTAAAGGGTGTCTTCCTCTACCATTGCATTTAATGCTAAGAAGCTCTCTCTCTCTGACAAGCGTTGGACCAACGGGCTAAATGTGACATCCGAACCACCACCAAATGGAAGGTTAACTTGCAAGGACAGAATCGCTCAGCGGTCACCTATCCAGGCAGTCAGGCTTGACGTTGCTTGGTTTCATACTGAGAAACAAACAGACAATGTTATAAAAAAACGTAATTCCCTGGAAGAAAAAACGAGATATTGTGTCAGACTGCTGAGTGATAGGCTTCAATGACGCTTAGCTAAAGCCCATGAATGAACATCCACCATCATAGAATTCATTCTTGTAAATGAAAGAAATGCAAAATTTCAAATCTGCAGACTAAATAGTTCACGAAATATTCTTGCTAATATGTCATTTTAAAATCTCCTACTTGTTGTCTTTGAGTCATCGCCATAATGGTTAGACATAAGATTAGTGTAAAAATGTTTTCTAATGCTCAGCAAAATTCCATGGAGTGACATGCACCATCATCAATAAATCTTGATGTTGCTCATATAGCATAGAAACTTGATGCAAAATTTAAAATCTATATGTCATTTCGTTCTGGAGATATCAGGATGATAGGCAAAAAAAAAAAATAAATAAAAACTCCAGCCCCTCTGATAATAAATTCAAAAATCATGTAAAACACCTCGTTATTTAAACTATTTATTGATCATGGACAATTACATCCAATAATAATGTACATACCATTGTTAACATTGAAATAAAATCCATGCTATCCTAATAATTATGTTGTATCTCTTATTTTATAAATTACTAGCGGGCCCGGCGCGCTTTGCTGCGCATTTCAATAATTTTTTGCAAAAGTTGCCCGCGGCTTCGCACGCAATTTCCCGTTGAAAACAGTACACTATATTCACTTATTCTTTTTCTATCACATTCTAAACATTGCTGAGATAATTGATAGTCGTTCCATCATGAGCCTCTTGGGCGTATTATGAAGGTATGTACAATATTCCTGCCTCTATCTAGCTGTTACCCACGGCTTCGCACGCAAATCTTAAGAACCGAAGTCCTTATATTACTTAGTAAATTTTTTTTTTTACTATAATAAATTTTAGATTAAATTAGTTATATCTCCGATGCCACGATTGAGCTTGCTTTGTTGTCTCGATCGAGAGAATATGTACACACGGAGTTTTGAGAACCATACTTCTGTCAAAAAAAACAACTAAGGTTGATTTTTTTAACATTCTTTATTATTTGTAGCCAACGTAAGATAGTAATTATGATATCTGCATTACTCTTCTGATCAAGCATGAGCATGGTTTATATTAAATAAATATTGCAGTTAAAGGTGAATTTTTACGTCAAATTTGAATTGTATTATCTGGATAGTAAAGTCTATGTTTAACAGTGATTGCAAAAACAGTTTAAACAAAAATTTTGTCGTTTCTCTTAAGCTTACTCTATGCTTTTAAAACTATAAGTGTAATATATGTTTACAAAGAACAGCTGATTAAAAATTTGAAAAGACGTTAACATATGTTTGCTGCAATGCATTTCTTATGGGTATTTCTGTAACCAGTGGGGCGGAATCCTGAATCGGGAAAGGGATGGGCATAGCTTATAAACCTTCTCCGTGGAAAAATACATATACGTACAAATTTTCATCATGATCGGTCCAATAGTTTCACGATTCCATAAAGGACAAACATACAAACATTCATTTTTATATATATAGATGTAGGTGAATAAATTAGTAGAATATAATAATGATTAAATAAACGCAAAAAAAACTATTTAAAAACTCATACACATCGTTCAAGACTAAAAACTAAACATAAAACTAGGTTGATAGAAGGTTGTGAATCACGGTTCACCAGTTCATCCGCGGAATAAATGTGTGAATTATTAAATAACGATTTTAACATTGAATATCGTAATCTAAATCATACATCAATGTTCCTATATCTTGTAGCCGACATCCAACCTTCGGTATGTATAATGTATGGCCACATACACTTCTCTTTTCTGTATATGCCCGGGACAAGTGTCTCTTAATTATTTCAAACATACTAAACACGAATAACACTTCGACTTTAAAACATGTCATTCTTTTTGGAACACTGATATTATAAAAGTACAGGAATGACCGATGCTAATATGTGGCCGAAATTAAATACATACGAGTCTTACACGCTTTATCTGTTTTAATAGTAATTCCACATAAGCTATGATTTCCTCTTTTACAGATATTCAGATTTATCGGACATATTTTCTCCATCTCACAGAATAAACATTAAAGAAGTATGAACAAACTTGTACCAACAGCAATGATTAAAGTTTTGAAGACTGTATTATGCATAGACTGGAGGTATAAAAGTAATATACCTTTCCATTGTTTACGCAATAAAATAAACATATTTTTATAGCATGCAATGTAATGCTTTGTTCTACAAAACTAATTAATTTCATTGTTTTGTTATCTCTTTTAATGCTTCTCTTTGAGTAAGTCTATCTCACTTAATCAACTTATATCTGATATATGTATGACCTAAAACATTATTGCGTACATAATTATATTATTTATTGTTGCTGTTTTGCTGCAAATTTCATTCAGTATTTCAGTTTCACTTTACTTAACCTCATAATGATTTTAAACGTAAAAAAATAACCTTTAATAATAAGCTTTTTTAATCACCATTAAAACAGTTTTTATTTGTGTACGTTTGATAATATCATCGATGATTATAAATTTTTGTTGAAAATTTGATAACTGAGTTTATTTACGGCATTGCAAATCAATAATAGATTTGATTATAACTAGCTGCTGTAATCAGTTATTTTAAAATGCTTATTATTATTACCTATTAAAAAAATTATTATGTTACTTTCATTTGTGATTTCATATAACCTCACGCACAGTAGCGTATCCATTCGTTTAATTTGCCAGAATTTATACCTGACACTTCTTCACCACTATATTATAAAGTATGTGTCTTCATTGGCGTTTTTGTCTTAGTTCACAGAAAGTGGTATTTTCATTGGAAGAATAAAATATTTCTGCAGTCAACCATATTGTTAGTTTGTTATTGTAAGTCCCATGTTTTATGAAGCTACTCAACTGAAATCTCCCAACGAAAGGATAACACATCTCTAAAATCTCTGAGTAATTCATCCGAAGAAAACTTATCTCTGCGTCCAATCCAATGTCCTTCCTCTAGAATAAATTCAATGTACTCAAAATATTTAAAACATTTTTCACAGTTATAACTTAACTTGGAATCCTATCTACCCTAATTTCGATATCTGTGATTTCAATAAATTACTTTTTGTTTATAGTCTTTAGTTTTTTGAAACATATCTTTACTTTCTACACTTTAACTAAGCAATACCATAACAATTGGTTCTGTCAAATACATAGTACTATAATTACAACCGTTATTGTGTAATTAGCTTCAGTTTTCTTTAATATAGTGATTTTAACTTAATTAAATTAAAACATAAAACCAATATTTAATACTTTTATTTTTGTTGAGGCCTTTCGATAGCAAAAGTGATGTGTCTGAAGAAGATAGCCTTGCTATCGAAAGGCCTCACACAATAATAAAAATATTAAATATTGTTTTTATGTTTTAGTGTAATTAATGTAACAGTAACCAATATAAGCTCCATCTACAGCATAGTTGTTTTACTTTATTGAAGTCATATATATATATATATATATATATATATATATATATATATATATATATATACTTTTCATATTATTTTATTATATTATTAAATACTAGTTGCAACGCTCAGAAATCCAATAGTTTCATAAGTGTATTGAGAACGCATTGTATATATGCATTGTTGTTGGAAAAACATTAGGATACAAATGATACAAACTAAAACGTAAAAAATGAGTACTCTTTGTAAATGGTTAGTGTTTTTTACAACCTAGTTGTAATATAATATCCCTCTTTTTTATGGGTAAAATCAACATATTATGGCCGGTTGACTAGGATCGCTTATAAGGATAAAAATCATATTATCTGGTTTTTATTGTTACTTTAAAAACTAAATATTAAATCAAGTACAAAGGAGTATCAAATAATAATAACAATTTTGAACAACAAAATAAAACTCGTCTTACAAAATTTCAGTAAAGGTTAATTGCTGACTGATCTTTAGCCCTTTATTTGGTGGCAGTAAATATAATATAATTTAGAGGAAGAGGGAGCTCAAATAATGGAATTGGGCGAGGGATTATGTGGTTATGATTCAATTAGGGATTAATGAATTTTGTTACAAATACCAGAGATAATTACATTTCATCGCTGCATCTCTCGACATGTAAAACCATTTAACAGTACATATCCTCGCTGTGTGTTCTCCAACAGTTTATAATTGCAATCAGTTATATTCCTTGTAGATGTGGATTGTAACCACGATAAATAATAATTGTTGTAAAGTATTACTACTCTACAAATTAGAGTGAGGATAGCTTGCTCATTTGAAATTATGTGGTAACATTATCAATGTGAATCTTATTTCGATATTGTTTATATTCGAAAATTACATTCAATTACAAAAGTACATTCGACACCTTATTTAAGGTACATATGTAATATATTTCAAGAACAGCTGTTCACTGTCCAATGGACATAATGCAGAGAATATGATTTTCTAAATAGCCGTGGTAGCCTTCAGACATGGTAGGGAAGTTTTTTTATTTGATGTCAGGGTTTTAGGCTCATCAGAGGGCCTGGTAAAAATGACGTTGAGCACGTGGAATTGATCACGATTCCTTGCCCTTATTATATGAATAATCCACAAATCAGATATGTACAAAAATATTAATTCTTATAAATAAATTTATTATTATTTACTCATCCACATAACGATATTCATTGTTTCTAGTACTAAAACAGTAACACAAAACTATTTAAAAATAACGTTTCTATCATGTATTCCTGGAAACTCCAAGGGGCGGATAATCCGAGGGCGGTTAAGCCCTCCGACAAAAAAGGTAACTTTTTGCTCTATCTTTATCGGTTAAGCCAAAAACGCCCTCAATGTTAAAAGTTTGGTTAATTCCTGAAAATTAAATAAGTCTACTTTTCACTTCGTGGCAAACCTAATCTTGGACTTCAATTATTACTAAATTCTTCTCGTACTCCTAATTTTGCTAATACATCACATTATGTTTCTACGAAAACCATTGTTTATTTTTATATATCACACAATTACTGGCTGAGCGTTAGTAAACCATGACAAGCCGCACTATTCTAGAGAACGGATACAACTGTGAACATGAGATTTGGAAACCTCATTTCAGAATTTTACCAATCACTAATACGTATATTTGTGTGTGTGTGTGTGTGTGTGTGTGGTGTGTGTGTGTGTGTGTGTGTGTGTGTGTGTGTGTGTGTGTGTGTCTACGTCTCTTAACATTACCATCTGGGTACTTAATTACAGTATAGGATATTTTAAAAAATCCAACATTAATATCTATAAAAAGATCTAGCCAAACATGTTTGTAATCAGAAAAACATAATTATTCAAAACCGGCAAATATTTTTGAGGCAGCGCCAAATGTTTTTAGTAAACCATCAATGGAAAAAAACATTGGGTGGAAGGCATTTTAAGATGAAATGCAGATATGAATATTAAATTTTAAATCACATAATTAACTAAGAAGTGGCTAATGCGGTATAACAATCGATATAAAGTTATCACATTCGCTATAGTCACATTGCGAAATATTAAATCGTGTGATTGTTTTGTGTATGTGCAATATGTAATTGTAAAGATTTGAATAAGGATAAAATCTCTATGTAATGGATTACCTTCGATTTAATTTCATGCTTTATATTTGTAGCGTGTTAAAGCTACATTGGTTGATTTAAAAAAAATTAAATTTAAATTAAATGAAAATTTTGGGAAAGAAATATTGGTATTTAATTTTAAATTAGATTGTGAGAAGTTAGGATAAAAACGAATATGTAATCCTTTGGCAAGTTAGAGCTGGTAATTTTAAATTATTACGAAGGCTGCCTTGAATTGATCAGAACTTGTTTTATACTGCAGTTACGTTAGATCTGAGAAGGCTATTGTTCTACAGTTGGATACGGCTGGGCCAATGAGAGAACGCCGCGGATGTTCATCAGAAAGGGAGGAAGGGGAACTATAAAACCGCCAGCTCATAATTTTCGCCCTTCTTTTGGTTATTATCGTGAATTAAGTTGATTACAGTCCGCCGTGTTTCGCGGGGGCAGCAATGCAAATGCTACTACGGTCTAAAAAAGAAAGTACTATTTTAGACAGGAAGTAAATTACAATTGTAAGAAGTAAATGTTTTATCTCCAAGGACTTTTAATAGCAGTATACATTTTCTAGGTTGGGACATCAATTCAAATGTTATTAGGGTATCGGGAATAGCATACAGTGAGAGTAGATTGATCGTGGATACAAGGGAAACTCTTATATGGTGTATGTGTATAATATAGTAGATACGAAGCAGGTATTCTTCTTCACATGCCAAATTTGAAATAAGGGCCAGTTGAAATTTCGATTAACTTTTGTATCTCAAACAATGAAGTCTGAAATAAGTACCATTAACAGTTATATTCCATTTTAACAATATTGTAATATTCCATCATAATACATCATATGTGTTTTTACTACGTTTATTACTATGTACTTAATATTCCTCTACTCCAGAATTAAATACTTCAATAAAATTGGTGGAGCAATTCATTAGTATAATCTGGGATTTCTCAGAGAAATCCTAAGTCTAAAAGGAGAAATTAAATATCTTCTGATTAAGCAAAGTCCGTACAAATAATGGATAATGGAGTTTTAAGCGAGTTTCTAAGACCAGTGGGGCGTAAGACCTAAGAATGTCAATGTACAGATCATGGTGCACCCATTGCTGGAATATATGGTAGTGTGATTTTTGTCTACTTACCAACAGGGCCACATAGATGAGTACAACCTCGGTTTGTGAGGATGTTTGGTGTTGAGAGGCTTGGTGGCAAGATATCCGGAAATGTTACATTTCCATGGGTCTGTTCCCTCTTTTAAAAATGCAAGCTCATCAATCAGATATGACCTGTCTATTCAATTTGTTATGCGTTGCACTTATGTTTGTTAGTTGTATACTGTTTTAATACTTTTTATTTTCTTTTGTTGGTCATATGCTTTTTTTTTTTATTAAATTTGAATTATTACCATTTCTTGTTATTGTTACAACTTACAATTATTTTCATAGGATATCTTACTTATATTGTTTTTTTACTGTTATTACAGTTTAATATCGTACTTGATTGTCGGTTATTCCGGTATTTTTGGCTTTTTACGTGCTTACTGTTTAGTACTGATATATATATATATATATATATATATAGATATATATAGAATATATATATATATATATATATACTATATATATACTATCTATACATTACCATTTAACTTCTAACTTATTATAAAAAAGGTGCGTAGAGTTGGAATAAATAAATGTAAAATTTCAGGTTAGGCGGTCCATTAGAGTTTACGTGATTGTGTTACAAACATAAAAACCATGAACAGACACCATTAGATTTTTTTATAAGGGGATAGTTTAGAGTCTATGGCATGACATGAGCAACCCCGTCTGGTTTGTATAGTAATGAACAGAATAAAATCTCCATATCATTTGCATTCTTCCATGTCACCACTTTATTATGGTCCTTCACGCTGTCCCTCGTGAGAAAACACATACTTTTTTTTAATATTACAGTACATTCCGGTTGGTCCAGGCAATATTGTGGACAATATGTGATATAATGCAAGTATGAAGTTTTGAGAGATTAAATCCTCAAAACAAAATTTCCAAAAGAATTATAGTTATTAGACTTACATTATATTTTTACTATCTCAAGTTGTGTGTTACGTAATACAGGGCAGGAATATTCCTTACAACTAGTTACATAACAGGCTTCGCTGAGGTTGCATACAAAATGTAGTAGCCTACTAACTGAAAGGCAACTCCATGGTTAATATAACACTTCACTCTTAATAATCCTGCGGATAGTTAGAACACAGTTCTTACTATGTCACATGTTATAGTGTCATATGATGGTAATCAGATCCTTTACAAATATATTGATTCTGCCATTTCTTCGTTGCTATCATTGTTACCCATAGCGACAATGTAACAACATTTACTAATGCTCAGCGAAATGCCATGATGTGATATGCACCGCCATCAAACTCAGTTTTTCTACTATAAAACTCTAGAGGTCAATTCGTTCTTTTATACTTACTACAAGAAGCTGAGGAATTTTTAACTTAGCCCTTAAAGGACCTGTGGAATGCTTTCTGACTTACTGGGTATTCAGGAGGAATGAGGTTTTTATAGATCCCCTCCTGTTGCGATCCAAGAGGAAGGATTGCGGGTTTTGTAGGTAAGCTGGTTTCTTGAAATATTGTGCGGACAAAGCAACATATAGAGAAATATGAAATTTTGCAAGCCTGTCAAGTGATTGATTATTTGCTAACGCATAGCCATAAACGGATTATTGAATAATCAATTCAACGATGTGTTTACTACATGAACAATCAAAAATGTCCCATTTTCAAGCTTTCACTAAGACACTCGCTTGAAAAGTTCTGGAACATGTAATTCTATACGATAACATAATATGTGTAAAACTTTATAATAATTAATAATATTAAACATATTAATTATTATTAAAATTTATGTCATTTAAACACCAAATCTGTTAGTTTCCTGACTCCATTTGTCTTAAACTCAGATCGCTTAATTTTTTTTTTTTTAATTATTACCACGAGTTTGTAGACTATTAATTAGCAAAAACAGATGCTATTATTTAATTACGAGATAAACTACAACGAATAGTTACATATTTTGTAACATTTTACATTTTTAAATAATACTAAATATATACAAAGATGAAATATTGAGTGCCATTGCGGACTAGGAGTCTCCTGACTGTCAATTTAAAAGGCTTATGCCTGATTGGCTGTCACCAAGTAACGGTATTTCCAATTGGTTGTCAAGGCTTCCGATCTCGGGCTTAGAGATTACTTTATGCAGCGTTTCTCATTTAAATATCAAATATATTAAACATCATTATAATAATTATCAAAGTAATAAATATAATCTGAAATTTCAATTATCAAACATTAAATTCAACTGCAGATTATAAACAGCATATTAAACACGCACACACAGAAGTAACAGTTTTTTATGATGAAGAGAGTAGAATATTTATTTTATACCGACATTTACTCTAGCATACAGTGGTAATTTTTACTTATAAATAATTTTAGTGGATTGTACATTATTTTAAAAAAAATATTTCAACTGTTTTACCAGTATCAAATATGTTGTGGTCTTCGGTAATCAATTTTCGTATTTTAATAATATTAACCTGGTGTTTATACTGTCTATTTTAACACCAAGACTATACTCAATATACACCAAGAACGAACCCTAACTGATTCGCTCAGTTTCTAGCACTATTCAAGTACATTGCTCATTTTATTTTTAATATGCCCTGCGGACTTGGAAGGCAGGCAAAAATGAAATTTTTTCAATCTTTGAGTATTTTTTAAAGTTCAACCAATAAAACATTTACAAAACTATATTTTCTTATGTCCAATATTAGGGTTCTCTTCAAATCTTCAAAGTACAATTTTTGGTCAGTTCTTTCATCTTTAAGTATTTTTAGTGCTGTTCCTTTTAGATTAAATTAATAGAGATTTTTATTTCTTAATCTAACAGCTTTATTTGTATATTTACTTAAATCTATTTCATGTTTCAAACGTTAATTAAATTTTAATCTGAGGTCAGGAAATATGTACTGTAGTTTATTTTTATATTTCAATTAAAAACAGGAGTTTTAAAAAAACACATTGAACGTAAATGATCACATTTGGAGATCAGATCCCTTTCGCCGGATATGCATTAACGGATGTAGACTACTGTGTGAATTATTTTTCTTAAAAATAAAGAAGCCCCATTTATTCAGCTTTATTGATTAACATTCAGTTACACCTGTTTTGAATGACAGTGAAAATTAGTACTTGTGAAAATTAATGTGTCAAAAGAATTTTTTAAAATTTATTTAAACTACAATAATACCACTTACTTTTCACGATAACAATTCAGTTTTAGTTTTAATTTGATATTTAATAATAAAGAGTGTTTCAGTAAGTATTGTGTTTATTGTGATTAATGCAATAACATGAAATTTAATAAAATAAAACTCAATTTAGTGATTAATTGAGTAATGTTGCAAGACATGTGAGATGTTGACAAAGAAAGACGCGTTTAAACACAAATTATAGTGTTTTTTTTTTTTTTTTTTTAAAGTCACCTCAGCTTGTACAGTACATTAATTAGCGGAAGTGGTGTTGTTACCGAGCCAAACAAAGGAGATTCCAGCAGTGGGTGCAGGACCGATGTTACAGGGGGGAGCTAGGCAGATAATACGTGATAATTTAGCGGGAATCTTTGTCCGAGCAGTGGATTGGTAAGGGGCAAATGAAAACCTCACAGACAGTAGGAGCGGTTACCTTTTTTATATATAAGGTAAATGAAACTTTCTATAGTATTCAGTTTCTATTGGATGAACTGTCATAATTTATATATAGCAATTAATGAGAAATACGTGCAGTCAAATTACATACCCAAATACCTACTTTAAGATATGCATATACAGCCTAATGTTTTATAAAAATCTAAAAAATTAATTTATCATTACTTAGATGTTTAATAGCTTATCATTGAAACCTCAAATAGATATATTTTAAACCTGATAGTTTATTATTATTTATTTTCTTTATGAAATTAATTATTCTGGAGTTTTTATGCTGATTGTAGAGCATTACATGAGCAATCGCATCTTGTTTGTATATTGTCCAACACAGTAAAATCTCCATATCGTTTGCATTCTTTCACGGTCACCACTATTACTATGGTCCTTCAAGCTGTCCCTCGTGAGCAAACTCACAGAACCCATCTTTATTACTCTTTCATATGATATGACAGCGTTTCCAGCTACTCAAAAACAATATTACGGAGAACCTTGTGATGTATTATGTATGCATTCCAATCTACAAGTTTGATAGCAAACTAACAAAAACAATGTATAGACACTAGTTACTAAATGGGGGTGGGGGGGGGGGGGGGTGGGGGGGGGGGGGGGTGGGGGGGGGGGGGGGTGGGGGGGGGGGGGGGTGGGGGGGGGGGGGGGTGGGGGGGGGGGGGAGACTATTGAAATTTTATGTATCTATATTAACTTTTATAATTATTATAATGATGATGAATATGTGTGGTACTTAAAAGATAAGTTATGTATAAACTATTATCCAAGCCCAAGATCGGAAGCCCTGACAACCAACTGCAAATACCGTCGCTTGTTGACAGCCAATCAGGCATAAGCCTCTCAAATTGACAGTCAGGAGACTCCTAGTCCGCAATGGCAACTCAATATTTTCATCCTTGTTTTATTTTTAGCAATATATAAAAAAAGAAAAGGTTACAACATATGCATTGATGCATTGAAGAAATTTGCATGCAAAATAATTTATATATGATTAAAACTGAGTTCAATGATTCTGTATTCTTTAACAGTGTTCTTTAAATCAGTACTCAAACATCCTCTAATTTAGGAATATAATATTGGAAACTCTAGAAATTAATTTCCGGTTATTAATGAACCATCGTAACCACACAGTAATTACAACTGAACTTGTTGAAATACTGCAGTAACTTTCTTAAAGTTTTTGTAGTTAATTTTAAAATTTATAAAACAATTTATTGCTTTGACGTACTTAAACTTCCTCTCAGGTTTTTATGGCACATCAGAAGTAAAACTGTCTTTCTGTAATACATTTTGCATTATCAATGGAGGGAGGAAAGATTTGCAGATACAACCGAGGTAAGGCTGCAATAGGGATTTGATATTTTTTAATAAATTAAATTTATTTGTCTAGTATTTTCATACACTATGACTATGCTTATTTTTACCGTAACAGGTTCTGGTTACATAAAGCGATCTGGTTATTTCCGGTTGGTGCGTAGAGGAATATTTCTTGTTTAAATTAAACATGTTTCTGGTGAATTAGTTGGTTGGGCTTGCCCCAATCAAGAAAATATATGTAGGTCTGATAAATCTACCTCCAGCCCTTTATATCGGCTTCAAGTCTGTGATAATTATGATACCATATATGACTTTGCCTTTTTTGCACCTGATCTAGACAACATATAGGCAACATACGTTGACCCTTTAAGACTATTATTTTAAGGTTACGTTTACTTTCACCTCTTTTAATCAACTTCCGGCTGTGTAAATCTGTTTAAATAAACTAAATATGGTGCTAGATATCACCGATATCCTTAAAATGTTCTCGAATTAATTTGATGAAAAAATTTACGTGTGCATACCTTACTTCCGGTCTAAAGAATAGAGTTAAATTCTCAACCATAGATTTTTTTCCCTTTTCATTAAGTGAGTTTTAAAATGTACTTGAAACAGTCTTTGAAAATTAATTATCAATATATTCAGCAATATTAAAGTTAGTCTTAGTTTAAAACGATAACTTTCTAAATTTCCAATCATTAATATACATAAGGATCTAATTGTAAAAGGAAATTGGCACTTTGCGATTATGGAAGAAATATTATTTGAAGTATTGACTTGGTATTAAACGCAGTGTATTATAAATGAATTCATTAGATTGTTAAACCATGCATACAGTTAATTAGAGTAGTGAAAACATATTACATTACATTACTAATTAATAAGATGCCGCTGTATTCGCCTCAGGCCCCTGATTTGTTTCAAGACATTCTTTCCTCTCTCTATTCCTCAAGAGATGATGGAGGTAGGGGAGCGATGTTTCGTGCTGTGGAATATATATTAGCCTACTTATTCTCAGGACTCATCAATATCCTTAACGTAACTGCAGCTTTCCTTTTTATGGTCGAGAGGTTAAAGCCAACGTCCTTATAGAATCGCGGTCGTATCTTTCTCTTTACAATCCAATAGTCTATCAACACCACAGCCATCTAAACTACGAAACTACTATTACATATCATATAACCATACTTTTATGTTTAATAATATCAAACAAGTTTACTGATTTGGCTGAAGGCTACACAAAGGGAGCGAAACCATTTCATTTCTGACTGTCCGCCTGTCTATCTGCTCGCACGATATCTCTAGATTGAACTCACGTGATAAGGTTAAAATATGCCACTACTTAAAATTAATAATCTGTTCTCTAATACATACGTAATTACAAGTACCTACAAATTGTAATTTACCATTTTCTCAATAGTTGAAATTAATTTCAAATTTACTACTAAGCCAAGTTGTAATGTGATCAAATACGGCATTGTATCGAATTGTAACCTCAAAAACAGACAGACATTTGTTTGGAAGTTTCTGTTCCACAAATAAATTTCCCGCAATACCTGACCGACTTGAATTTAAATAAACCTAAAAGCTGTCCCTCTGGGAGGGGATTTTTTACTGTGGGGCATCCTCAGAGTCCCCTCTACGATATAAACTGGTTCATACCGGGAGTAAAACTGCTATAAATGGCAAATACAGTACAAGTTACAATATAAGATTAAACGAATTACATAGTTCGAAAATTCGTATCCAACATTTTATAATAATATTATGTTGAAATAAATTCATGACGATGGTTCTGTTTGATATTGCTTTTAGTGTTAATAAAGTTGAGGTTTGTCAACGCTCCATTTATGAGACACACAACAGCGAATAGCCAACAATACAAAAACTGAAAAACGGCAGCTCTCAATGTAGGCTATGTCCTTTCAGTTTAAATTTCACATGAAATTTCAGCATAGCTTTTACAAGAAACGTGTTTTGCCGTACCCCTAGCTTCATTATAATTCTGTTTCTTTTAGTATTATAACACGCCATATAAACATGAATGGCTTGAGTTCTCTAATTTATCAATAACTTTCGTTGTCTTTAGCATCTTACTTCCAAACTATCATCTTCGGACTGAACTTGCAAAGTAAACTTCCAGTTCGTTTGAGTATTTCATTGTTGTGCTGTTGTTATGCGGGATATTTGTGTGTGTTTGTAATATATTCTACTTTTAGTTCAATTATATTCCTTTCGTACATTTCAAGCATGAAACTAGTTGTGGATTGTGACATGACATTGTAAACGTGTTCAGCTAACGTGAGATCTAGATTAAGTGACTAAGACAATCACATTAATTGCCAGTTATTTACCATTTAAGCATTTTCGAGGTTACAAGAAAGAGTACGTTATTAATATCTGGAATTAGCTACAACACGCAGAGTCTATTACCAGTTAGCTCTAGGACTTTGTGTCTGGAACCAATTAGGTCACCAATATTGTCAATTCAGGATGATACGGAAGAGAAGCATTTTATCAATTGAATATCCAGATTTTTTTCTCTTGAGTAAATTACTACTGTGTATGTATAGATTTAGAAACAATAAGCTTCAGGTAATGTGAATTGGGCGTAACATTCGGATAAGGATACATGCGATTTATACTAAAAAATAATAATAAATAAAATTTAATAGAAAGATATAAAGTACAATAGTATTTTTGTTTATGACTACTACAAACTCCTAATATAAATGTTTTATCCTTGTTTTCGTTTATCATACTTAACCTATCTAAAAATACTATTCATACTGGCATAACATGATTTTCAATAATGTATTTTATTTTAAGGTGGAAGTGTAACTTTTAATACTGAAATTAGTAATTTACCACATTTTTTTGGTGCAAATATCTGTATCTATTTGTCAAAATGCAGTAACAATTAGTTGAACAGAGTATACTACAATTTTAGTTCCTAAAGGTTTATTAATAAATAAATAAAAACTAATAAGATAAATAAATATATCATGCAAATTATTAACTTATACACAGATAGAATATTGAATTACCAGTCAACATTTTACCTTCTCTTTAAGCAGTCCAAATTAACATAACATTTACTTACAAGCAAAGTATAACAAAAGACTATATAACCTCAAAAATAAGGATAGATGTTTCAATGTTTCTGTCCTGAAAATGTACTTCCCGCAATAGCGGAGTTCTTGAAGATGTAATATCCGTAGAAGCTCTATCTCTAGTACTGGCATCTTTTACTGTGCGGTGTCCTCAAAGTATATCTGATATTTACGACTTCGTCGGATTGGATTAAAAAGAGTACTTGTTGACAGCATTGCTTTAAAATATACTCATGGCATCTTTGGTTTTTACAAGTATATACGTATTCCATTAATTATCTAAAATTTATTATAGAAAAAGACAGCTATAAATAGACACTGTACGACAGTTACCTAAATTACCTTTAGTTACTTTAATACTTATTATCTAATAGTCATATCTTAAGTTTAGCATAGTCCTCAGAGTATTCCAGCCATTTCCAATATATTCTTATTAGATTAAGAATAATGGTCTACAGGCCAGCTTTAAAATATGTTCGTAGCATTTTTACTTTTGCATTAACATACTTATTCAAATACATATCGTTTATCATATTAGTAGAAGTAAAATAAAAGTGAACAAGTTTTGCATTCTATGAGAGATAGTGAATATTTAATGACATATTTAAGGAAATAGTTTATTAAGAGATGATTTAATTATATCATAAAATCTGTAATTTGATCTAGAAACATATTAAATACATAGGTGTTATACTTGTCAGCTAAACTCTACATAATTAGGTAGTAGTACGCTACACCGCGTGACTGGCTTCGACGAGTTTTAATACAAAATGTTAAGTATATGTCTAACTTAATTGTGAACAGATAAAAGGACAGTGAATTATGTGGGAAAGAAATGTAAACATAGCCTGGCAAACAAAAAAGTTCTGTCAGCCTACTGAATGACAGTTTTCATGAAGCTAATCCAAATTTTATGGTTGGAACCATATTAAAACCAATTTTTTGTCTGTGTAGAATTCTCAAAATATCTTACCAGATGATAAACTTACGTTCTTTTCATTAAATTCAATTTCATATAAGGTATTAAACATTAAAAGCCTACACACAGTATCATAATAAAATTGCATTCTAAATTTTGGAATAGTTTAGGCTACATGTGTTCATAAGCGTCATGTAAAAATTTCTTAAGAAAGATTTGTGTTAATTTAAAGACTTATTTATCCTGGTATTTTCCTGTTCCTATGATTACCGATACTATTGTACAGTTCGTTTTCGGGACTGTATGGGCAGAAACACAGAACTGACATTTTTTTCTATCCCATCGTGATTTGCTATCGCTCTGGAAATTATTGTTTACAAATTTTAGAAACTAAATAATAAAATAATCTACATAGATATGGGTGGTAACGCCCTAAAGTGGGTGGCTTTGTCAGTGGTCGACGTAACACGTCGTTGATGGTGTCCAATGGCAAGAAAACTTTGTCAGCAACAGGAAATTAAAAGAGTATACATTCTTTGCTCTCGACCTCCGTTAAAAACAAGTTCGTCTAAGAAAAGTTAACTCACCAGAAATACCAATAAAGTTTATCTTTTGCACACAAGGCTCTTAATCTGTACATATAAGTCTGTGCATTTCGCATTGATTAATTTATATTTTTAATATCCACTATTGTAACTGTTTTACATAATATTTTATTATTATTGATATTAATAATTTGAAGGATGGAAGATTTTTAAGATAGGGATATGCATCAATAATAGTTATAATTCATTCCGATACATTTATTACAAATTCAAAAATTGATATAAAACATTTTATTTTTAAAGATACACGTAAGTAATGTTATTTTTTATCGTTACTGATTTGAGTGTAGATAAAGTATAGGTTTATCACGCTCCATCTAAGGCACACAAAATATAATTCAGGAGTTATGTTCTTTAGCAGCTAAGGTGTACTCGTATATTTGACTAATGTTCTTCAAATTTAACATCAGAATGTTACGTGTAATTATGTATAGTATATATGTGTGTGTGTGTTTTATGGGTTATTTCATTAAATAAAAACCTACAGATATACAGTATTTTATGGACATTTGTTTAAACTCAAAATGGAATAGGTCTATTATTTAAAAAATGTCTTTACAGCTTTCACTCTCATGACAAAATTTACAGATTAATAATATAATATTGTTCGTTAAATGTTATAAACTTTTTTATGGATGGAGAAAATGTTATTAATAAAGAAAGTTTTTCTTAAACTAAACACATTTTTCACTCCCATAAAACAAGAAATATAACCAAGTTGTACATATTTGTTCCGAATTGTCTAAAGAAAAATATTTATGGAATGTCCTAATAGTACTCTGTTGGATCTAAAAAATAAATATGTTTTGCGTAATAAAAGCTTTCATAAATCAATTTTTCAAAAACGTGAATAGTGAAAATAAAAAATACACTCACCTCTGTTGGTTTTACACAAACATCTTAGCCATATTTCTAAAACTTACTCCCCATATAAAGTATTTTCGTCTTTAATATTAAAAACCCCCATAAATTATAGTTTCTGACAAATATTAATAAACATATAAACAGATTAAATCGCAATTAATTTTTCTATCTAGCTTTATTGTATTTGTTTTCGTTACTTTACAATGAAACTTGTAACTAGGTATGCACACACAATATATCACGTGTTCTCCATAATATTGATATGTAACAGCTGGGATCATACTATAGTATTTTTATAGGAATAGTAATAAAGTAGTAGGTGATATGAGTTTGCTCACATGGGCCGCAGTAAAGTGGTGACGTGAAAGAATGCAAACGATATGCAGATTTTTCTCTGTTGGGTTATACGCAAACAAGATAAAGCTGCCCATATCATACTCTAGACTCTACATAAAAATTCCTCAAAATTCACATTTTAAAATACGTTTTTAAGTACTTATAGTTTTAAATTAATTTGTATGCGTTTCCATTATAAATTTCTTTTGTCACGGAACAATGTACTGGAGGGACAAAGATTCCCGCGAAGTTACCACATTCCTTTACCTGCCGAGCTCCCCTCCCTGTAACATCGGTACTCCCACCCAGTGCGGGGATCTCCCTTTGTTTGTCTTGTTGACAACACGACTCCGCTAATTAAGGAACTGTACAAGATAAGGTGACTCTTCTGTTATTTAAATCAAACACTATACTTCGTGTTCACACGCAAGGTTCTTTGTGTCTCCGTTGACAGTTCACATGTCTCGCCACATTACTCACTTTATCACTATGTTGTTTTCTAATGTATTATAATTTATTATATGGCAATCAATCACTCATAACTAAAAGGTAAGGTGACATTGTAGTTGTTCTTCTTGCAATAGAAAAAAGTATTTCTTTGTTTTAACATGCCACTTTCGTCGTGGCGTTGCCCATGATAAGTGACATTTTACATTTATCTCCACTCTGTTCTTTTACTCCCAACGTAGATTTACTTTTAAAATAAGTGAAACTTTTATTACACTGGTAAGTAATAAAATGACCAGAAATATGTATTTGTTAGAGCGTTGAAAAAAATTATGAATAAAGTGGACTTTTCAGCCCGACTACCAGAAGCACTGGCTTCCAATGACGATTAATGTTACTTGGAGACAGCCAATCAGCACACGGAAACATAAGCTTCCTAAATTGACAAGCAAAGAAGGCAAAGTTGGTAATGGCACAAATATTCAATTTTTGAAATTTTAAAATAATAATATGAAATATATATTATATCTTTTTAAATAAAATGTGTTTATAAAACGTACTAATTACCTATTTATAAAAGTAATTGAGTTTTATATTCTCTCTTATTAGTTCTCAATTAAAGATACACTCGCATAGTTATTACTAATCCAACTTTGTAACGTCTCCAATATTATGAAATTAAACTTGGCAATTTTGTAGCGTACTCACACTCCAACAATTATTGGAAAAAAAAGAAAAATAATTGTAAATAGACTAATAAAAGTCTTGGTTAAATTGTTCTTGCTTAAAATTATTGCTTCACTTAAACACATATAAGAAATTGTGTGCCATAACCAACTGTACCTTCCTTGCTTGCAATTTGGGAAACTTATATATTTCGTACACTGATTGTCTGTCACCAAGTGACGGTATTTGTGTTTGGCAAGTATTTTAAAGTTTAGAGATTTGCTTTCTCTTGTATATTATAAAAATCGTTTACGCCTATCTAGGTTGGTTTCAAGAATGTTATTGAAATCTGTGCCGATCACGATTCTTAATTTGTTTTCAATACTGTTTTGAGGTGGCTTCTTAACTGTAGCGATATTCTTTCTTTAAGTAAATGATTTATAAGCAAAAGTCGAAATTTTATTTGGTTTTCCTACTTTGAATATGAGTTTTTGGATTTAACGTTAAAAATGTAAATATGAAAACCGAATAAATTATTAGTATGCTTCAGTAACTTATGATGAAATTTACCAAGATCTATGCTTTGTTTACTGGTTCTGGGTCCGACACGACAATCAATTCTTACAAATATCTGCATATCAGTTGTTATTATCCGTAATACCAACGTAAGAATTGAATTGACACCAACATAATACATCAGGACCTCCATTTCTGTAAGAGTATTATTCGAGGCTCATACATTAAATTAGCAGACTAACTGATCAGTCTACCGTCAGTCTAAAATTAGGCCGCTTGGAATGAAAATTATTGAACTTGAAATAAGGTAATAATGTATCAAACAGATTAGAATAAATCAATGGGGAGAATTTACAATGAAATAGAATAACTTTATTGATAACAAATAAAGATATATACAATATACATCAGATCATTTCGACAATAATACGAAAAGATAAAAACAACGGTCCATATATAGGCAAAGAAAGTAAGAAATCACAACAAAAACGATATCTAAAAAAATAGAGTGAACTAATAATAATAACCCCACTCCTGTTCCTCATTTCTCACGTCATCTTGTTTCTGCTGTGATTATCGCCCTTTAGTGTTGGCTTCGGTCACTTCTCTGTGATTAGTATTATTTTACTCGTATTTTTCAGTTCACTTTAATATTGAGTGTTTTTTTTAGTACTACATGTTTTTACAGTTATCAAATCAGAAATGATATAGGTATGGAGTTGACATCCAACATGTTTCTTGTGATTTGTGACTTTTGCGTGTCACCACCCTCAGTTTCATTTTAAACATAGATTGTCCTTATGTTTTAGGTTAATTATTCCCCTGAGGAAGACGTCAGATTGCAAGTCTCGAAACGTATCGTGACATTATTTTTATCTGAATGATGGAAAATGACCGGAATTTCATGTTTCTATCACAATCATTACTTTATAAAAAACAAACTTCAAAGAAAGAACCTTCGTCTGAATTACACTGAAAGGCTCAGCAGCCCAGCGGTAAACCAGACCAGAACTCTTATGTGCCAGGCAGAACCAGGTATTTTAGGTGTCTCTTATGTAGAAATTATTCAATGAGTTCGTTTACAGCTTCATGATCTCATTTGTTTTTGAACGAGTCAAATCTTTGACCGTATCAGATTTCAAGCACTAAGTTGTGTATATATTATATATAACAGACTTGGCAAATACAAAATTAATATATTGTAAAAATTAGGATGTCTGTGATTTAGTAGTAGCGCACTCAACTTAGGTAGAGCCCCAGCGTAAGAAGTTGCTTTTGCCGATTCAATATGTATTAAAATGAGTTTAATTTGTTCTTGAAGTGTTATGCTGAAAACATAAAGATGAACAAATACCTATAGGAGAGTCTTGCTAGTTCTCTGAGTGATATGTTTTACTAACACTCAATCATTTAATTTGACCATGTCCGAAAGAAGGCTGACTGACCTCCCTTTAATTTGTTTTATTCTAAAATGATTATTTTCAGGATAATGCTTCAATTATATAGTCAAATTTGCATTCAAGGGTATTAAAATACCTTATAATTTAAACATTCATTCATTGTATTAAATTTTCACTATAATCTCAGCATAACTACTTTACTTAATAAAAACAATAAAGTTAATGGCTAGTTTTAAAGAATACTATATTTTTATGATAACACAATCTTTTTAGGCACACCTACAGTATAAAATATTTTGAAATAAATAAATATAATTACGTGGGCATGCATCTTTTTTTCTGTAAAAATGTTTCGAATGCTCAATTGAAACGCCGTTGGCGTAAATGGCGATGATCCCATTAGTGTGGCTAGTGTAGTAACTGATTAACCCATTACTTAGCGAGTGTACATTTAGATAAATTATTGCGACATGTACTACCCTCCTTTTTGAAGGAATTAAATGTTTTAATAATGTAGTTTTTCTACAATATAGCTGTCAAAAATAAAAGTAATTGAAGCACTTTTCAATGTTGCTATTATAAAACATCTCATTCATAATCATACGCCAAATATAAAATCTAAAAATCTCTAATTGACTAGTTAATTTAGTAAACAAGTGTCTATACATTGTTTTTGTTAGTTTACTATCAAACTTGTAGATTGGAATGCATATTATAAAAACATCTCATTCATAATCATACGCCAAATAATAAAATCTAAAATCTCTAATTGACTAGTTTAATTTAGTAACCAAGTGTCTATACATTGTTTTTGTTAGTTTACTATCAAACTTGTAGATTGGAATGCATACATAATACATCACAAGGTTCTCCGTAATATTGTTTTTGAGTAGCTGGAAACGCTGTCATATCATATGAAAGAGTAATAAAGAAGATTCTAGGAGTTTGCTCACGAGGGGAAGCTTGAAGGACCATAGTAAAGTGGTGACGTGAAAGAATGTAAACGATATGGAGATTTTACTGTGTTGGACAATATACAAACAAGATGCGATTGCTCATGTAATGCTCTACAATCAGCATGGAAACTCCAGAATATTTAAATTTCATTAAAAAAACTATCAGGTTTAAAATATATCTATTTGAGGTTTCAATGATAAGCTATTAAACATCTAAGTAATGATAAATTAATTTTTTAGATTTTTATAAAACATTAGGCTGTATATGCATATCTTAAAGTAGGTATTTGGGTATGTAATTTGACTGCACGTATTTTCTCATTAATTGCTATATATAAATTATGACAGTTCATCCAATAGAAACTGAATACTATAGGAAATTTCTTTTACCTTGAATAATTAAAGGTAACCGCTCCTACTGTCTGTGAGGTTTTCCTTTGCCCCTTACCAATCCACTGCTCGGACAAAGATTCCCGCTAAATTATCATGTATTATCTGCCTAGCACCCCTCTGTAACATCGGTCCTGCACCCACTGCGGGAATCTCCTTTGTTTGGCTCGGTAACAACACCACTTCCGCTAATTAATGTACTGTACAAGCTGAGGTGACTTAAAAAAAAAAAAAGAAAAACACTATTCTTTGTGTTTAAACGCGTCTTTCTTTGTCAACATCTCACATGTCTTGCCACATTACTCAATCATTAAAATTGAGTTTTATTTTATTAAGTTTCTGTTATTGCATTAATCACAAAAACATATTTACTGAAACACACGTATTTTGAAATATAAAATTAAAACAAGAACAGAATTTTATCGTAAAAAGTAAGTGGTATTATTGTAGTTTTAAATAAATTTTAACAAATTATTTTGACAAATAATTTTCACAAGTACTACTTTTCACTGCCATTCAAAATAGGTGTAACAGAATGTTAATCAAGAAAGCTGAATAAATGGGGCTTCTTTATTTTAAAGAAAAATAATTCACACAGTAGTCTACATTCGTTAGTGCATGTCCGGCGAAAGGGATCTGATCTCCAAATGTGATCATTTACGTCAAAATGTGTTTCTTTAAAACTCAGTTTTTAATATAAATATAAAGAAACTACAGTACATATTTCCTGACTTCAGATTAAATTTCATAAACGTTGAAACTTGAAATATATTCCAGAAAATATAAAAATTGCTGTTAATTTAAGAAATATCTCTATTAATTTAATCTAAAATGAACTGCACTAAACTTATTTAAACATGAAAGAACTGACCAGGAATTGTACTTTGAAGATTTGAAGAGAAGCCTAATATTGGACATAAGAAATATGGTTTTGTAAATATTTTATTGGTTGAACTTTAAAAAATACTCAAAGATTGAAAAAATTTCATTTTTGCCTGCCTTCCAAGTCCGCAGGGCATATTAAAAATAAAATGAGCAATGTACTTGAATAGTGCTAGAAACTCAGCGAATCAGTTAGGGTTCGTTCTTGGTGTATATTGAGTATAGTCTTGGTGTAAAATAGTCAGTATAAACACCAGGTTAATATTATTAAAACACGAAATTAATTACCGAAGACCACAACATATTGGTTCCTGGTAAAAACAGTTGAAATATTTTTTTTAAAATAATGTACAATCCACTAAAATTATTTATAAGTAAAAATTACCACTGTATGCTAGAATAAATGTCAGTATAAATAAATATTCTACTCTCTTCATCATAAAAACCTGTTTACTTCTGTGTGTGCGTGTTAATATGCTGTTTATAATCTGCAGTTGAATTTAATGTTTGATAATTGCAATTTCAGATATATTTATTACTTTGATAATTTATAATGATGATGAATATATTTTATTTAAATGAGAAACGCTGTATAAAGTAATCTCTAAGCCCGAGATCGGAAGCCTTGACAACCAATTGGAAATACCGTTACTTGGTGACAGCCAATCAGGCATAAGCCTCTCAAATTGACAGTCAGGAGACTCCTAGTCCGCAATGGCACTCAATATTTCATCTTTGTATATATTTAGTATTATTTAAAAATGTAAATGTTACAAAATATGTAACTATTCGTTGTAGTTTATCTCGTAATTAAGTAATAGCATCTGTTTTGCTATATAATAGTCTACAAACTCGTGGTAATAATTAAAAAAAAAAAATAATCCAATCTGAGTTTAAGACAAATGGAGTCAGGAAACTAACAGATTTGGTGTTTAAATGACATAAATTTTAATAATAATTAATATGTTTAATATTATTAATTATTATAAAGTTTTACACTTATTATGTTATCGTATAGGATTACATGTTCCAGAAATTTTCAAGCGAGTGTCCTTAGTGAAAGCTTGAAAATGGGACATTTTTGATTGTTCATGTAGTAAACACATCGTTGAATTGATTATTCAATAATCCGTTTATGGCTATGCGTTAGCAAATAATCAATCACTTGACAGGCTTGCAAAATTTCATATTTCTCTATATGTTGCTTTGTCCGCACAATATTTCAAGAAACCAGCTTACCTATAAAAATCCTGCAATCCTTCCTCATAGATCGCAACAGGAGGGGATCTATAAAAACCTCATTCCTCCTGAATACCCAGTAAGTCAGAAAGCATTCCACAGGTCCTTTAAGGGCTAAGTTAAAGATTCCTCAGCTTCTTGTAGTAAGTATAAAAGAACGAATTGACCTCTACAGTTTTGTATAAGCAAAACTGAGTTTGATGGCGGTGCATATCACGTCATGGCATTTCGCTGAGCGTTAGTAAATGTTGTTACATTGTCGTTATGGGTAACAATGATAGCAACGAATAAATGGCAGAATCAATGTATTTGTAAAGGAATCCTGATTACCATCATATGACACTATAACATGTGACATTTCTAACTATCCGCAGGATTATTAAGAGTGAAGTGTTATACCAACCATGGAGTTGCCTTTCAGTTAGTAGGCTACTAAATTTTTGTATGCAACCTTAGCGAAGGCTGTTAGGTAACTAGTTGTGAGGAATATTCCTGCCCTGTATTACGTAACACACAACTTGAGTTAGTAAAGATATAATGTAAGTCTCATAACTATAATTATTTTGGATATTTTGTTTTGAGGATTGAATCTCTCAAAACTTCATACTTGCATTATATCACATATTGTCCACAATATTGCTGTATACCAAACGGAAAGCACTGTAATATTTTTCAAACAGAAAATAAAGTATGAGTTTTCTCACGAGGGACAGCGTGAAGGACCATAATAAAGTGGTGACATGGAAGAATGCAAATGATATGGAGATTTTTATTCTGTTCATTACTATAAAAACCAGACGGGGTTTGCTCATGTCATGCTCTAGACTCTAAATATCTGTACTCTTATAAAAAAATCTAATGGTACCTGAACACGGTCCTTATGTTTTGTAACTCGATCACGTAAAATCTAATGGACCGCTTGAACCTGAAATTTTAAATTTATTTATTCCAACTCTACATACCTTTTTTATAATAAGGTACAAGTCAAATGGTAAAGTTTAGATAGTGTATATATATATATATAATATATATACCAGTATTAAGCAGTAAGCACGTAAACAGCTAAATAAATACACAAGAAACAAACCACAAAGAAGTACGATAGCAAACTACAATAACAGTAACAAACGATATAAGTTAGAATCCTATAAAACTGTAAATTGGTAACAATAAGAGGAAATACTGTAATAATACAAATTTAATAACAAAAAAAAAACCTAAGAAAATATGACAAACAACAGAAAATACAAAAATATTTAACACTGTATACAACTAACAAAATAAGTACAATGCATGACAAATTGAATAGATAAATCATATCTAATTTACAAACTGCATTCTCGAAATAAGGAACAGATCCATGGAAATATTACACTTCCGGATATCTTGCCACCAAGCTTCTCAACACCAAACATGCTCACAAAGCGAGCCTGTACTCATCTATATGGCCCTGTTGGTAAGTAGACAAAATCACATTGACATATATTCGAGCAATGGGTGCACCATGATCTGTAAATTGACATTCTTAAGTCCCACGCCCCACTGTTCTTAGAAACTCGCTTAAAACTCCACTATCATTATTTGTATGGACTTTGCTTAGTCAGAAAATATTTAATTTCTCCTTTTAGACTTCTCTGTGAAATCCCAGAGCATACTGATGAATTGCTCCACCAATTTTATTGAAGTATTTAATCCTGGAGTAGAGGAATATTAACTACATAGTAATAAACGTAGTAAAAAACACATATAATGTAGTATGATGGAATATTACAATATTGTTGAAATGGGATATAACTGTTAATGGTACTTATTTCAGACTTCATTGTTTGAGATACATAAGTTAATCGAAATTTCAACTGGCTCTTATTTCAGATTTGGCATATGAAGAAGAATACCTGCTTCGGATCTATTATATTATACAAATGCAACCATATAAGAGTTTCCCTTGTATCCACGATCAATATACTCTCACTCTATGTTATTCCCGATTCCCAAATAACATTTTAATTGATGCCCCAACCAAGAAAATGTATACTGCTATTAAAAGTCCTTGGAGATAAAACATTTACTTCTAGAATTGCAATCTACTTCCTGTCTAAAGTAGTACTTTCTTTTTATAGACCGTTAGTAGCATTTGCATTGTTTGCCCCCGCGAAACACGGCGGACTGTAATCAACTTAATTCACGATAATAACCAAAAGAAGGGCGAAAATTATGAGCTGGCGGTTTTATAGTTCCCCTTCCTCCCTTTTTGAGGAACATCCGCGGCGTTCTCTCATTGGCCCAGCCGTATCCAACTGTAGAACAATAGCCTTCTCAGATCTAACGTAACTGCAGTATAAAACAAATTCTGATCAATTCAAGGCAAGCCTTCGTAATAATTTAAAATTACCAGCTCTAACTTGCCAAAGGATTACATATTCGTTTTTATCCTAACTTCTCACAATCTAATTTAAAATTTAAATACCAATATTTCTTTCCCAAAATTTTCATTTAATTTAAGTTTTAATTTTTTTTAAATCAACCAATGTAGCTTTTAAAACGCTACATATATCAAGCAAGAAATTAAATCGAAAGTAATCCATTACATAGAGACTTTATCCTTATTCAAATCTTCACAATTACATACTGCACATACAAAAAATAATCACACGATTTGTTTGTTTGCAGCTAGCGAATCGTGGTTTCGCTATGTGACTATAGCGAATGTGATAACTTAATATCGATTTTTATACCGCATTAGCCAGTTCTTAGTGAATTATATTATTTAAAATTGAATATCCATATCTGCATTTCGTCTTAAAATGCCTTCCACCCAATGTTTTTTTTTCCATTTTATGAATTGATGGTCTACTAAAAACATTTGGCGCTCCCTCAAAAATATTTGCCGGTTTTGAATAATTATGTTTTTCTGATTACACACATGTGTGGCTAGATCTTTTTATAGATATTAAAATATTTATAGAAAATCCTATACTGTAAGTAAGTACCCAGATGGTAATGTTAAGACACACACACACACACACACACACACACACACACACACACACACACACACACACACACACACACACACACACACACACACACACACACACACACACACACACACACACACACACACACATATATATATATACATTAAACTGTATAAATGGCAATAGCCTTATTTAATTTCAATAAACATTGAATCACAAAAAGTACTTGCTCCGCCGGAAGTCGAACCCGGATCTCTCACTTTCCGGGTGAGGTAAAAATTCTGAAATGAGGTTTATAAACAATGGTTTTCGTAGAAAAATCATGTAAATTATTAGCAAAATTAGGAGTACGAGAAGAATTTTGTGATAATTGAAGTCCAAGATTAGGTTTGCCACGAAGTGAAAAGTAGACTTATTTAATTTTTCAGGAATTAACCAAACTTTTAACATTGAGGGCGTTTTTGGCTTAACCGATAAAGATAGAGCAAAAAGTAACCTTTTTTGTCGGAGGATTTAACCGCCCTCGGATTATCCGCCCGTTGTAGTTTCCAGGAATACATGATAGAAACTTTATTTTTAAATAGTTTTGTGTTACTATTTTAGTACTAGAAACAATGAATATAGTTATGTGGGTGAGTAAATAATAATAGATTTATTTATAAGAATTAATATTTTTGTACGTATCTGATTTGTGGATTATTCATATAGTAAGGGAAGGAATCGTGATCAATTCCACGTGCTCAACGTCATTTTTAACCAGGCCCTCTGATGACCTAAAACCTAAAACCCTGACATAAAATTAAAAAAAAAAACTTCCCCTACCATGTTTGAAGACTACCACGGCTATTTTGAAAATCATATTCTCTGCATTATGTCCATTGGACAGTGAACAGCTGTTCATGAAATATATTTACATATGTACTTTAAATGAGGTGTCGAATGTACTTATAACAATATCGAAATTAGCTATAAGATTCACATTGATAATGTTACCACATAATTTTCAAATGGGTAAGCTATCCTTAGCCTAAATTATAGAGCAGTAATACTTTACTACAATTATTATTGTAAATCGTGGTTTTTAAACAATCTACATCTATACGGAATATAATTGATTGCAATTATAAACTGTTGGAGAACACACAGCGAGGATATGTACTGTTAAATGGTTTTACATGTCGAGAGATGCAGCGATGAAATGTAATTATCTCTGGTATTTGTAACAAAATTCATTAATACCCTAATTGAATCATAACCAACATAATCCCTCGCCCAATTCCAATTTGAGCTACCTTTTCCTGTACATTTTATTATATTTACTGCCACCAAATATAGGGCTAAAGATCATTCAGCAATTAACATTTACTGAAATTTTTTAAGACGAGTTTTATTTTGTTGTTAAGAATTGTTAATATTATTTGATACTGCTTTGTACTTGATATAATATTAATTTTTAA